>NC_042622.1:181026497-181348045 GCF_901001135.1 Rhinatrema bivittatum
ATGAAGTTAGCAAGTAGCACATTTAAGACTAATTGGAGAAAATCTTTTTCACTCAACGCACAACAAAGCTCTGAAATTTGTTGCCAGAGGATGTTAGTGCAGTTAGTGTAGCTGGGTTCAAAAAAGGTTTGGATAAGTTCTTGGAGGAGAAGTCCATTAATGGCTATTAATCAATTTTACTTAGGGAATAGCCACTGCTATTAATTGCATCAGTAGCATGGGATCTTCTTAGTGTTTGGGTAATGGCCAGGTTCTTGTGGCCTGGTTTTGGCCTCTGTTGGAAACAGGATGCTGGGCTTGATGGACCCTTGGTCTGACCCAGCATGGCAATTTCTTATGTTCTTAAGCCTTTAAAGGGCATCTTGGTAAATTTGGCTTTGGAAACTGTCAGCTGACCAATTTCGCAACCACAGAAGCCACTCCTCTGGCAGCGTTCTGGACCAAATCACAGCCTGCATCTGCTAAAAAGGCAGCAGCGGGTTCCATAATCGCTCTGGAATTCCCTCCAGACTCACCAACCTCCTGAGAGAGAGGCTCAAAAGGTCGAGTCGGCGTTGATGACTTAGGCTGTCGTTAGTAGGGTACCGATGAGGGCAGTGAGGTGGTGCCACAATGGTGCAAATATCGATGGCTCCGGTGTTGGTGCCAATATGGGGGATGGCATCGATTGAGGTTGTAGATTCCGGAAGGCATCGAGGACAGCCTGGCCGACAAGGATGTCCAGCTCCTCCCTGGAGTTGGTATAGGTAACGCAGCTACAGGGGGAGGCAGGCTAGGAGTTACTGGTACTTCCACATGGATCTGTGGTGACTCAGTACCTGGCACTGATGTCGGTGGGGAACGCCTTGGTGCCTCGGGTGCCTCGGAGCATGGAGACTCTTGTATCCGGGCCCGCTTCGCAACTGGCTTGATGGACATCGATGCCGATGCGGTATCTGTGCCGGCACCGAATGCAGAACCCTGTTGGTGCTGGCAAAGATGTTTCCCTCGATGCTCGGCTTGGTCATTCTCCAGCACAGAGGAAGATGCCACCGATGTTGTGGATGGAGTCGGTGACAGACGGTCACCATGCTGGTGAGGATGATTCCTACAGTGCTCAGCCTGGTCATTCTCCAGCACAGAGGAAGGTGCCACCGCTGTCCTGGATGGCATCAGTGACAGACGGTCATCGTGCCTCTACTGCTCCTGGCGTTTTTCGCCTAAGGATTATATGGGGGCTCTGGTTGAGGTCCCGAAGTATGGAGCGTTTTCGTTAGTTGAGGGCACCGAGGCATCGATGGCATCATAAACGGAGGCATCAACAGCGGTATCGACGGCGGCCCCGATGGATTGATGGGGGCCTCCATGGCATCAATGGGAACCGTGGATACCCCGATCCCTCTAGCCTTGATGGAAGATAGCAGCAAGGATACCTGCTGGCATCGTGGGGCGGACCGAGTGTGATAGACATAGGGAGAGAAAAAGAGAGGGCCGCTAAACCGTTGGTAACCCGGGGAACCGACAGTGAGGTGACAGGAACCGACCGTAGAACACAGAATAGTACTTGCAGAGCGTCGATGAAAATGTATGTGAAGGGAGACTCGTGTAGGGAAATCATTTGTGAAGTAAAACTTCAAGTTTTTCCGTGAGGAAAGGTTGAGAGAAAAAATCTCAGAGCTCCTAAACGAGAGGCAACTGCAGCATGGAAAAAAAAAAAAGAGACTGAAGGGAGACCCCTGTGGACACAGGGATCATGGCATGCTGGGCATGCTCAGTGTGCCAGTCAAAGTTTCTAGAAACTTTGACAAACGTGTTCCATAATAAGGCTCCACCTAATGAAGTCACCCATATGTGAGAACTACCATCCTGCTTGTCCTGGGAGAAAGTTCTTTTTCACTCAACGCACAATTAAACTCTGGAATTTGTTGCCAGGGGATGTGGTTAGTGCAGTTAGTGTAGCTGGGTTTAAAAAAAGGTTTGGATAAGTTCTTGGAGAAGTCCTTTACCTACTATTAATTAAGTGGACTTAGAAAATAGCCACTGCTATTACTAGCATCAGTAGCATGGGATAGACTTAGTTTTTGGGTACTTGGCAGGTACTTATAGCCTGGATTGGCCACTGTTGAAAACAGGATGCTGGGCTTGATAGACCCTTGGTTTGACCCAGTAAGGCATTCTCTTATGATCCCATTAAATGAAGATATCTGGCTTTCAGATGCATGTCTTGGCAGAAGATTAAATTAGCCCCCAGAGAGTTGAGACCCTTGGTATTTAAAGACATAATCTTAAGAGTAACCATAAGAGAAATAATAAGAAAAGACCCTAAGAAAAACACCTACTGACCCTCCCATCACCCACCCCTAATAACCAATCATGCACACTCACAGATGAACCCAAGAGACCACGAGCCCTAAAAATCTAAAAAGCCCCTAAACCCCTAAGAATACCCAACACCAAACATCCCTCTCCACTCCCTCTAAACCCCATACCTTTACTGCACCTCACCCCCATAAAGGTGCAAACCTCCCCAAGGAGGAATGTCATCACCAGACATGGCATCAGCCCCGAAACACTTCTCTGTTCTAAAAGACCTAAACATAAAAAGAAGCCGTTCCCAAATAATACTTTATCTGCAAGAACTCGTCACCTATTTCTCAAAAATGGATGCTAGGAAGACTCCAAACCATAGGTCCCAGTAAGAACTGAGCACATGAAAAGTCATCACTCGCCGTTCCAGGAGACAAGTGGGAATCCAGATGTCTTCTGAGTCACCTACTGGACCCTCTGGATCCTCTGCCATTTAGGCTGAACAGTTTTCTTTTCCAAACTAGCCACAGGTGCCTCAGGGAGTTCGCCAACTGGAACTGAAAGACTAGCCTTTCATTAAAAAAAAAAAAAAAAAAGCCATTGTAGCCTCCACTGCCTTCACTTTAGCCGAGTTTCCTTCGATAGAAAATTGAAGACCAAAAGAAAATGACCATCAATATCTTATGTCCTCACGCTTCAATAAGAAAATAATGTCCCGGAACTCCCGCTGCTTGCAAATGGTGATCAGGGATAGATCTTGAAAAATATCCACCTGATGCTCATTCCAAATAATTTGGCCCTTTTTCCTGGCCATCATGGCAACTTTCTCTTTAATTGTAAAATCATGGAAGCAAACCACAATATTGTGGGGAAAGTTACCTCTGGGCTGACCAAGAGCTCTGTGCACCCTCTAAAGTTTGTCAGGGGCTTAGTGACATCTTCCATATCTAGCAGTTGTGTGCAGAAACTTGTTATAATCTGAAAACAGCCTTTAAATACAGGTAACTCTGGAACCCCACAAAAGCGCATATTAGACCTCCGGGACCTGTTCTCTAGGCCCTCCATATGCTCTTCCAGCTCCAGCAATGAATTAGAGAGGCCTGCAACATCTTCCCAGCTCGCCACAGCTTCAGCTGCCTGCTCCTCCGCCCGCGACTCCACCTCCATGCGCTGCCTAAGATCAGCGACTTCGCCCCACAACTCAGCAAGCATGGAACCAAACTCCGCTTTAATATGCGCCATATCCTGGTGCAAGTCATTAAACTACTGGCGAAAGTCAGCCCGCGTCGGTATTCCCCCCTCAGACTCCTCGAAGCAAGTTGCATCCTCCATGGTACCTGACTCAGGCACATCAGCGGCCATTTCTTCTGCCTCTCTGCAGCCGACAGCCTGGGCTGAATCCCAGCTCGCGAAGGAGAACTTTTCTAAAATCGTTTTTTTTTTTAATCTGAGACATTGCTGTGTCCAGACTTGAGCTCGCACACACTGCAGCAGGGTTTTCAAGGTGATGTAGCGTCGGGATGGAAATGATTGCAAAGTTGGGTCGGAAGCTCTGCTATTAAGCCGCCATCTCTGGAGGTGATGTCACTTCCTCCCAGCATGTAAGAATCTTAAGACAATGTACTATTATGTGAAAACGGTTATGTTATACTTTCTGAACAACTCGCCCGATGTCTTAGATCTTTAGTTAATATGTTTATTTATTTAACGAGTTTTATATACCGTCATTCGGAATCGTCAAACGGTTTACAAAATATAAGGTTACAGGGATAAAGGGGGGGGGGGTTAAACAAGGGTTTCAAAGGTACAAACTGTAATTAAGCATGGGGGTATCATGTGCAAGGTTATAGTTCAGTTTTATGTTTCACTTCTTATTTAGAAAACATAGATGTGATGAATTTAATTTATTCTTGAGGGTGGATTGTATTATGTATTATTGTAATATGTATTAGAATATCTCAATTTTACATTAATTCCTGTTTATGAACAATCCGTAACTGTCATTATTTGTTGATATACAGCATATGAATGTTACTTTTGTAAACCGGTGTGATCTTTATATGGAACAGCAGTATATAAAATGTCTAAATAAATAAATCCTAACATTGTTTCCTTTTTTGACTGCTGCTGCACATTGGGCTGAGGATTTCAACATTCCACAACGACACCAAGTTTCTTTTCCTGGGTGTGCCTGTAGTTAGGATTCGTTTTTCCTCATGTGCACTACTTTACATTTGTCCACATTAAATTTCATCTGCCTATTTTATAGCTTGCCACTTGGCTCAACCATTGATGATTATTGGCCGGGAGGCCGAAAATAAAAAACTTAGTACCCAATGTCACTGTAGCTTTTTTTTTTTTTTTTTCAAAACTAGTTTTCATACATTCGTACAGGCAATGATGTCATCTACACAAAAGCCAACTCCTTTAGGGGGGGGGGGACTGCTAACACTAAGTAAGACACAATTAAGAAGGAATGAGTGCAGGAAACATGTTGGCAGGAGTTAAACCGGGGCGTTGTGGAAGCAAGGAACAAAGGATGGCCTCCCTCCCCTTTATAAGCCTTTTGTCAGGTGGAATTCAGTTCTGGGCACCCATTATCAGGAAAGATGGGCAGACTTGAAGTGTTATATGCAAGGTCATGTGCACATAATCCTTTAACTCCTTTGGAGTTAACAAATTAGTAACTAAAATGGCAGGAATGGAACAGTATGAGCCCACACACATAGGATTCCTGAAACCGCCCCCCCCCCCCCCCCCCAAAATGACCCTTCTGAAAACTGCCTGGCATAAAATTATGCACATTAGGGAGAGGTATTCGGGGGGGGGGGGTGTGGAGGTGCAGACTGGGCAGGATTTGTATTTACACACATACTTTTTCATTTTGAAAAGTTTGTGCCTAAATTTCCCTGAAAAATAAAAAAAAAACCCAAATACTTTCCCCACACCAAGTGGCAGGTGTAACTTTGAAAATTTCCTCACGAAAACTACCTGCACAAAGTGGACTTATATGTATAAGTTTGCTCTTAAAATTAGTGTACCTTAGGACATGTAACCCCGAAAATGTATGCAGACTGTTATAAAATGACCCCCTGACCTTTCTACCAACTTTAAACATGCGCCTGAAAGGAAAACCTGCAGTTTACCGGCAGAGCACTGAAAGCCTCAGGTAAGATGGAAGAGAGCGCATCACAGGCACTGGTCTGCAGGGTCGGATGCTGCTCGTTCTGTAGTGCTCCTGGCAAAGGGCCATTCAGTATCATAGTCCAGAATGTTACAATCTAGAATAGAGTCACAGAACATAAAAAAAAAAAAAATCAAACATCTTCCAACAGAAGTGCAAATTATTATAATCAGTAGCTCATTCTTTTAAAAGGGAAAAAGCTAATAGTGTATGGAAAGATATGTATAACTTTAAAACACATTTTCACATACATATAGCCAGGTCAGAGAGAGCAAAAATTAAACACACACGCTATATTCAAGGGCAAAGCAAATTCAAAGAGATATTCGTGGCTGGCTCAGAGGTATGAAAAACCTGGGCTCAGGTCCCTGGCTTAGCAGGAATGCTGTGTAAGCAGCGCTCACGGTCCCTGGGAAGGAAGGGACTCAGTGCCATCATTCAATGGTGACATCTAATGGCTGGACTAAGGGTCCCTGTTAGTCAGGGCCTGGGGCCTCCAGCAATGGCTGCACTGAGATGGGGAGGGGATCTAAAAATGGATCTGACTGAGCTGGAAGTCCAAAGGAAGAGCAAACTGCTGGACCCTCTTCCCCTCTCCCCGCCCATACGGATTGCAACAAGAAATTGATAAACAAGATTGGTGGATTATGTTGTAGAAAACTAAGGTTGTGGCCTCCCCTAATAACCAAGATTAAATAAAGATGATTTGAATATAATACTGAAGAGCTGAAGGCAGCAACAGACTCATATTTTTTTTTTATTTATAGTCCACTTTTCAAGCACTTCAAAGCAGATTACATTCAGGTACTGCAGGTATAGGAGGAATGAAGTCAGCTTTAAGCTTTTTTTTTCCCTCTGTCTCCATTTACTGGCAGGGATGAGGAGAGGGATGGTGGGCAATAACCGCACTTGTCTAACATGAATAATAAGGACCCTTCCCCCCCAAAAAAAACCAACCCCAAAACAAAAAACCAAAATGTGTATAACGATATAATTCACATCTGCTGTCCTCTTTTCAACACCACTGTTAGGAGAAATGTCAACTCTGCTCTCTTATAACACCCTGTGTGAAGGAAGATGCAGTATTAAAATAGACATCCTACTGGTGAATTTTTCGCATCAGACTGCAAAAATATGATCGGGACCATGATTGGTTGGGATTGCAATCAGCCAGCTTAAAAAAAAAAATGGAATAGACCAAATAAGAGTCAAAACAGAAATCATCGTTTAGCTGCTGCAGAGCACGCCACAAGCCTGCGTTTTGAGTACAGAGAAACCGTTCCCGCCTGCGAGCTCACTTGATACTCCAGCGTACTCCACGAATCTTCAGAACAATCAATTGCACACACGCTTCTCCATGCAGGATCTCGAGAAATGAGGCTTTGTTCACAGGAAAAGAAATCATTTGGCGTTTGGAAACACATACCAGCCCAACGGGTGCCCTCTGGTCCAGAGAAATGGTGGAATCTGGCTTATGTTGTTGAATTATGCCTGTCCCTAACTCTTCCAGAAGCTGTCATTAAGAAAAACATAAAGAAGACAAAAGGCCTCCATCAGATTCATGAGTGAGCCTCAGCAGTGTACTGGATAGCATTCCAGTGCTTAAACAATTCTAAAAACGCCTTAAATAATCAATCATTCTAAGACTCATCTGTCCAGATCCACAGTCCTAAACTTGCACACTTTAAATAAAACGTCCCTGAACAATACTGTGTGTCACCCACACATGCATGCGCACATATTATGCCCGAGTGTCCAAGATGTACCTTTGCACCATGGAGCTGAATTGACGGATCCATTTCCTCCATGCATTTACAAGCCACCTCTCCGAGCTCTAGTAAATAGTCCTGTGCCATTCCAAAGTAGCCCTTTACAAGATGGGCCAACACCTGCCGGCAGGCCACAGAAAACAAAAAGTACATTAAACGTGGCAGGTAGCTGATTATTGAGAAAGGGGAAGGAGGGGGGAATCATTTGAGGAACAACTGTAAACATACAATCCCACAGGTAGAAAAACGCTAGCAAAATACTGGAGGCAGCAAAATTGGTAGGGTAACAGAATGAGCTTACAGGAATGGTATTTGATCCCTTTTTTTTCTAAAATACCCCACACAACAGCAGCTCCCACCATTGTATTTTCCTACCTGTAAAGACTCTAGTCGGACAGGAGATGGCTCATATATGCTGCCAGGCGTAGAAGCAACATCACTATCAGAAGGAGAATCTTCTCGAGGCTGTATCACGATAGAAATGCAGAGACGTATCAGCCAGCAGGGCTCAGAAGGGGAGTGTTCTGAATTATTCAGGGGCTCTCCGTGAAGCTCGGAGAACGGCGCCTTTCTCCACCATTCCGGGTCGTTCAGGCCGTGTGGGGTGGCAGCCCCGCTGTTTGTTAGCCCCGAGGAGCTGGGCTGCTGTAACAACAGTTGTACTTCTGGTAGAGGAGGCTGAGCGGATACCATGGCCCCTAGCAAGGTGAGGCTAGAAACACGAACATTAACGTCTAGTGAACACAAAGAGGAAAACAAAAATTGAACACATCACAAGACTGCAATGCTTCATAGTTTTATGAGTTCACTCCCCAAGCTTTAGCCAGTTCCAACAAGAGTATTTAAAAGACAAAGGAGAAGTTCATGCACCCTGCCTCAATCGTATGCAAATCTCTCTCATGTATGCTCATTAAGGATATCCTGGAAACCAGACCCATTTGCAGCCAGAGGCCTGGGAGTGAATGCCACTGCTCTAATGGAGGGAGACATTTGGAGGGGATGATGGAATGGAATGGAAGGAGGGCCCAGAGACAAACCTCAGATCAGACAGTTAAAGAAAACAAAACAAAAAAACAATTTAGGGACTTATTAAAATAAAATTGACCTTTCCCCATTCTATACCTACAGAAGCAAATCTTTATTGAACAAAGGCCCTTAATCTGAGCTTGAAAACCAGAGAAAAAGTTATTTGCAGGATCAGATTTTTTAAATTATTGTACTATAGTTAGCATTGTGTGCATTTTATAATTGGTTAGAGTCCACTTTAAGCTTTTAAGATGAAGCAGAACATAAGCATAAAATGAATTTTAAAAAAAATGCAAGGTAGAAGGTGTGAAAAGTTTTAGCAATAGGAAATACATGAGAAGAGACCAGACGGAGCTGAAGGCAGACCTTTGTTTCGAATGTACGGCTTTATCTGGTTCCAGACTCTTGTAAGCAGTCCAGGTTTCAAACGGTTATATGGGACATTAGATACTAAATTTGCAAGGCACTGAAATACAGAACAAAGAACAGGCATGCATTACAGCCTCTGCAATGGATGAAAAGCCAGGTGAAGAATGTGTGCAGATCATACACATAAATCATTCAAGTAAATTACATGATTTAAAGAAGCTAGTTCTAAAAACTATTCAAATCTGTCTACAATGAGCAAAATAAATTCTACCAACAGTCATTTTCAAATAAAATAACAGCGACAAATGAAAAGTGGGTCTAGGACAAGCATAACACAACGAGAAATGCCTCTAGGAATAACCCAAAGGAGCCAATTCAACACCATGCACTAGCCACTGTGCATGGCCTGACGCGAGTCCATAACCCACAATCCAATACGGGGATTGGCATATCCAAAACACGTGTCCAAATCTCCGTGTAGCTAATAGCGCTTAGCACATGGAAATCCATATAGATGAAGCTATTAACTAACCCCCACGATCCAATGAATTTTCTGTGCAGCCAATATGCCCTTACAACGGGGCAAATTTTACACCAGCCCGGCACGGACGTAAAAGGTATGCCACACTCAAGGGGGCATTGAAAAAAAAAAAAATCCTGCTTTCTGAGACTCCTCTTAACAGTATCGTAGCAATACTATTAGGAGGAACCAAATAAAGCAGTATTTTAATTTAAAAAAATAAATAAATTTCTTTGGAAACAAAAAAAAAAACCCAAAAAACATTTTGGACATCATATACATACACAAGATACACAATCTAGGCTTTGTATCTTGTGCGTGTATATGCCGGTAGCAGGAGAAAACGGATGCTCATAGATTGAGTGTTCGTTTTCCCAACCGGCTTGACAGCCCGCTTGTCAGACACCTCTCCTGTGCGCCCAATTCAGAGGAGGTGATAGGGACGTACATTTGTCCCTAGCACCTCCTTTTTAGCACGATCCCTCATTTTAATATTAGATTGGGAGCCCAGGAGAGGTGGCTGTCAAGCAGGCTGTCAAGCCAGTTGGGAAAACGGATGCTCAAAGAGCGCCTGTTTTCCGCACACATTTACTGCATCGGCCCCATAGAGGGTCCTCAGCTACATTACTGATAATTTCATATTTATATACTAATTACAAGTCGCCCTAAACTAATGGAGTTCATATTGTTAAAAGCTAGAGCAATTCAATCTAATACATCAGCAGATTTTGACAAAAAATAATGCATACCTTAATTATCTGTGTAAGGGTCTGTGCGGAGGATTCTGCCACCAGGGCCAGCAGCAGGCACCTGTGCAGCTCTCTAATACTGGAAGCGAGGGTCACAGAGAAGGGAGTAAAGGCCCGTCTGTGTTCACTGGCATCTTCGGCAACAGAGAGGAATTGCTTTGAACCCTCCAAGATGGCCGAGAGAACTTGAAGCGCACAGGCCCGAGTCTGAAATGGAAGCAAATTGGAAGTTAGCTTGAAAGCCACTGTCTGTGCCCCTTATATACAATGGGACTGCAGGAGATAGCCTCTTGTACATCTTTTCAATTTTATGAAGATGTTTTGTCCAGGCCCAGATCTGAGCAGCTTCTTGGCAGAGGAGATAAGAGCCTGTGCTTCCCTGCTTGTTCAAGTACCACACTGCAACTGTGTTGTCTGTTTGTATGAGAACAGTCTTGTGTGAAAGGCAGTCCTTGAACGCATATAGAGCATAACGTATAGCTCTAAGCTCTAGGAAGTTGATTTGATACCTTGCTTCGAGCTGTGTCCAAGTACCTTGAGTTTGAAGATTGTTCACATGAGCTCCTCAACACAAGCTGGATGAGTCTGTGGTTAAGGTTACTTGTGGAACTGGTTGCTGGAAGTGTAGACCTGTCAGCAAGTTGGCTTTGTTTATCCACCAGAGAAGTGATGGACTCAGCTGGTGGGTTACATGGATCTGGGATGAAAGAGGTTGAGTGGCTTGGAGCCACTGAGATTTCAAAGTCCATTGAGTTATTCTCATGGCCAACTTGGCCATAGGAGTGACATGGATCGTGGAAGCCATGTGGCCCACAAATGTAAGGAATTGAAGAGCTGAAGCTGTTTTCTTTGTGCGCAGAGATGCAGCTAGTTTGGAGAGTATGTCTGCACGGTCGTTGGGTAACAAGGCCTTTGCGACTGTGGTGTCCAAATCTGCTCCAATGAAGGTAAGGAGGTGAGATGGAATCAGGTGGGATTTCTGGTAATTGATGAGAAACCCCAACGAGTGCAGCAGCTTGATAGTGAACTGTAAAGCGTTGAGAGCTCCTTGCTTAGCCAGTCATCCAGATAAGGAAACACGTGTATGCTGTTTTTGCGTAAATGGGCGGCAGCCACTGCTAGGCATTTTGTAAATACAAGGGGTGCCGAGGCAAGTCCGAAAGGCAGAACCTGGTACTGAAAATGTTGATGCCCAACTATAAAGCACAAATATTTGCGGTGATGTGGGGATATGGGTATGTGCGCTAAGGCGTCTTGAAGATCCAAAGAACAGAGCCAGTCTCTCTGTTGTAGAAGGAGAAGCAGGGTGCCAAGGGACACCATCCTGAATTTTTCTTTTTGTAGAAATCTGTTGAGATTGCGGAGGTCTAGGATGGGTCGGAGGCCGCCTGATTTCTTTGGAATTAGAAAATAGCAGGAGTAGAACTCTCTGCCCTGCTGTGCCAGGGGAACTGTTTCCACAGCCCTGGTGCTCAGGAGGGTGGACAGTTCTGACTCTAGGTTTGTGTGATCTCTTTTGATCCACAGTGGATTGGGTGGTGAATCCGGGGGTACCATGAGGAAATTTAGATGCTATCCGTGGGTTATGATGGATATTACCCATTGGTCAGTTGTAATGCAGCGCCAGTTGGTGATAAAGTGGTGTAGCCGCCCTCCTACAGGCAATTCTGGTCTTGGATTGGTAGAGTAGCTACTGTTCTCTGGACAGATTTCAAAATCTAGAGGCTGGGCTCGTTTGCTGGGCTGGCTGAGATCTGGACATCTTGGCCTGCCGTGGATGTCCTCTCTGAGGTGGCTTGGCTGGTCTCACGCGAGATGTAGGTGGCTAGTACTTGCATGAGTGATAAAAGGGTCTTCTCGGGTCCCTTCTCGAGGTTTTTCAAGCAGAGGAGGGAGTTTTGATAGTCACTGTGGAAAATTGACGCAGGGTCTCATGATGATCTTTTAGTTGAGCCACTGCATCTTGTCGCCAAAGAGATTATCTCCAGTACACGGGAGATCAGCGAGCTTGTCCTGGACTTCTGTTCGCAAGTCAGATGCTTTAAGCTAGGCCCATATTCTGGCACCAATTCCTGTTGCTGATAAGCGAGATGCCATCTCAAAGGAATCATATGCAGCTCTGACCTCATGTTTTCCTGCCTCGAGGCCTTTGTAGAGAATGGCAGTGAGGTGTTCTTGTTGCTGTTGAGGGAGAGAGTCCGCTATCCCTTATAGCCTGTTTCAACAGGTTTCTCTGGTATTGTGTCATGTATAACTGATATACAGCTATGTGTGACACTAACAGAGCCCTGAAAGACCTTTCAACCCAAACCATCCAAGAAATTTTGGTCCTTTCCAGGGGGAGCTGAAGAATGGGGGGCTCAGTCTTTTGGACTTCTTCTGCGCAGATTCCACTAACACTGATTGGTAGGGGTAGCTGTGGTTTCTGAAACCCTGGAGTATGCTGGACCATACTTCATGCATATCCAGCATAGCTCTCTACTTCAACAGCAGGGGGAGGGAATGAAGAAAAGGGGATCTATACAGACAAAAACCAAGGACTGAATTACATAGTCTGGGTAAACAAATAAGCATGGATGTAGCTTGCTTATTGCGGCAGTTAATACCCTTAACTAATTAAGCTATTTCACTTAGATGCAGTTCCAACACTGCTCTCTGCATTAATGGCGGGGGTGGAGGGAAAGTGGAACCAAAAGGTTACTGAGGGCCAAGAGTAACAGATAAGTATGAGAGAAAAAAAAAGTGCAGGGGCTTGCTGGGCAGACTGGATGGGCTGTTTGTTCTTCTTCTCCCGTTATTTCTATGTTTCTATAAGTTGCATCTGTCTTTCCATTAACTGGTTGGACACTGTAAGGATGCTCCCAAAGGTGATGTTGCAGATCCAAGAGCACTTCGTGGACGGGAATGGCCATTTCTTTGGGGACATCTACAAATTGAAGGACTTTCAATGTCTTGTGACGTGTGTTCTCTTCGGTGACTAGATCAAAAGGAATGGGTCTTTGACATTTCCTTTTTAAAATTAGCAAAGGAGAGGTCTTCTGGAGAGGACCGTCTCCTTTCTTCTGGAGGAGACGGCTCTGAGAATATGTCCTCTGTAGAAGTGTAGGTGTCAACATCCTCCCATGGATCATATGGGGTCTCTGGCAGAGAACCCGAGGGAGGGAAAAGGCTTGATACTCCAGGACATACAGGCATAGATGGTCTTGATGGAGGTTACAGCAGCACCGATGGAGCCTTAGGCAGCATCGAAGGGAACCGTGGGTGCCTTGATCCCAAGAGCCCCGAAGGACAAGGAACCGGTTCAGGCATCAGTGGAAGTGGAACTGGAAGAGGACTAGAGTCCATGCTGTCCTCCGAAGACTCCGGAATGGGTATTGGGGGTTTCGGGACTCAGTAGATCGTCTTGGTACTGATGGCCCAGACTGGGTAGGAAGGGCACAGATGAGTGTATCCAGGCAGTTGAACAACAGTGTAAAGAACGATGGCTCTAGCATCGGAGCTGGTATGGGGGCTGGCATCGATGGTGGATGAAGGTTCCGGAGGGCATCAAGGACCGCCTGTCAGACAAGTATGTCCAGCTCCTTCCTGGAAGCTGGTATAGGTAGCACAGCTGCAGGGGCTCAGTACCCAGCACAGATATCTGTGGTGAAAACATTAATTTACCGAAGATTAAATACAAATTAACTACGTATAAGTAGAAATCAAGGACAACAAAAGGAGAATAAAAAGGAACTAAAAAGGAACTTTTAATGCAAAATACAAAAATATAAAGGGGTATAAAAGACCAGTGACTGGAATAATTGGCTATCAATAAGCTTCTGAGACAATCAAATCTTTTTGCCAATACTGATATCTTCTTCTCCTTTTCAAAAAATATAAAATATTTTAAAAAAATGTAAGCATTTTTTCCATGTGATTAATAAAGTTGATAATTTTAACAGTAAGAGTTACAGGATTGTGCATCTATAAAATGTCAATTGCCATCAAATAATTACAAGAAAACAAACCGGTAACCGATCCAATATGGCTAGCAGCAAAGAACAACGAGGTGGAATCGGTAAAACATGGACTTTATTGAAACTTGCCCGACTCTGGCCGAGTTTCGCTCTACGAGCTGCCTCAGGGGCTTTTTGAACCACTTGAATTGGCTCAGATCAGTGCAGGTATCATATGTGTCGTAGTTGAAGAGACATGAGTAAGCAAGCTGAATATCAACCTGTTCTAAGAACAGATACTTTCAACCATAGATCACTATGCAGGCAGTGATATCGTAAATTCTTGGATAGAACGGCATGCAGCTACTCGCCGCCCACAGCATTTGCTAGGGCGGCGAGTAGCTGCATGCCGTTCTATCCAAGAATTTACGATATCACTGCCTGCATAGTGATCTATGGTTGAAAGTATCTGTTCTTAGAACAGGTTGATATTCAGCTTGCTTACTCATGTCTCTTCAACTACGACACATATGATACCTGCACTGATCTGAGCCAATTCAAGTGGTTCAAAAAGCCCCTGAGGCAGCTCGTAGAGCGAAACTCGGCCAGAGTCAGGCAAGTTTCAATAAAGTCCATATTTTACCGATTCCACCTCGTTGTTCCATCAAATAATTACATACATAACTAGTTATCTCTAATTTTTCAACATAAACTGATGGTTAGATGTATATAATTAATTATACCCTATTGTGTTTTTTCCAGCAAACAGTGGGGTAGGATTAACTTGGGGGGCGGGGGGAGGGGGGGGGGAAGATATCTGTTTGCATATTGAAATGTTTGTTTAAACCTGGAGGGGTGCAGAGTAAACCTTCTTCCAGGTATTTTGTACTACATTTCTTGTTAATATATGAATAAAAAGATTTAAACTAACAATGTCGCAGGCAAAGAAAAAACTGGATTTAAAGAAATTTTCATTTACTAACCCTAAGGTGTTGTTGGCACTTGGCCTGGATGGGGAAGAGGAGGCAAACGGTGACCTGCGGGAGATAGGCCACGATATGGATGGCAGCACCTGCGGAGATACTATGTCCAGAGTGCTAACATGAGCAGAATTCAAACAATGGATCAAGCTTCGAATACTCTCCAGATCCGTATGTAAGACAGATGTGCAGAACTTGCATGCTCGGAGCAGGGTGTCAATCATGGCTTTTGAGTAGCCGTGCTTCTTTAGGTTAGTCCTCTCAAGGGTCATACTGTAAGAGAATTGAGCCGGGTCTTCGTGGGAGATCGGTCCCTGCTGAAGAAGGTCCCTGTATGGCGGTAGTCGCAGAGGATTCCCCGCCAATATAGTCTTCGCATGTCCGCATACCATGGTCTTCTTGGCCAATCCGGGGCAACCAGTAGGACTAGTCCCCTGTGGTGTTCTCTCTTGTGGATGACCCTGCCCAGTGGTGGCCAGGGTGGGAAGGCGTACAGAAGGCTTTCCTCTGGCCAGGTCTGGACGAAAGCGTCAATTCCCTGAGAGTGTGGCTCTCGTCTGCGGCTGAAGAATCTGGGGACCCAGGCATTGCAACGAGTTGCTAGTAGTGAATCGATGGGGTCTCCCAGCCATGGACCTATCAGCTGGAAGGCTGTGTCCGCCAGCGACCATTCCCCCAGGTCTAGGCTTTCTCTGCTGAGGTAGTCTGCAGAGATGTTGTCTTTACCCGCAATGTGGGAGGCAGAGATTCCTTGTAAATTTATTCCCACCCACTTCATGAGGGGGTCTATTTCTAGACACACTTGCTGGCTCTTGGTTCCTCCCTGTCGGTTTATGTAAGCAATGGTCGTTGCGTTGTCCAGCATGACTCTGACGGACTCGCTTCGAAGTCTTTGGCTGAATCGTAGGCAGGCTAGTCTGACCGCTCGAGCTTCCAGGCGATTTATGTTCCATCCCGCCGCCTCTTCCTTGTTCCATTGTCCCTGGGCCGTCAGTTCCTGACAGTGGGCTCCCCACCCTCGCAGACTTGCGTCCGTGGTGAACAAGATCCACTTCGGAGCGGATAGGTTTACGCCTCTGCTTAGGTGCTCTTCCTGTAGCCACCACAGAAGCTGCTCCCGAACTTCTGTCAGTAGCTGGAAGCGAATTGAGTAGTTCTGGGACACTGGATTCCATCGTGATAGTAGGGAACATTGTAGCAGTCATATATGGGCCCTTGCCCATGGCACAACTTCTAGGGTTGATGTCATGAGGCCGAGGACTTGCAGGTAGTCTCATACCTTGGGGCGGGCTGTTTTCAACAGGTTTTGCAATTGGCCCATCAGTTTCCTTCTCCTTGGAGGGGGAAGGTAGACCTTGTCCTGCTTGGTATCGAACCGGACTTCCAGGTATTCTAGTGACTGGGAGAGCTGTAGGCAGCTCTTGGCTGTGTTCATGACCCACCCGAGCTCTTGTAGTAGGTTCTTGACTCTGGTGGTCACGTGGAGACTCTTCCGGAGACTTTGCTCTGATCAGCCAATCGTCCAAGTAAGGATGTACCAGGACTCCTTTCCTCAGTGATGCCGCTACTACCACCATAATTTTGGTGAAGGTTCTCGGAGTGGTAGCTAGTCCGAAGGGTAGCGCTCGAAATTGGTAATGATTGCCCAGTATCGTAAAGCGCAGGAAGCGCTAGTGGTCCTGATGAAACGGGATGTGAAGGTAGGTTTCGGATAGGTCCAGGGAGGTTAAGAATTCTCCCTGTTGTACCGCCATTACCATGGAGCATAGGGTTTCCATGCGGAAGTGTGGTACTTTCAGGTAACAGTTGACGGCCTTGAGGTCAGGATGGGCCGGAATGTTCCTTCTTTCTTGGGAACGATAAAATAGACTGAATAGTGGCCAGTATTTTGTTGAGATGTAGGCACCGGAGTTATTGCCTTCAGGCTGAGTAGTTTTGCTAGTGTGGTTTCCATTGCCAGTCTCTTGGAGTGGGAGTGGCACGGTGATCTCATGAATTTGTCTGGGGAAATGCTTTGGAATTCCAGGGAGTACCCTTCTCGAATGATAGTTAGGACCCACTTGTCCCATGTTACCCTCTTCTACTAAAGTTGGGTCGAAGTAAGTCTGCCCCCTATGTCTTCTTCCTGTGGATGGGTCTGCGTCTTCTCATTGTGGAGCACAGCCGGAGCCTGCCCCTGAGCTTGCTCCTCTCTTAATGTGCTTGTTCCAAAAGAACAGAAACCTTCCTGAAGTACGAGGTGCTTGGGACTGTGTGTTCCTGTAAGGTTTAAAATGCTGCAATCCTCTACCCTTGGTTCTTCTGGGAGAGGAGCGCTATGTTCTTTTGTTCCTGTCTTCAGGTAATCGGGGTACTGGGGATTTGCCCCATTTGTTGGCTAACTTTTCCAGTTCACTCCCGAACAGGAGAGATCCCTTAAAAGGCATTTTGGTGAGGTTCGCCTTGGAAATCACGTCAGCCGACCAGTTTCGGAGCCATAATTGTCTTCTGGCCGCCACTGCGGTGACAACACCCCTGGATGATGTGCACACGAGGTCAGCGTTAGCATCGGTGAGGAAGGAGACCGCAGGTTTCATCGCTCTCCGGGTGTGGTAGCGTCTCTGGAGAGGATCAAACAGGAACGTGCCACCAAGACGCAGCAGGAGGCAATTTGTAGCGTCATTGCTGAGTCAAAGGACTGCTTAAGGATGGCTTCCAGCCTTCTGTTTTAGGCGTCCTTCAGTGCCGCTCCTCCCTCCACAGGGATTATTGTGCTTTTTGACACAGCGCAGATCATAGTGTCCACTTTAGGGAAGCATAGGTTCCTTGGCCGTGGGTTCCAGCGGGTATAGGGCTTCTAGTGCCTGTCCCCCTTTAAAACTGGCCTCTGGAGCATTCCATTCCAGGTCAATCAGTTCCTTGATGGGCTCCAACATAGTACACCAACATGGGATTCTTTTTTGGTTCTGCTGTAGGTTCCTAGCCTGGGAGACCCAGTGTCTTCATAGTTTGGGACACAAGGGCTGGTAATTCGTCCTTGTGGAAGAATCGGAGCATGGTGCGGTATGGCTCCATCTCTGGAGGGATTTCTCCTTCTTCCAGGGAGTCTGTTTCCTCAGCTGAGGTGTCTGGATCCCCATCCAGGATGGGGATCCAGACACCTCAGCTGGTTAGAGAGGCATGTCTCGAGAGCCTTGGGAGGTGCTGGGAAGGGCTTGTGCTTTTGGCAGAGTTTGAGACAAGTGGATAGCCGGGGCTGGTTGCGCCTGGACAAAGGTTTACAGCCCTTTGAAACATTCCACCCGGGAGAAGGTTCCTGGGTACATGTTGATGCCAGGAGGGATTGTAGTGGAAGCCCCGGCGGAACTTTCCTGTGGGGGTGCCGAGTTGGACATAGTTAGGTTCGGGGTGCCATCATCAGTGGTTCCAGATCCCTCTTCTGGCTGTGGGAGGTCCTGATTTGGTTCTCTCTGGTTCTGTTCACACTGCTGGCACCGGAGGGATTCTAATTCAGGCTGCACAGCTCTCAAGTGGCAGGCTGGGCAAAGAAAGGGTCCCTTGGCCTTCTTGGATGGTGGTGCCATTGTTTGTGCACATATAGGTCTTAAAAAACTCGTCCGTGCGAGGGTTATGCGCACGGATGCTGTTAGTTGTGCATGTCGAGAGCGCAGAAGTTATGTGCCGTACGTGCAGGCGATGGGCTTTGTGCGCATGGCACAGTTATGTGCGCAGTTGTGCGTGCCGCTATGCACACAACTCAAATATACGCACAGTTAAGTGTGTATCCCTACGGACTCGCTCAAGTTAGGCGCCTCGGGCTTCAGGCCTGCTCCGCGTGTACAGACAGCGAGGGGGGGGAAGATGGCGCAGATGACCACGATGACAAGATGGCGACCTCCCCCCCCCCCCCCCCCGAAGGGTCTCCACATGTGTGGACCCTCACACCAGATCGGGGCCTAGCCAGACAGAGGCTGCTCAACCCGATTAAACCTCGGAGGAAGGTCGGTATGGCTGTTCGAGCCTTGGAGACTTAGAAATAAAGGCTTCTATCTTACCTCGTCTCAGCGCTTACCAGTCGCGTGCCAGGCAGTATCCAGCTGCAGGGGCAGAGGGAAATACCTTCACCGCCGCGCTCAAATCTGCACCCGCTGCCTTTCAGCAATCCTGGGGGCTACGTCCACGTCGGGAATCGGCTGGCGGACTAAGGCTCCCTTCTGAGGGATATCGAATTGACCTCGGGAAAGTCTCGAATGGGGGAGGGACCGTTAGCCCCGTTTCTCCTGCGGTGAAACCTATCTTCTTAAAAGGTAAATTTTCTTCTTTCTTGTAATGTTACACTATTCTCTTTTGGATATTGTCCGCATCTGCTATGGGAGACGGAGAAACACTGAAGAGCTAAGCATGCTGCACGAGTATATGTAGGCTGACGTCAGAGTTGAAATCTGACTCAGTCTCCCATCTGCTATCAGGAGAGCACAATACCCATTGGTCCCGAGTCCATCTGGGACTCGGGACCATCCATACTAGGAAAGAGAAAGTGACTGCATTGGCCAGGAAAAAAGGCCAAATTCTGTGGAAAGATCAGAAGGTGGAAGTGTTCCAGGATTTGTCTCTGATCACCATTCATAAATGCAGGGAATTTAAGAATATTATTGCTATCTTGCAGAAAGAAGAAATTAAAAACCAGTGGCTATTCCTGTTTGATATTCAAATTTCATCCCAAGATACCTCCACTAAAGTGAAACTGATGGAAGCAGCAGTGGATTTTGTGCACAGCAAAGGTGTCTCAGTACTCACGGGAGAGCTTCCAGCGCATCCTACTCCCAGACCAGGGAAGAAAGATGGCCAACCTAAATGGCAGAGGGTGCCAGAAACAAGTAAGTGCCTTTGGAGACAGCAAGAAATTCCCTAGTCATCTGGAACAGTGCATGTCTAAGGATAAGACTGATTCTGGACGATACTAGGAGTTGAGAAGTCGAGGTTCTAAAGGGCTCTTAAGGTTCCTAATTTTGGCGGGCTAGCTTAATACATACATCTGCGGAGAGATTAAACAGGAGTATAAGATTCATGTGTGTATGATTTGGTAAATTTAGACTACAGGGGAGGCCTGAGTGGAGTATTGGGGTTGATCACCTATTTGGATGGCATTATTCTTCAAAAGGGATAGTATGCATCTAAGGGTGGTTAGATGCACTATGGGGATGGGAATATGGGAAGGGAGGTTGGAGGGGGGAAAAATGGGGAGGGAAGGAAGGGTTAGGCAGAATGAAGATGGTGGATTTCCAGGATATGTTAGACCTCAGAATGTACAATGAGATATGAGTAGAGTGAGTGCTATGAATGGAAGATGTCAGTGTGACTAGGCGACAGAGACATAATTCTATTTATGTATCCAAGGGGGGGGTCTTTAAGATTTGAATTCCCATATTAAAAGAAAATTGTTATTGAAAGAAGCTGAGACCCTAGGCAGACAAAGTGAGAAGGGTTTTGATTCTTAGTTGGAGGGCCCAACATCAAAACATACCAATGATCCTGCTGGCAGTGGATGCTGAAAAGGCTTTTGACTTATTCCAGATTTTACACAAACTGAGTTTGGGGGCTGGTTTCATAACATGGATCAGAGCCCTCTATGATCACTAAAGGATCTATCAGGGTAAATGGGGGATATTTAGACTTATTTACAGTGGGCAGAGGTACGAGGCAGGGTTGCCTGCTTTCACCTTTATTGTTTGCGCATTCTCTAGACCTGTTTGCAGAGACAGTTAGATGTGACAGTGCTATTAAAGGGATAGATGTTTGCAGGAAGCCATGTAAGGTGACCCTATTCGCAGATGATTTTATGTTTACCATTTCAGATCCCAGTAAAATCTCTTAATATGCTTCCAGCAGAAATGAGAAGGTATGTATTAGTGTCAGGGATTAAAGTCAATAAAGACAAATCAGAAGTTTTAAACTTAACTGAGGATTTGGAGAGGACTCTACGACATCAACTTCCTTTTAAATGGGCAAAAGGGAGTCAGAAATATTTGGAAGTCCGGCTGGGGGCAGATTTAAAAGCCCTATATAATCTAAATTATGGCTCACTAGTGGACAGAATTTTCAAGGACTTGGAAGGTGGGATCGTACCTCATTATCTTGGTTTGGGAGAATTTCTGTCATTAAGATGAAAATGCTTTTGAGATTTTGCTATCTTTTCCAAACTCTACCAGTGGCAATACCGGCTAGAGTGTTGCAAGAATGGGAGAGGAAGCTTCTTCATTTCATTTGGAAAAGAAGACTTCCCCAGGCGGCTTGGGAAGTTCTATTCCAATCTGAAATCCAGGCAGGTTTAGGAGTACCGAAATTGGCTTTTTATTATGCTTCCTATGACTTAAATGCACATATCCTGCATAACACAGAAGACCAGTTTGCCCATTTGTACCAGAATACTGTGCTGCCACGGATCCTACTCAATTTCTGGTCCTCCCCATCCCTCTCCCACCAAGGTCCCTTTGTGGCTGTCCCATGTATGCTTGAATCTGTTACTGTTGTGGCTTCTACTACCACCCTTGGATGATTGTTCCAGGTATCCAATATCCTCACTGAGAAAAAAAAAAAGTTACTTCCTCAAATTCTTTCAGCCTTCCTCCCTTCAGTTTTCCATTATAAGGAATACGCAGCCTTCTGGTACTTTACTGAAGTCTGCTAGTTATCTGCACGTGCCCTCCTATCTTCTAGAGCAGTGGTTCTCAACCTTTTTCCCATCGTGACACACCTGATGGACAACACTCACATGTGTGACACACTGCTCATTACAATCCATGGCAGAAATAAAAAATAAAGGCCCAGTATTATTTTTATTGTTAAGAATGACACAAGGGAAAGATACATATTCTCTCAACAGAAATTGCATAAATAGTAAACATCCCACACCAAAACAGCACCAACTTCCAGCATTCAAATAGCAACCAGCTTACCTAAGAAAAGGCAATACTGAAAATAATACACCAGGCTTTAAAACACCAATATACCTCCCATTTGGAAAATGGAACAAGCCAGGCTGCTATACAGCCCTACACAAACTACATGCTAGCAGTATACCTCACCTCAGTAACATGTGCCAGTGCTTCACCTAACAAATAATAAAGAGACCATAAAGAATAATTAGAAACATGCAGGCAAAAACTGAACTGAAAACCGCAACAAGCCAGAGAGACGGTATGCAGTGTAAGAAAGGAAAAAGAGAAACATCACCAGTCCTCATAAAACAAAGAAATATAAAACAATAGCAGTAAAACCACACTAATAAAAAGAACAGATTTCAAAACAGCTGATGAATGAAATATCCCCATTGGTTGTATATCCGCTGTTGCTGGGGAAGGATGGAGGGGGGGATGGGGAGACATTGTTTGAAAACAGAAGTGATTTGATGATATGTCTGTCAATAGTTATAGTTTGTGATATGATATTGAAGTTTATTTTGTAACTGCTTATTTTTTAAATCACTTAATAAAAAATGTTTAAATACAAAAAAAACAAACCAAAAAAAAACCCCTCAAATAAATTTCTAGACACCAATAAAATATTTCAAAACAGCAGACACAAAGACCAAATAATTAAAAATGAGATAAAAATGCTTTGCTCTCCATACCCAGGAATGTTTGATATCCAGGTGCCCTGAGATTGTTTTGAATTAGCAGGAGGGGGAGTTTGCTTGTAACTTTCTCCTCTCTCTCAGGCACACACAAGCTCTCTCACACTGGCTCGCAAGCACACACATATATTTATTTATTTGGAACTTTTATATACCGACATTCATGTGCAAAAGAACATATCAGATCGGTTTACAGCAAAACGAAAAAGCATAGGTGAATGCATTACATCGAACAAAGGGTATGGGTAACTGGGATCAAAACGGGAACAGATAAATACTAAGCTCTTCCTGAGAGCAACAAACTGCAAAAAACAAAAGCAGCATACAATGTCACAATACTATGATACATCACAGAAGACCAGCATACAATGACACATTACTATAATACAGCTTATTATAATACAATAGATGAATAGGGCTGACAATACTAGAAGATTATGACCGAGGGGGCAAAACTAATGAGGGTGGGGCGAACGTGGGAACAATGCGCAGTTACAATGGGGAGGGATCAGTCATGGAGATAAACCAAATGAATAGGACAAATAAAATTGAAGGATTAGAAGCATAACCTGTCTGCGATGCTATGCCTGGGTTAGTAGAGCGAGGAGCTTAACAGAGAGAAGGTCCTGAAGGCAGGTGAAAAAGGTTGAGGTAAGGGGCATCTGGGATTAAGGAAAGGCTTGACTGAACAGCCAAGTTTTGAGTCTTTTTTTGAAGGTTATCGGGCATCGTTCTAGTCTGAGGTCTGACGGGAAAGCGTTCCATTGAGGTGGGCTGGCAGTGGAAAGAGCTCGTTTCCATAAAGAGGATTTGGCAGGGGGGGGGGGGGCGTAGAGAGTGTCTCTAAGCAGATCTGACCGGTCTTGAGGATTGGTGAGGACGAAGTGGGATATTTAGATCGAGTGGAGTGATATTGTGGATGGCTTTATGGATAACCATTAGGGCTTTGTACAAAATTCTAAATTTGATAGGAAGCCAATGAAGGTTCCGTAGGATGGATGTGATGTGCTCTCTTTTGTTGGACTTGATCAAAATCCTGGCTGTAGCGTTCTGCAACATCTGTAAGGGTTTGATGGTGTTGGCTGGGAGACCGAGGAGAAGCGAATTGCAGTAGTCTATTTTTGAGAAGATGATGGATTGAAGGACTGTGCGGAAGTCATGGAAGTGTAGGAGGGGTCTCAACTGTTTTAAGACTTGTAATTTAAAAAAGCAGTCCTTTGTGGTGTTATTGACGAATTTCTTTAGGTTCAGCTGATTGTCAACGATGACTCCGAGGTTTGTCACGTGGTGGGAGAGGGTTGATTGGATGGTGAGATGATTGTTGTATACTGCGTAGTTATCATCCTGAGAGATGAGGAGTTCTGTCTTGTTGGTGTTCAGGATTAGGTTGAGGCTAGTAAGAAGGAGGTTGATAGATTGGAGGCAGTTGTTCCAGAAGCTGAGTGTTTTTGTTAGAGAGTCCCTAATCGGGATGAGAATTTGCACATCATCGGCGTATATGTAGTGGGTTTACTTTAAATTCGAAAGGAGCTGACAGAGTGGAAGCAAGTAAATATTGAAGAGGGTAGGGGATAGAGAGGAGCCTTGTGGGACTCCCAGGGTTGAGCTAACAGGGTGGGATTCTTTGATGTTGATTCTGACCTTAAAGAATCTGTTGTTAAGGAAGGATTTGAACCAACTTAGTACCGTACCCTTGATGCCCATGTCAGATAGCCGATCCACGAGAATTGAATGGTTCACAGTGTCAAAGGCAGCTGATAAATCGAGGAGAACGAGAAGACAAGGTTGTTTCTTTTCCAGGCTTAGGAGAATAGTGTCTGAGAGTGAAATTAGGCTCTCAATCACACACACGCTCTCACACAAACACGCACACAGGCTTTCAAACACACAACACATGCTGTCTCTCTTAAACACAGTCTCTCATTCACACACACGCTCTCAGTCACATATTCTCTCACCTACACAGGCTCTCAATCGCACACAGACACATGCTCTCAATCATACATACACATGTTCTCTCTCAACTTACACATACAGGCTCGCAATCACACACATGCTGTGTCTCACACAAAGGATGTCAATCACACACAGACACAGGCTCTCTCTCATACACTTACACATATAAGCTCTCAATCACACACTTGCATCCATGCTGTCTCAAATACACATGCTCGCTCATTCACTCACTTTCTCTCCCCCCCCCCACCCACCAAACAACAACTGGTGGCAGCAGCAGCAACAGCCTCCTCTTCTTCCAACCCTCGCGACCTTGAGAAAAAAAAAAAAAAGTGTCCCATTGGCTGCGAGGGCTGACATTGTTTCTCTTTTTACTCCGGCCTGATGCTGCCTGCACTTGTAAATTACCATGGTCTCTTCTTCCCACACGCATGGCAGCTGCACACCACTTCCTTTTCCGGGGCACGGGGGTGGGAAGAAGAGACTGTGCTGCTGACTCCAGCTATCCTGTCGCATTCCACCTGGGCTATTAGCATTTCAAGCTCGGCGGAAGGAGAGTTGGCATCTTACCGGGGTAAAGGAGAGCAGCTGGACCAGTGAGGGACTGGGAAATGTGGCGATACACCTGCATGTTCTTCACAACACACTAGTGTGCTGCGACACACCCGTTGAGAACTGCTGTTCTAGAGAGAGTACATCCTTAGCCCCTTCCCTCTTGCCATTAAGGCTTACAGAACAAGTCATGCATCATTTTGATGGCCCTCCTCTAAAATGTTTCTGCCTGGGGTCAGCCTGATGGCTCAAGAGTAGTGCACGTCACATTTGCCATTCTCCAAAGCACCATTTAAAGTCCCTAAAAGCTGAGGGAGCCTTGGCCATCACTCAATAATGATACTTCTAGACAAACATAGGCTGTAGATATACCAGGTTCCAGAGAGACTAGTCTGATGCTCCTGGCCCAGAACTGTCACTGCAACAATTGGGATGAGGTAGGGAACCCTGTGTAGTTGCAAATGAAGGTTCATGTTATCAGAGTCCAATAGAGACCAGTGCTGTTTCAGCTGTAGCAGGACGAAACTGCCAGACTGAAAAGTGTCAAAAAAAAAAAAAAAAGATGCTCCTGCTATCTGTGTCATCCAAAATAAAGTATAAGCCAAAAGATTTCTATGTGAATCCACTCCATGGTTTTACAAGCTGCTTTCTGCTACCCCAAAAACATTTGTATGGGAAGCACATCATAGAGACAACCCTGGCTGCAGAAAAAGATTAGCAAGATTCTCTTACCTTTGGTGAGGGGTCTTTTAATGCAATGGTCATCAGAGAAACAGACTGAGGGCTTCCTATTCCTGGCGTATCAGGTACAAATGCAGACCAATAGCCATATAGAACTTTTTTCTCTATCGATTTTATGGTGGAAAGGAAACAGGCTAAGGACGCTTGTCGAACCTTGGCTTGATAGGATCTTAAAAAACAAAAAAACAATATATATATTAAAAAAAATTTAACTAAAGTATTGCAACAATATGTACATATAATGGGGACAATTTTCAAACTGTGAGCATTGGGATGAAGCCAGTCTATGCTTTTTACCTGCTGGCTTTGCTCCAATTCTCAAAGCCAAAGTCCGTGTGTACAAAGTGTATGTGATCCTGCTTTCAAACTGCTTGAAATCATGCATGTAGAGTTGAAAATGTAATTTATATGCCTGCTTTTCTTTCCCTGACCAAAACATGCCACCAGGAAGGCTGAGAAGTCTGCACTTGACTTTCAGCCACACTTTCAGCCTGATGCAATAAGATGCACATTAAAACAGGCAATCATATTGAGTGCCCATTTTTCTTAACGCACTCACAGCCACCTCTCCTGGGAACCCGATGCTATATTTTAATGAGCTGCTGCATTAAAAAAGGTTGCGATAGGGAAGAGTTATGTGCACAATAGCAAGGGGCGAAATCATCCAGAATTTTTTTTTCATCAATATACCATTATTCTTAAACACCGCAAGCAATAGGTATTTCCCTTATCGTCCTGTCAAACAAGTCTATATGAATGGGTTATGTCCTCTGGCC
Source organism: Rhinatrema bivittatum (assembly GCF_901001135.1). NCBI lineage: Eukaryota > Metazoa > Chordata > Amphibia > Gymnophiona > Rhinatrematidae > Rhinatrema > Rhinatrema bivittatum. The sequence goes on from NC_042622.1 coordinate 181,052,953, forward strand.
AGCAGATGGCGACAGATCAAAAGCTCAATGCTGATGTCACTCCCCATATAAGGGTCTGGTGCTGCCTTAGCTACTTAGTATTTTTCTCAGGCTCAGCAAACGTGCAGATGTATGAATCGGTGCTGCAGCTACACAGAGCAAACATGAAAAAGTGGCCCCAGGGCGACGGCCTTCCATTGGTCACTTTCCCTAGGACAGCTAGGGCTGAGAGGGGCTTTGCCTGGGACAACAGTCCTCATAGGGCTGATTTTCTCCTCCCCAGAGCAACCAGTAGGGTTGGCTCACCAGGGACTCATAGAGCTTTAATCACTGATACAGGAGGGTTGCACCGATGGCTGCCTCTCCATCCCCTCCCATGCAACCTACTAGAAGCAAGCACTGGAGGGGAGGTCCCAGTGGCAGGCGTGGCAGATGCTCCCAAAGCGACAAGCCTCACGTGGCTCTGGTTTCCCTGGTGGAGCAGGGTGACAGGGTCAGTTATGGCACTGTTTCCCTGGTAAGGCAGGAGCCAAAGAGATATAAAGAAAACACTGCAGGTAAGTCTACACAAATCCTGTTGCTGCTCCTGTGACTGGATGCAAGGCACTTCACCCTCTATTAGCAGGATGTATGCACTATACTTTAAAAGCAAGGTTGGCTGAGCTCCCCTGTTCATGCTGGAACCCTGCAGGGAGACAGCTGGGCCAGTGCTGGTTGCACAACAGATTCCAGTGAACCAGAGGGCCTCAGTAAGGAGCAGGACAGTGGCTACTTGTGTAGAGTACTAGCCCTAATAGACAGGGGATCCTGAGTTTAGATCCCAGTAGTATTTATCTTCTCACTTCACAGCAAAGACTCATTTTTGTTTAAAAAAGAAGAAAAAAAAAAAAAGAAAATCTGGAACAAAGTAGCTCACTGCAGGGTCTGAAGCCATTGACTGGCATAGCTGTGAGAATCTCCTTGATGAGTACATCACAGCAACAGCAGGCAAACCCAATTAGAGGTGGAGCAAGCGAATAGCATCCCTAATTATTGGGCTTTGCAGCTGGGGGCAGGGGATGCTACCTGCCTTGCACTCCTGAACAGGTAACTGGTAGCCTTGGTTACAAACGATTTTTGGGATCCTGGCTTGGCTTCAAGTTCAGTGCCTTATAGTATGCCAGCCCCCCCCCCCCCCCAGAGTCCCAGGGGTAGGGGAGACATTTGAGGTTCAACAGAAAGAGCTAAACCTCCAAACCCCTGGAAGGTATATATACCCGGTTTGACCAGGCTCAACAGTTTCTTTACTGTTTCATTGGTGCTAGCAGTAAATATGTGGACATATATACATCCACACACATATATACAAATGTATGTATATAATCTACAAAGAGTTATATAGAGGTTGTAAGTATGTATTTTCTGACAATTATTACTCATTCTCTCCCACACTCTATTGGAGAGGTGCCATCGCGAGGGCAACAGTCTGGTCTATAAGGACGGAAGCCCTATGGCTTGCAGCTGGCAGATGCCAGGCACAAGGGAGTGCTCCTCTCCCACTCTCCTTCTGAAGGAGGCAAGTGAGGGAGCTGCCGGTGGAAATTAGCGGTTTATCCTGGGAGTTTGATGGGGAGGGACTTCCTAAAGGGGCTGGTAAGATCATTATTTCAAAAGCTATAAAAGTAATGTTGGTTATGAAATATGGCAATCCACTTTGAGTGGAGGTTGGTAACTGTGTAAAAAAAAAAAAAAAGAACTGTGCACAAATTATGAGTAAGTTTGCTTCAGCAAGGTGATGGAGGATTTTTTTCTGACTCGAATGCTCTCCCTATGTCTAACCAGCTAGTATTCTTGTTCCCACAGGGAGAAAGTTCCCTAGGGTGAGAAACTGAAGTCAATACAGGAGCCTGGCCTTCAGCTAGGAAGACCGTAGCTGGCAGAGAAGAGTGGAATGCTCATGGATGCCCAGGCAGATAGGAGACTCCGTTTAACCTATATTTTCCTGCTCTTATTCTCTCCCCAGAATACTATGGAAGAGGATCTTGTGTCTCAAATCCTCCTGTGTTGGGTCCAACATCCCTCAGGGAAGGCCAGAGTGAACTTTCCCGCAGGAGTTATTCGACAGATGGGGGAGGTTCGGAACTTCCTTACACAGGGGCCCAGATGGGGAGTCTGACAAAAGAGAGGAAAGTAGGAGGGCTTTCCCCTTCTCAGGGCCTCCCATCTGTCCCAGTCAGTGGGGACTTCCCTCACTGGGAGACCATTGCCAAACCAGGGTTTTCCATGGTAAAAGAACATCCTAAGGTCTGATCCTAAGTAGATGGAGCATCCGATAAGGTCCCCTCTGCTTCCCCCACCAACCAAATCCTGGTTGGGGAGAAGAGGGCTGGTCCGGAAGGTTTTCTTTTTCTCTCTTCCTCAGAAAATAGAACATGACATGAGATGGGGCAGGGGCAGGCATCCGTCGCCCTTAGCTAGTAAGAACTCTCAGGTGCCAGGATATTCCATCACAGAAGCTCAGGGAGCCTCCCCTCCAGGTGAGAGAACAATGTAGGGGGAATTTCAGTACCAGGAGAGCCCTATGGCCAAATGGGGTTCAGATGCCCGCTCCTGGAGCTCTCAAGGATAGCAACAAGGGGTAAATGGGACTCCAGATACCCGAGGGGTAAGAAGCAGAGAAGCCTTCCAAAATCTGGAGGAAAAGTAGTTCTTCCTTTAAGTACCCTAGACTATTTAAAAGCACTTATATATTACTTATCTGGAAAATTCAGTGCTAAGCAATGTACAAAATAGGGCTAGATTTCAAGCAGGGATGAGTGAAGTCCTATGCTTTCAGGTGAGGATCTCAAGAGTAACGAGTCCTTCCCGAGTGTCTGGTTATAGAAGTCCGCACCATTACCTCTAGGAGAGAGTGGATAGAAACTCCCCTTCAGAGTGTGGTGGTACTTCAGATATGAATAGGACTAATCTGGCAGAAACAGGAATAGCAACACTAGGGCAGAACTAAGGTGGTCGGGTCCAAGCAAAGGTCAGCCATGAGCCATCCAGAGATTCCCCCGATGGACGTAAAAGCCCCAAAAATATTGTCAGCTAGCTCAAAATGAGCAGCCTATGAAATAGGAGCTAAGATGCCACCTTATTAGCTGGGAGCAAACCAAGAGAACAAGAGGCTATCACATACCCTGGTAGGTCAGTCAGATTGTGTCCATGAGGACGTTTCCCCTACAAGGCTGAGCAGCCACTTACATGACAAAAAAGATTATCATACATAAGAAGTCAAGAGTTGACAGACTGGAGACCTGGAAGTGTAAGGTCTGGTAGAAGGAGCCTTTTGCCCTACTAAGGGTCAAGTAAGAGGCTTCTAGAAGCGTTCCCTTTAGTTTGACTCCAATAAGCTCGTAGACAAATAAGTCCCCAGGCTTAGAAAGAAAAGCAGGAACTGGGGGTTCGGTTTAAATAGCCTGGGAGGTTCATAGCTGACTTCCAGTTTTTGGACAATTCGTCAGCCAGAAGGCCACACATTCCCTGGATTAGGCCAAAAGGGAATGTGCACACAAGGGTGTCTTTTTTCACCTTAGGCAAATAAGTCTTCCCTAGAAGAGCCATGTCTGCTCTTTCATGACCAAGGCTGTGGAGAGCAGCAGCTGCATAAGGCGGTTAAGTACTGTCAGGCATTATGGCCGTTTTTTGCAAAGGTGGGCTATGTAGCAAGCCTAAGGGCCTTGGAGCTTTTTTAAGGCCTTACAAGAAGGAAAGCATGATGTGCAAGGTTTACAAAGAAGCAGAAAAGTAGCCTAGTAGCTAGTGCAGCAGGCTACAGATCACGGCCACTCCATATGGCCTTGAACAAGTCATTTTTCATTCTCTTTTTTCCCCCGCTGTGGAAGTCTCCCTCCAGGACCTCAGGTACAGACTTGGATTGTGGGCCCTCAGGAAATAGGGAGGTGCCCACAGTACCTGGAGGTAGGCCCCTTGAAGTGCTGAAAAGCGGAAGAACAAAAGAAAAAAAAATAGGACAATGTCAGGCTCTGCTTGTCCACAAGGGACTTAAGAACGAAAGCTACCTCATTCTCTCACAGTTTCTCACAGTTCTTTTGAGGAGTCACTATCACAGATTCCCTCAACTTGAAAAGGGAACTCATGCAGGACGGGATCAGCCATCTCCCCACTTTTTTCTCAGTCATAATACGCGGGGACCTTAGGTAATATTAAAGGAATGAGTATCATAGTGCCCAGGAAGTACTCCTGCTCCAAGAATAGTGTTTCCAGGAAAATCAAGAATTTTCATTACCAGATATTATGAAAATGGAAAGTCAAGATCAGAATGGTGCTTTTAGGTGACATTAACAAGTCACAGACGAGTTCAGGAGACCCACAGAGTGGTCTCTAAGATAGCGATTGCACAATACTTTAAGTAAGCAATCATGGCAGCATATATATTGAAAGCAATGCCTTGAGGATCGCATTACTAGAAAACCTAGGAATCAACTTCTTCTTATATGCAGACGAAACAATTCTATATCCCATGACAAAACATTCGAAAAAACTGAGTCATCGCTGTCAACATATATGAAAGCCATACAACAAAAACTGAAATTGTGTGGTTAAGGAAAGATAACACGATAATCAATCCACCAACCTAGACCTAGGATTCAATAATATTACTCCTTCAGATCAAGTACAAGACCTCGGAATTCAGATAGACAAGAACTTCACGATGAAAAAAACAAACTAATCAAAACAGGGTACTCCAAGCTACATTGACTGAAACCCTTGTTAACAATACAGGATTTCCGCATTATCTTATAAACCCTTATATTTTCAAACTTAGACTACTTCAACTCTCTTTTACTAGGCCTACCTTTGAATCTACTAAAACCATAAGAACATAAGAAATTGCCATGCTGGGTCAGACCAAGGGTCCATCAAGCCCAGCATCCTGTTTCCAACAGAGGCCAAAACCAGGCCACAAGAACCTGGCAATTACCCAAACACTAAGAAGAACCCATGCTACTGATGCAATTAATAGCAGTGGCTATTCCCTAAGTATAATTGATTAATAGCCATTAATGGCCTTCTCCTCCAAGAACTTATTCAAACCTTTTTTGAACCCAGCTACACTAACTGCACTAACCACATCCTTTGGCAACAAATTCCAAAGCTTTATTGTGCGTTGAGTGAAAAAGAATTTTCTTCGATTAGTCTTAAATGTGTTACTTGCTAACTTTATGGAATGCCCCTTAGTCCTTCTATTATTCGAAAGTGTAAATAACTGAGTCACATCTACTCGTTCAAGACCTCTCATGATCTTAAAAACCTCTACCATATCCCCCCTCAGCCGTCTCTTCTCCAAGCTGAACAGCCCTAACCTCTTCAGCCTTTCCTCATAGGGGAGCTGTTCCATCCCCTTTATCATTTTGGTTGCCCGTCTCTGTAACTTCTCCATTGCAATTATCTTTTTTGAGATGCGGCGACCAGAATTGTACACAGTATTCAAAGTGCGGTCTCACCATGGAGTGATACAGAGGCATTATGACATTTTCCGTTCTATTAACCATTCCCACTACAGCTTCTTCAAAATGCTTCCGCAAGACTCTTGCTAGGAACAAGGAAATGTGATCACATTACCCCCTCGCTGATCGCCCTGCTCTGGCATCCTGTACAAGCCAGAATTCACTATAAAGTTCTATCCCTAATATTCAATATCAACAATATTAATCCATTTTTATTAGGAGTATCAATTCAATACGACACACCACAGAGAGACCTAGGATCATAAAACAAAGGACTACTAATGGTACCATCCACTCGGACCACACACCTAAAGCAAATAAGAGACCGAATGTTCTCCACAGTGGGTCCCTTGATATGGAACTCATTTCCAGAGTCAATACCTCTAATAACCGACAGAAAGGACTTCAAGCATGAACTGAAAACTTGGCTCTTTAGAAAAGCATACAATTTAAAGTAAAAGACAAAACAATGTGACTAGAGAGAGCAATAAGCAATGAATGATGTGAAGTGCATTGTTAGCAGGACTAGAACCTTTAATCTGTTAGATCAACCTAGAAAATCCGTGAATATGTAAGAATACATAGTAGCTAGTGCAATTTCCTAGAATATTTATGATTATGAAATATGTATACAATGCAGAATCATACTAGTATAAAAAATGGTATATAAAACATTTTAAATAAATAACACAGAGTATATGACCACTGAACATGAATATATGTATGAGGATTTTGTAAACCATTGTGATCATCTTATGGAACAACAGTATTGATGGTATATAAAATGAAAGAGAGAGATATAGATATCTATCTATAGATAGACATGTAGATAAGACATATGTGGAACAGATATAGAGATTAGTGAAAATTGGGGGGTTTTTTGTCCTTATCCTCAAGGGAAAAAAGTCCAACATATTTGCTTGTCCACACAGAAAGCAGCAATCCTAATTGTGAGCATGGAGCAAGAATTCTTCCTCCTGGGCTAGTGACCAGGGTTCAAACGACGGTGATGGTATCAAGTTTTGGGTTACAATGATGATGTGGGAAACAAAAAACTAACAATTGCCTTTGGGTGTTTTTAGCTATGGCATGAAATACTGAGGAGCTAAGGCAGCACCAATCCCTTATATGGGGATTGATGTCAGCATTGGTCTTTTGATCTCTGCCTCCATCTGCTGGCCAGATGACATAACCCATTCATGTAGACTGGTCTGTCAGGACTAAAGGAAAGCCAATTAGCAGGTAAGATCTAATTGAACCTTAAGAATAAGGGAGGAACCACAGAGGACACTATTTTTTTTTTTATAAAATTTCTCCTGAGCCCTTGACTCACAGATTGATTTAACACCCGCTCCAGGGCCTAGCAATTTTCTGTATTGGAGGGTAATAGCTGATAGCCTCATCTACATGGAATTTACATGTGATGAGAACTATCTGCTTTGCGATTGTTTGGGCGCAAGTCTTGGACACGATAATCTCCTTGTTAGTCCAGCACATCCAAAACGCATGTCCAACTGTGCATAAACCTATGCATTAGGCTGAGCGCACTTTATTGCATTGGTCCTGAGAGCATGGAATTTGCAGACGGCCGATTTCTGTGAGTAGGAGTGCTTTTTACCTGCAGAAATCACTATGAAAAATTGCCCCTCCCTATTAATTAACCAGTTTACTAACCCACGGTCTAATTCTGGTCACACTGCAATGTTTTCATGTGGAAAAAATAATACAATATGAATTACAAAATAATACTGTGTACGCATAAACATAGCCACATACAATTTCAAAGTTCAGAAATCAAAGTATTTACAATTAGGATATCCCTGGTAATTTGTCTACATGTGTGGACTGACACTGCAGATTTGACAAATATATCTGGATGATAAAAACACTATGGGGATATTTAATAGCAAGTTGCTTCAATGGCATGGATTGTTTATTCCATAATGCCAATCTGGCTATGTGTGGCTAGTACAGAAGGATACTGGCTCTCGATGCCTAATACTTATCCATTGGCAATCCTATAAAATAAAAATCGGTATCCGTAATGCTCTGGGCAGCTTCCTAGTGGTCAAAGCAAACCTGCAGGACAGTTAGGGCCCTTAGAAGGCTGCACTGGTTCCTGTTTCTTTGCAGGCAAGAAAGACAAAGACACCAGTTCGAGGGAGGGTAATAGCAAATGGAGGAGCCACAGTGGTGGCACAGCAGAGAAGGCCACATAAAAGTATTCTGCATAACATGGAAGATATCAGCAGATAAGGGCCAATCTTGTTATGGGTTCGACAGTTGCTTGGTTTTGATTGTAAATATTACTATCCTTATCATAAAGCTAGTAGGTAACTGTACAGAGCGGAAGTTACTACCCTTAAGAGAAACATGGTATCCTGCACAGAGGGGCAGATACTACCTTAAGCTTACTGGGCAGACTGGATGGCCCATCTGGCCCTTTTCTGCTATCATTACTATGTTACCACTCTGCCCATTTGTAGTTACCTACTATACTGCCCATCAATCTCTGGTCTTCCTTGCTCCCCCCCACCAAGATCCTGTGTGTCTGTCCCAAGCATGCTTGAATTCCATCACTGATTTAGCTCCTTCCACCTGACTCCTTTCTTCTATGCCATCCTGCTACTGTGGATCCCAATGCCCTCCGCTACTCTTGTCAAAACAGATGCCCAAATTGGCTCTCCCATTTGCACTTGCTGTTATCTCAGCCCGACGGGAGACAAATCATGGCCCTGCAGCTACTGAAACTTTTTTGTCCCATAGGTTTGCTTTAACCATAAGAAAACCTCCTTGCTGTGCTGTGCACTCATTCCAAGGCTGTGAGCTAGGAAGCCTCCTACAACATTACAGATAAGACAGAAACTGACTTGTTATACAGGATTGAGTTATTTAGAATTTTTTTTCTAGACACATATTTGGTGGACATTCAGTGTCTCTCCTGTTCTCCTACAAACAGATAAGTCAATGCAGTGCGTAAGAACAGTGCACTGCAATTCAGCGTACAATTTCCTAACGCACAGGCTAACTTTTTATTTAACTCCTGAGCAGTAAGCTAATGTTATGCTAATGCATCGGGAGTTAAAAAGTGTTTAGATACAACATAGCTGAGTTAAAATGTGCTGGATGCACGTTTTAACTCAGGAACACGGGGGAGGGGGAGACAGCAAAAACTAGCTCAGGGGATGCTGAGGAGCAGAGAGAGGGGATTCACGGCGAGGGCTTCCTCTGCTGTGAATTGCAGCTTTCAGCCGGCTCAGCACTAACTGTCCACAGCTCCCTCCCTCTCTTGCACTGCCAGAGGAAATAAGAGCAGCCACAGAAGACTCCCGACTTCCACTCCCTCCCTCCCACCCCCATATTTAAAAGCAACCTGCTGAATCAGGGCTTTTATCTGGTGACTTTTTGGGTGCAAACAGCCTGTTTTCCCTCAACTCTGGAAACGTTACTCAACCTCTGACCAGGAATAAAGTTTCCAGCATTAAGAAATTGCAGGTTAAGCCAGCCATCTTCCTGCGTCGGGGAGTACTACTTAATGCCCTCATTTGCACAGGATTTCCATGCGAGGGCGCTAAGCAGTACTCCTGTTTAGAAATGCTCATTTTCTGTACACAAAACTCCTTGCTGTAACAGCAGTAAGTTTTGCTCGCAAAAAACGTATGTTAAGGTGCAAGCAGAATGCATTCGACTGAATGCACCTTTCTGCATCAGCCTGAGAAATAGCTCCAGGAGGTCCAATTGTCCCAAAAAGGATTTTTCTGTTCTGTGCATGCGACAAAAATCATTTGCTCATAGGGACCAGCATGTCTTTAGAAAGAGTCTGATGATGGTTTTCTTTTTCCACTTCAAAAAAAGATTTAGCACTTTTGATGCTAAAATAAGCTAGAGGTATAGATTTTCTAGACAACATAATAGGTTACCTGCAACAGACTAGTTTTCAAAACGGACAACAAGAGACAGGTTTCTGTGGTAATTATTTACCTCAGTTTGCTTTGTATTGCCCCTTCGGCATCAGAATACTCAGACTCGCTGCTGCTGACTCGTTTCCAGCTGGGACACGGCTGATACATGGGCGATATGTGTTCCGGCCCTGCAGCTAAAAATGGGGCTTTCCCTGGAGAGCTCTGGGGCCTTAAATATAAGGTGTCATGTACATCCTTGGCACTTATCTTCAACTTTGTCATCCCAGGCATCAGACTGGCTTCTTCCCCATCTTCTGCTCCTTTTTTCTCTTCACCCAGCTGACTTTTCTTCTGTTTCCCTCGTGATTTCTTCCTTTTGCTCTGTTTGGAAGAGGAAAAGGAAACGTGCAATGTACTGTGAGGAAATTAGACCTAATACACAAAGATGTAAACTCAGCATGACTGAAATAAGAATATTAGGTAGCTATTTTCTTATTACCAGTATGTACCCTTTCTTCTAGGAGGAAGAGATATACAAGAGTGCCACCTACCGGCACACAAGAGTAAGTGAATATCTACCCAACTCTGTCAAGAAGAGATAAGAAGAAAAAAACAACAACATTTTATTTCTGATTTTGTCAGTGAAATATCAACTTTTTCAAAATCTGTCCAGTAAGCAGATAACATTATATGCAGATTTCTGGAGATTTAAATCGTGCAGTAAGATAGAAATAAACTTCAAATTCTGGTGTCATCAATGGCTATCTTAAAACTGAACAGGTCAACAAATCATATAATCATGGCTTCCAAAGGAAAATTGGTTCTTACCTGCTAATTTTCGTTCCTGTAGTACCAACGGATCAGTCCAGACTCCTGGGTTAATTCATCCCTGCCAGCAGATGGAGACAGAGAAAAGCCTCGCTGACACTGCTTGATAAGCCCTGGTGCCACCTGCAGTAGATCAGTATTAATCTGTACCCAAGCCGAAAACATCAAGTGCCAAAAACTTGACAAAAAACTTGCAAAAACCTTGAAATGTATGAACAAACAGAAGTATGCTGAAAGGATTATAGCTGAGCGGAAGACTCTCCCCCTTCAACCCGGGCGGGTTCTGGACTGATCCATTGGTACTACAGGAATGAAAATTAGCAGGTAAGAACCAAAATTTTCCTTTCCCTGTATGTAGATCATACTGTAGATCATACTCTTTTTCATTATCTGCTTAATTCTCCTTTCATACCTTGATTAGAATTCAGCATATCATCTTTAAATCTATAAATTACATTGGCAACAAGATTCAAGTCAGCTGATTCGTGTAAGGGAGACGAGAATAGATCCCAAGCTTTATTCATCAACAGGAAAACAAATTGAAATTGTAATCCAAAATCTCCACAAACCCTGGAACCTCAACAGATAGTGTTCCCTGATCCTAAAGCCAGCTTCGGGTCAATAATAAGCCAGTTTACTGGCCCTTGAATCTTCATCTTCTTTGGAGCACTCGAGTAAGCCTCTAATATTCTCTCTATACCACACAAACAGATCAACATGCTTCTTGGTTTCCCTATCCCTATACATCACCATGTTTGCCATGGCGAATACTCCATACCAATCATCAAGAATCAACATAAACATCAAACTAAGCCTCTCCCACAACACTACAACCGTCATCAAAGGCTAATTCCAATAATGATTTCACCAATCACACAATTCCTCGGCCTTTCTCTGTTATCTCTTACTCTATTCAATGCTCAATCACTTTCAAAAAAAACTCATATCTTAAACGACTACCTTACTGAAGTAAACCCAGATATCTGTGCAATCACAGAAACGTGGTTTAAACCTTCAGATTTAGCTCTGTTAAATCAACTACCAACTCAGCTTTATGATTTTTTCTCCATACCTAGAACCAAAAGAAAGGGAGGAGGTCTGCTTCTCGCAGCCAAGAAAGGTCTAAGAATATCTTTACAACATTCATATACCACATCAAAATTAGAGCTCTCTTTCTTTAAATCTGATCATTTACAAATTGGCCTAATCTACGCTCCACCAGGATCTTTAGATTCTGACCCTTCACCAGTCATTGAACTCTCTGCCAAATACTTCAACCCAGACAAACCTGCCATCTTACTGGGTGATTTCAACTTACATGTCGATGCTTCACCACAATCCCCAAATTGTGTTACCCTACTCTCGGCTCTCAACTACATGGGCTTCACACAAATTATAAAAGCCCCTACCCACAAAGCAGGTCACACTTTAGACCTTATTTTCATTAATCAGTGCATCTCAAACACAAATACAATCACATGTTCACCTGTCCCTTGGTCGGACCATCAAATCATCAACACGACCTTCAAGCTTTCACAACATCCTCCACTTTCGTTCCCAAAAAACACTATTCAATTCAGGAAACCTTGTTCTACAGACCTTCTCATCAATCAGTTCACTAATGAATTATCACATCTCGATCTCTCCAACGCATCTACAGCCACCACCTCATGGTGCAACATCACCAAAAAGATCGCAGACATTACCTGCCCTTCCATCACAAAAGTAGTACAACCTTCGCCAGACAACAGGAAACCCTGGTTCACCCCAGAACTGAAGCTGCTTAAACAAGAGCTAAGAAATAAAGAACACACTTGGAGGAGAAACCCATCCCCCACAACATTAGCTATTTATAAAACCTCCCTCAATGCTTATAGGATCACCATACTGAGAACAAAGAGAGATTTTTTCTCAAAAAAAATACATCATTTCATATTTGATTCAAAAGCACTTTTCTCCTACGTTTCAGCTCTCACTAAACCATCACCTCCTACCATTCCTGATGATCAAGCACTCAACAAAGCATCAGAACTAGCAGAATACTTTAAGGATAAAATTGACAAACTGACTATCTCTTTCTCATCATCTTTTTCATATCCCCCTTTCCCTCACATTACCTCACCTCAACTAAATACAACGCTGGAAACTTTCGAGACCACTTCAGCACTTGAGATAGAAAACATACTTAAAAAAATGAAACCGTCATCTCATCCCTTAGACACAATTCCTACTAACCTTCTCATCGCAATAAGAAACTCCATATCAAAACCAATTGCAGACATCATTAACTGCTCTCTCTCCCAGGGTCTAGTTCCTGACCAACTTAAATTAGCCATTCTCAAACCTCTACTTAAAAAACCTAACCTTCCAACCACAGATCCAGCTAACTTCCGCCCAATAGCTAATCTGCCATTGATCGCCAAAATTATGGAAAAGATAGTCAATAAACAACTATCTGAATATTTGGAAGAAAACAACATTCTTGTATCTTCCCAGTATGGCTTTCGGAAATCGTTAAGCACTGAATCTCTCCTTATCTCTCTTACCGATTCTATTCTATCTAATATGGACAAAAAACAACCACATCTTTTGATACTACTAGATCTCTCTGCAGCCTTTGACACTGTCAACCATTCATCTCTATTAAAATGTCTGGCAGATATAGGCATTAAAGGAACAGTCTTCAGCTGGTTCAAATCCTTCCTAGCAAATAGACAATTCAAAGTAAAGATTAACAACAAAGAATCACAACCGATCCCTTCCAACCGGGGGGTCCCTCAGGGTTCCTCCCTTTCCCCTACCCTCTTCAACATTTACCTCTTACCTCTATGTCATCTACTTACTAAACTAAACCTAACTCACTATCTCTACGCGGATGACATCCAGATACTCATCCCAATCTCAGAATCCTTACAAAAAACCTTGGCTCACTGGAACAATTGTTTGCAACAGATCAATCATCTTCTCTCCAGCCTTTGCCTCATTCTTAACAACAACAAAACTGAGATCCTAATCATCAAACTTCTAAACCCAGCTGACCTACTCAACTCATCCACTCCCATATTAAATCACTCACCACATGTTCGAGATCTAGGTATCATGCTAGACAATCAGCTCAATTTTAAAAAATTCATAAGCACAACCACCAAAGACTGTTTTTATAAGTTACAAGTCTTAAAAAAATTGAAGCCTCTTCTTTATTTCAACGATTTTCGGATGGTCCTACAAGCCATTATTCTATCAAAAGTCGACTATTGCAATTCGCTTCTCTTTGGCCTTCCATATTCATCCATCAAACCCCTCCAAATGCTACAGAACTCTGCAGCCAGAATCCTTACCAATACGAATAAAAGAGATCACATCACCCCCATTCTCAAGCTCCTCCACTGGCTGCCTATAAAGCAAAGGATCCTATATAAAGTACTCACCGTAATTCATAAATCCATTCACAATATCTCTCCTCTTCAATTATGTAACCAACTACGCCCTCACTCCTCCTCTAGACCCATCAGAGGAGCATATAAAGGCACACTCTATGTACCTTCAACAAAATCCTCGCATCATAAACGTGCCATATCTACAGCAGGCCCCATTCAATGGAATGCGCTCCCACCAGACATTCGGCTTGAGTTCTGCCACTCTTCATTCAAAAAAAAACTTAAAACCTGGCTCTTTAGCCAAGCTTTTCCAGGACCATGATCATCATTTTTTCCCCTCCAACCAGCAAGAACATATCTTCTTCACAAACCCCCATTTTCCATACCACTACCTACTTCGGTATCTAATCTCTTGCTGCAGGACACTTGAGACTTTCTCACTTATACGTTATAATTTTTATGCTCAATAAGACCTGTCAACTTAATTGTTTAAGTCTTTTTTTTTTTTTTTTTTTCCCCCTTTATCTTTTGGTCATCAATGATACAACGTTATTGTTAAATTTTGAACTTATGTACACTGTTCCAAGTTTCATAACCTTGTTCTATGTAATGCCTTTTGGCAATTTTCATGTTCTGTTTCAATGTAAACCGATGTGATCTTTATTTCATATAGGAACACCGGTATATAAAAATCTAAAAATAAATAAAATAAGTGTACCCGGATCAGTCCAGACTCCTGGGATGTACCAAAGCTTCCTAGAGAGGGTGGGACCTGGAAAGTCCCGCTTGCAAGTCACTTTCTCCAAAAGACCAGGAACTCGAATCTCCCAAATCCAATCGGTAATGCCTCGCAAAAGTATGCAGCGATTTCCAAATCGCCGCCCTGCAAATCTCCTGCGGAGATACCAACTGAGCCTCTGCCCACAAAGCCACCTGAGACAGGGTCGAGTGGGCCCGCAAACCCTCAGGAACTTGTCGGCCCTTGATAATATACGCTGACCCAACAGCCTCCTTAAGCCACCTCGCAATAGTTGCTTTGGAGGCATGGGCACCTTTCTTTGATCTGCTCCATAAAGCAAAAAGATGATCAGATCTTCTGAAATCATTAGTAACCTTGAGATTTCAAAGCAAGGCCCTACGGACTTCCACTATTTTAAGCTCTCGAGCATGCTGCACAGAAGCATCCAATTCTGGGAATGCTGGGAGCTCGATAGTCTGATTAACATGAAAGGCAGAGACCACCTTTGGGACAAAGGAAGGAACCATAGGCAACATGACTCCAGAATCAGATATTTGAAGGAAAGGGTCCCTGCACGACAAAGCCTGCAATTCAGAAATCCTCCTGGCGGAACAGATGGCCACCAAGAAAACACCTTGAGAGTCAAATCCTTAAGGGTCACTCTCCAAATTGGCTCAAATGGAGCGTCACACAATACCCACAAAACTAGATTAAGGTTCTAGGGGGGACAGACCTTCCGCACCAGAGGACGCAAATTCTTAACTCCCCAAAGGAACCTCTGCACATCCAGATGGGAAGATAAGGTGTAACTCTCAATCTTCCCTTGCAAGCAGGCTAGAGCTGCTACCTGTACCCGAAGCGAATTAAAAGCAAGGCCTTTAGCTAAACCCTCTTGTAGGAAAGACAATACAAGAGATATTGAGGCCCAAACCGCCTGTATCCTTCAGTCTGTTCACCAAGCCTCAAAAACTTTCCAAACCCGAACATATGAGAGGGAGGTAGACTTCCGCCTAGCCTGGAAAAGTGTAGCGATCACTAGCTCTGGGTATCTTCTCCGCTTCAAGCAACGCCTCTCAAAAGCCAAGCCGCTAGACAAAAGCGATCTGCCTGGTCGGAAAATATGGGTCTCTGAAGGAGAAGACCCGGAAGATGACTGAGACACAGCGGACCGTCCACCACTAAATTGACGAGATCTGCAAACCACAATCGACGCGCCCACTCCGGGGCTACCAACACCACATTCCCCGGATGCTTCTCTATGCGGCGCAACACCTTGCCCATGAGAGGCCATGGAGGGAAAACAGAACAGAATCCCCCGAGGCCAGGGCACTACCTGAGCGTAGACCCCCTCAGCTCCGTACTCCCTTTTGCGGCTGAAAAACAGAGGAGCTTTCGCATTGAGCATGAGGAGAACCCCACCTCTCTCGAATGAGCTGCATTGCTAACTCTGCCAATTCCCACTCGCCTGGATCTAAGCTCCTGCGACTGAGAAAAATCGGCCTGGATGTTGTCGACGCCCGCGATATGAGTCGCAGCTAACTGAACCAGGTATAGCTCTGCCCAGAGAAATAGCTCCTGAGCCTGCAGGGCCACCCCCCTGGCTCTTGGTGCCGCCCAGACGATTGATGTAAGCTACTGTTGTTGCATTGTCTGACAGAACCCTGACCGATCGACCTTGAACAAGAGGGAGGCAGGCCCGAAGTGCCAGCCGCACAGCCCTGGGTCTCCAAACGATTGATAGGCCACGAGGCCTCCACTGCCGACCAAGTGCCCTGGGCTGACTGATGCTCGCAGACCGCCCCCAACCTGAGAGACTATTCTAGGACAGGATTCGCCCCAACCAACTACGGAACCTCCTGAGGAGCTTTCAACCCCAGCTCCTCAAGAACTTGAGGGAGCAGAGGCTCCAACTCCTCCCTCCGGAAAAAGTGGAAAATTTTGGGGTCATCACCCTCTGGAACCGAAGGGGTCCCCATGTCATCTCCCTGATCCAAGTCCTGGAGCCCCGATCCTGTGCTGTCGACATTGCTGCTGCCCCTCCTGGAGGGATGGGAACCCCTAAGTCCTCCTCCGTCCCGGCTGGGCAAACATGGGACCCCCCCCAAGTCTCACGACTGATGAGACCCCGACGCAGCACCCGGAGGCTGAAGGCACGGACCCCGAGGTGACAGACCTTCCTGCTGAGCCAGATAGGCTTGATGAAGCAGGAGAATAAAATCAGGGGCGCAAACCCAGAGGCAAGTCCGGAACCTGCTCTCCCCCAGGCCCCTGAGGCAAAGGGACCTGCCTATTAGTCCCTCGGGTGGACCGGAGAGAGCTGCGGAGGGAGATCCCCCTCCAAACATGGCGTCATGCGTGAATCCGGCGCCAAAATGGCCACTGCTCCTGCCACAAGGGAGGCAGCAGGCCCGGAGCCAGCAGCCGCATTAAAAAAAACTGCCAGACCATGGCCAGCCACGTGCTTTTCTAAGCGCAGATGTTTTGTGACCCCCGGAAGGAGGGAGGGCCCTTCCACCCCCGAAACGCATGACGAACACAGGCCAGCCTGACTAAGACGCACCAGGACCACATCACATGCATGGCAAGCCGAGCTGTGAACCATGTTCCCCCGAGACAAAGAGAAAAAAATACTTTAAAAAACCAACCCTAAACAAAACCGGCACGACCACCGTGGGGGGGGGGGGGGGGCCACTAGTACTTATCAAGCAGTGTCAGCAAGGCTTTTCTCTGTCTCCATCTGCTGGCAGGGATGAATAAACCCAGGAGTCTGGACTGATCCAGGTACGTACAGGGAATGATTGGTTACATATATGTCACTTAGAACTGGTACCCAAGGCTAAAGCCAATCACATGAAACCAGCTACTGGCAGTATCTGCAGAAATATAGCATTCTTTGCTTTCAGATGTGATCTGTTGAGTTCTGTCCAATTCAAGTCAAAGTTATACGAAGAAGGAAAAGTGCTATAAGACAAACATTAAAGATACAGAAAATGTACATTTCTAAAAATTCAATTAATGACAACAGAGGGAAATAAAAGCCTAAACGTACCCCTGTTTGCCTCGCCATGTTTGACTCATTTTGTTCCTGCTTGGTGGGTGATCGTCCATCATATTGAGGAAGCGGAGCTGGATATAAAATTGTAGGCATTTCTATGCTGAGCCCTGGAAGTCCATGAAACATGTATTTCTAGATATTAAGGCAGGAAAAAAAATATATTTTTGGGCTAATTCCATACGGACAGTGTAAGCATAATGCTGTTCAGGAATTTTTCCTGCTTATTTGTCCTGCTAATTTCTCTAACATTGGTTCTTCCATTTTTCTTCTTCTACCAGCTCTGAACCTGTCCTTATCTGTTGCAGCTGGTTGCATAAACACCTCAACAATGAAGATCATAGAATATATTTACCAATAGACACAGTTTCTCTACTCACTGAAACAGAGGGCTGCCATTCTAATCATGAAAGATCAAACTTTTTGCTTTCATGTCTGACAAAATTACACACACATCAATTGCCTAGCTTTTTCTCTATATTACTTTTTCCAATTTGTTTACTGAGATTTATTTTTCTGAAAACCGTTTCCTTCCTACACTGAACCACACAAATCACAGTCTGTCTCCCACAACATTATTCCTTTAGACAGAGGCAAATGTGCACACGTCGCATTTGCTGAAGAAAAAGCTGCTGCGCAACTAAATACGCAAAGACACAAGCATCTTCTTCTTGAAAAAGAATCATTAATTCAGAGCTCAAAGATCAGTTCAGCAAAGCCTCTCCAAATGTACTGCAGGGTCATCAAGCTCCGTGGTACACCAGGGGCTGATTAAGTTATTCTGTGTTCTGCAAGAAGCTTGTTCATGCTGCTGGTTGATTCTCTCAAGCATGCAGCAGCACTATGTCTAGCTATAGGGAAATAGTTTATGTCACCTTTAAAACCGCAAGAAGTGACCCAAGATGATCTGTTTGTATTAATTTCATCTTGCCACCATTTAAGAGCGACTGGATCCCTTTCAATGCATTTTGCAGCAACTGAAAACAAAAAAAGAAATACAAAAAACTTCCTTGAAAAATTGTGTATTACTGTGGCATTTTTATAATACATTAACTTAACCCAGAAAATAGTCTCCAGAAAGAGACCTATCCTACAGCTCAGGATACAGAAACTGGTTGTATCTTTTAAAAAAGGTTACAGGCATTATAAAGGAGAGGAGAAATAAAGGCATTCTGAATCTTTATGCAGGGCCTGTCATATGAACTACATCCCAAACTGCTTTAGATTCTTTCAAATCAGGGATGGGAAAGGAGACCTAAGAAAGAAAATGGTTGTTAATCTATTGATGAGCAGATACGAGGCCTGTACTAGGCAAATTACTTTCATGTCTTCAAAGTTTGCTAATTAAGGGCCTAAACATTCCCCTGTTCTAGGTATACAGGAAGAAAGCACAATGAATGGACCTCACAACTGTTTTTTCTAAAAATCTTAAAAGGTGAATTTCTAAAACATTATGTGTGAAAAATTAGTATATACAGTGCAAGGAGCTTCTACTTGTATACCCTGTTTTTAGAAAGGTCAAAAATGCACTCATTTCCACTTGTATGCGCACATATGTGTAAAAAACAGCGTTCTGGGGCGGGGCTAACAATTACGCATTTAAGTTGCTATTTTAAAAACACATGTACAGTATGCAACTTACTCATGTATTTTTACATCTAATAATTATCTGGCATAAGCAATAGCAAACATGTTTGTTATGTAATACTGACTGTGTGGGAGCTCAGGGGGGGGGGGGGGGGGGAACGACATGGGGACTTCAGGCTGAAGAATCAAGAAGAGCTCAATGACCTGGAGGAAGACTGGGCAAACTGGTGTACTAACTGGTAAACTGGAGAAATTACTTACCTGATAATTTCTATTTCTGTAGTGTAGACAGATGGACTCAGGACCAATGGGTTATGTGCTCCCCCTGCCAGCAGATGGAGACTGAGTCAGGTTGCAAAGCTGATGTCCCCCTAGATACACCCGTGCAGTAACCTCAGCCCTTCAGTATTCTCTTCAAAAGCCACTGTAAACATACTAATTGAAAAACTTAATTAAAAATGGATAACCATAACTGTACTCAACCAAACACACACTGAACCCTGGTAAGATTATAGATGCCCTGATCTAGGGACTGGATGACAGCTTACCTGTAATCTCTTGGAATCTACATCCATTCCATAGGCAGCTGATGGCAGGATGCTGAGTCCATCTGTCTACACTAAGGAAAATGAAAGTATGAGGTAAGTAATTTCTCCATTTCCCAGCATGTAGCCAGATGGACTTATGACCAATGGGATGTACAAAAGCTACTCCCAATTGGGGCAGGAGGCTGCCCGCGGTCTGGTTAGCAAAGGCTGCATCCTCTCAGGCCTAAACGTCCAGTCGATAGAACCTGGAGAAGATGTGCAAAGAGGACCACGTTGCCGCTTGGCAGATATAGACGGGGGGACAGCAATCTAGCTTCCGACCATGAGACCACCTGAGCCCAGGTGGAAGGAGCTTTAACCTGAGAAGGAAATTGCTTTCCTGCCTCCACATACACTCCCATTACCACCTCCTTAATCCAGTGAGCTATGGTAGCCCGCGAAGCTGGTTCACCACAGTCAAGGACAAATAGGCGGTCCATCTTTTGGATCGGTTCTGAAACTTCCAGATACCGCACCAAAATGTCTATCGACATTCAAATGACGGAGGAGGCAGAATTCCTCCACGTCCCTGTGCTTATCTAGGGAATGCAACGAAATGGACAGATTCAAATGAAACTCAAAGACCACCTTGGGCAAGAAGGATGGAACGGTACAAAGCTGTAATGCTCCTGGAGACAGTCAGAACGGTTTCCAACACAACAATGCCTGCAGTTCAGAGATGCGACGCACCGCGCATATAGCCACCAGGAACACAGTTTTCAAGGATAATAAACACAAGGAAAGACCGCACAGTGGCCGAAAAGAGGGCCCTGCCAAAAATTCCAATACTAGATTAAGATTCCACAAGGGAACCGGCCATTTTAGGAGTGGCTGAAGGTGCTTCACCCCTTTCAGAAAACAGGCCATGACCGGATGACCGATAGGGAGGTTCCATTCACCTCGCCCCTGAAATGGGAGACAGCCGCTACCTGTGCCTTCAAGGAGTTAAGGGCCAAACCTTTATTCAAGGCGTCTT
The DNA here is from genome assembly GCF_901001135.1 of Rhinatrema bivittatum. NCBI lineage: Eukaryota > Metazoa > Chordata > Amphibia > Gymnophiona > Rhinatrematidae > Rhinatrema > Rhinatrema bivittatum. The sequence goes on from NC_042622.1 coordinate 181,073,472, forward strand.
GCAAAAAATCCAGAACAAGTGGGATTTTACCGCCTGAGGGGGAACACCACATTCCCCACACCAGGCCTCAAATACTCTCCAGACCCGCACATACACTGGAGATGTAGAGAACTTCCGAGCGCGACGTAAAATGGCAATTACCACCACAGAATATCTTCGCTTTATCAGGCGAGCCCTCTCAAGGCCAGACCATAAGACAGAATAGAGTCAGATCCTTGTGAAGGATCTGCTGTAACAGGTCCCTTTGTGATGGGAGGCACAGGAGGGTCTCCACCAGGAGTCTCCTCTTGTCCACATACCATGGACTTCTGGGCCAATCTGGAGCTACTAGTAGGACTAATCCCCTATGGTGCTCAATTCTGTGAATGATCCTGCCCAGCAGGGGCCACAGAGGAAAGGTGTATAGCAACTCTTCTTCCGGCCAGGTCTGAATGAGAGTGTCGATCCCCAGGGACCATGGATCTCTTCTGTGACTGAAGAAAATCGAGGAACCTTCGCATTGTGATATGTGGCCAGCAGGTCAATGGACGGGAGGACCCAGCAATCTACTATCAGTTGAAAGGCTTCGGCCGACAACACCCACTCTCCTGGATCCAGACTCTTCCTGCTTAGAAAGTCTGCTCTGATGTTGTATTTTCCTGCAATGGGTGAGGCTGAGATAGTCTGTAGATTTATTTCCAATCATTCCATAAGGAGATCTATCTCCTGAGACACCTGCTGGCTCTTGGTTCCTCCAGCCCCAGAGACTCGCATCTGTTGTAAGAACCAGCCAGTTCGGGGAGGACAAAGACACCCCCCTTCTCAAATGAGCCTCCTGCAACCACCACTTGAGGTGAGAGCAGACTCCCACCGGTAACTGGATCCGAATATAATAGTCTTGAGACTGCGAGTTCAAGCGAGCGTTTAAGTGGGCGCATATATGCTCTCGTCCACGGCACTACTTCCAAAGGCTGCTGCCATCAAACCAAGAACTTGGAGATAGTTGATCACAATATGCCCGATGGTGTAGACCTGACTCACCTGGGACATCAACTTCCGTATCTGTATGGTCGGGAGGAAGACCTTGCCCAGCCTAGTGTTGAACCGTACTCCCAGATACTCCAACAACTGGGTGAGAGACTGCTCTTGTCCAGGTTTACTACCCAACCAAGTTCCTGAAGTAAAGAGGAGGTCAACCTGTTGGTCACCCAAAGACTTTCTTCTGCGAACTTGGCCCAGATCAACCAGTCGTCCAAGTACGGGTGTACCAGGATTCCTCCTCTTCTCATCACTGCAGCCATGACCAACATAATCTTGGAAAATGTTCTTGGGGCAGTGGCTAGGCCAAAGGGCAGTGCCCGGAACCAATAATAGCGACCCAGTATGGTAAAGTATAGGAAGCATTGATGTTCTTCACAGATTGGAATACATAGGTAGGCCTCGGATAGGTCCAGGGAGGTTAGGAACTCTCCTGGTTGCACGGCCATTATCATGGAGTGTAAGGTTTCCATGCAGAAATGACTCACTCGTAGGTGACGGTTGACACTCATGAGGTTCAGGATGGGGCGAAAGGAACTTTCCTTCTTGAGTACAATGGAATAAGCCCTGTATTTTCCTAGGACGTTGATACTGGGATTTCAGCCCTCATCCTGAGGATCCTTAAAAGAGTAATCTCCACTGCCTGCTTTTTTGTTCTGGAAGTGGCAAGGAGACATCATAAATACGTCCCAAGGAGTGCTGCGAAATTCCAGTGCATATCCTTCTCATACGACTTCCAGTACCCATTTGTCCGAAGTGATCTCGACCCACCTTTGGTAAAAGAGAGACAGATGACCCCTATCTCCTCTTTCCAAACATGGGTGGTAAAATTTCATTAGGAGGTTCAGGATGATCCTGAACCCGAACTTGCCCCTCTCTTGGGCTGTCGACTATAAAAAGGACTGAGTTCTTCCATAGAGCAGAGACCTCTGAGATGTCAAGTTTCTGTAGAGGTGGAAAAGTTGAGAGCCCCTGGACCGGCCCCTCATAGGCAAGGAGCACTGCAACTACTTCCTCTTATCTTCAGGTAGCCAGGGGACTGGAGATTCACTCCATTTACTGGCCAGTTTTTCCAATTCATTTCCAAATAGGAGTGATCCTTTAAAGGGCATCTTGTAAGGTTGGCCTTAGAGGTTGCATCAGCTGACCAATTCCACAGCCATAGCTGTCTTCTGGCCGCTACCACTGAGGCTACTCCTCTGTCTGAAGTACAGACTAAATCTGGTAGCGGGTTCCACAGCAGCTCTGGGGTTCACCCCCCAAGTCATCCACCTCTTGAGAGAGAAGTAGGCACAAATATGCTACCAGAGCACAGCAAGAAACAATCTGTAAGGTCATTGCTACCGTGTCAAAGGCTTGAATAAGGATAGACTCCAACCATCTATCATGTGCATCCTTTAAGGCCGCTTCTCCTGCCACTGGGATAGTTATTAGTTTAAAGACAGCGCAGACCAGTGCGTCCAAATTTAAGGAAATGCAAATGTTCTCTCACTGCTGGATCCAGTGGGTATAGAGCTTCTAACATCCAGCCCCCCTTTAAAACTTGCTTCTGGGGCATCTCATTCCAGGTCAATCAAATCTTGGATGGCTTCCAATACTGGGAAGTAGCAAAAGGCTCAAGGAAATCAGAATGGAATTCTTCTTTGGTTCTGTCACAGATTCCACTCCAGGAACTCCCAGCATTTTCAGGGTCTGGGAAACCAAGGCCAGCAATTTATCTCTATGAAAGAACAGTAACATGGCTCGATACAGTTCTAATCCCAGGGAAATTTCCCCTTCTTCTAAGGGATCTTGCTCTTCGTCTGTGCCATCGAGGTCCCCACTACGGATACCCTTGGTCAGGCAGGGCATACCTTGAGGACTGCCAACAGGAATGGGGGAGGGAGCTGGCTGGGGTTCCATCTGGACAGGGGCAAGTGAGGAAGTAGACTGAGCCTGTACAAAGGCCTATAGTCCTTGGAAAAATTCCATCCAAGAAAAGGTCACCAGGTCCATGCCTAGCCCGGGGGGGGGGGGGGGGGCAGCTGAGTTTCCCTCTCCCATGGAAGACCCAGCCAAGGGGTTCCTCAGATCCAGAGTACTTCTAGTAAAGGCTGCCAATCCATTATCTGAATGGGAGGAGCTGGGCTCAGCAAAGTCCAGGGAGGCCAAATCCCCATAAGTTGGAATCCAAGTCAGGCTGGAAAGCCCTAATATGACAGGCAGCGCAGAGAAAAAGGTGCTTAATGTTTCTTGGCTACTGGCACCATAAGGCGGTGGTAACTTGTGTGTTCAATCGGCTCGCACTTAAAAATTTATCAGCACAAATTTTGAGTGCCTAGGAGGGGTGCGGCGAGATGCACGCACAGCCCGTGCACCCAGCTTTTCCTGTATCCTGTGCTTACTTTATTGTGCACATAAGTACGCACACAATGTTATGCGCGCGGCGCATGTGCAGAGCAGACACACTGCGCATACCGACGTCTAATGGCGGCAATACAAAACACAGGCACACGCAAGATGGCGCCACCACGGCCTACCATGTGGTGTGCTGACCAAGTTTAAAGCAGGGCCTAGCCAACTGGGGGGGCCACTCAACCCGCTCGTAAGCCCACTTCCCTATGCCCCAATGGGATTGGGAACGACGTCGGTACAGTGTGCCGAGCAAGGAGACTGGAGGAAGACTTACCAAAACCCCTCTTCTCTGAAGGTTCTTCCTCTTTTTTTTTTTAAACTTACTTGGGCTCAGTGCTTACCAGCTGAGTACAGAGATGGTCTCCAGCTGCAGGGGAGGGGGCTTTGGCTGCTCCCTGCACCCACTGCTTTTCAGCTACTTCAACAGCAAAGTCCACGCCGGGAACCGGCTACTGGACCAATGCACACCTCTGAGGGTCTTCCAAAATCACCTCTGAATTTCTCAACTGGGGAAGGGACCTTTAGTTATCACAGCAGGAGAGCGGGACTCAATCTTTTCTCCAATTTAAATGTAGAATTTCTTCTTTCAAAAGGTACAGCAAACCCCATAGGGAAAGCATGTCTACTTCTGCTGGAGACGTAGAAATACTGAAGGGTTGATGTCACTGCAGGGGTGTATCTAGGGTGATGTCAGCTATGAAACCTGACTCCATCTCCATCTACTGGCAGGGGAGCACAACCCATTGGTCCTGAGTTTGAGTCTATCTGGCTACACGCTAGGAAAGGATTAATTTCTTTGGAGCGCATGTTTTAAAATTGTCCTAGGTTACTTTCACACAAACTATACATGCATATTTATTTTAAATAAGTGGGTAAAATATGTGCGTTCACATGTTAGCCTATATATGGGAGTATGTTGTGGGGTAAACAGGTGTATTTTAGAATATGAACATGCGAGATACGCAAATGTTTAAAATACAATGGTAAAACTATGGGTAGCTACATACACCTGTATATGCCGCTGCATGCAGTTTTTGGAAAATTATCGTTTTTTATTTTAAGGTTTCTTGATTAAGGTAGGAAGGAGGTGAATAGTCATCTAGTGGTTAGCACAGCAGGTTACAAACTGCAGAAACCAGGGTTCAAATGTCACTGCTACCTCCTTATGACCTTGGGCAAGTCAATTCACCCTCCATCGTCTCAAGTATAAAACTGAGGAGCTAGTTTACTAAACCATGGTAAATAAAAGCTATTACCATGCAATATTTACAATTAAAATCATATAGTAATAGCTAATGTGTACTGCAATATTCAAAAAGGCTGAGAGACAGGGTCATAAAAATATCACATGAAGCAATAAAATACCACTTCATGCAATATTTTGGATGGGTCATAAAGTCTGCCATCATGTTTCTATTCTATGATTTAATTTTGGAGGGCTGCCCAAATGCTCTAGACAACGCTGCTTCACTCAGTGAGCAATTCTCCATTATTGGAAAATAAAGCAACAAGGTTCCGATAACCTTTGGGACATGCATCTCACACAACAGGATCAGATCCAAGAACCAACCAATGTCACAGCTATAATGCAAGTGATTCTTTGGCCGCACCCTCAAAGGATTTTTTGACAGGTTCCTACTTACTGTGCAATAGGTGAGGTCATCCACACCTGAGTTTCCAGGAGACTGTAAAACATCGAGGAAAATTTTAAAGCATGTATTTCTATAAGGTTCATCCAAATATGGCTGTCCAGGCACACTGAAAGAAAAAAATATGTAAAAATTCAGCAAAAATCACACAAGATTCAAATAGAAAAATCAGCTAAACCTATTAAAGCACTTCTGGTGCAAGCTCCCTCTAGTTATTGTACAATGCAGAAAAACAGGGAATGGAGAGCATGCCCGCTCTCTGGGGTACTCTAAATGCTTATGTTTACTTGGGAAAATGTGCTTTGCACTACCTGAGACATAAGTTCGCCATGCTGTGTACTGCTGCTCTCCATAGGTCAGGGTCAGGCTGAGTCGGAGCACTAAACTGCACCAATATTCCTGTCTTCCCCAGCAGATCTGGGAGGTACTAGAAAGAAACATTTTAGCTATTAATATTGGCTGGATAATTTCCAAAAGAAAGATTCAGAGTCAGCAGGTCTTAACCTTATCCTGCTTAATACATGCATGCAGAACATTTCAACAGCATATAAAGCTACCTAAATGTATTATTTCCTTAACAATAGAAACATAGAAATGACGGCAGAAAAGAACCAAGCAATCTCGTGGTAGCATCATAAGTATCAGGCTTATTTTGTCAAGGGCATCAACAGCTGCATCAGCAGGTTACCCCCACTCCTACTTGTTTTCCCAGACCCCAAAATCCAGGTCCTCGTTGGCTGCTGCCTAAGTCAAATCCCCCCCTCCCCTTTTTTTCTCCCTACTTGGAGCTGCACCAACAGCATGAAGGCACAATGGCCAATGGTAGCAACCGCCACACAGCAAGTTACCCCCAGTTACCCCCTGCACTTTTTTCTTCATTTCCATCCTTTAGTCACTGGGGATCCACAGAGTTTATCTTATGCCACTTTGAATTCTTTCACTGTTTTTGTCTTCACCACCTCTTCTGGAAGGGCATTCCAGGCATGCACCACCCTCTCTGTGAAGAAATATTTCCTGATGTTGGTTCTGAATCTACCTCCCTGGAGTTTAAATTTTGTGACCCCTAGTTCTACTAAATTTCTTTCCAACAGAGAAGGTTTGTTGATTGTGCATCATTAAAACCTTTCAGGTATCTGAAGGTCTGTATCATATCTCCCCTGCATATCCTCTCCTCCAAGGTATACATATTTAGGTCCTTCAACTTCTCCTCAAAAGTTCATTTGATGGAGACCCCCCCACCATTTCTGACACCCTTCTCTAGACCATCTCCATCTTGCTGTGTCCCTTTTGAGATACGGTCTCCAGAACTGAACACAATACTCCAGGTGAGGCCTCACCAAGGACCTGTACAAGGGCATTATCACCTCCTTTTTCTTACTTGTTATTCCTCTCTCTATGCAGCCCAGCATTCTTCTGGCTTTAGCTATCGCCTTGTCACATTGCTTCACCATCTTCAGATCACTAGACACTATCACCCCAAGGCCCCTCTCTTGCTCCGTGCTCAACAGCCCTTCACCCCCCCCCCCCCCCAATCACATACATCTCTTTTGTATTACCACACCCCAGATGCATGACTCTGCAACTTCTTGGCACTGAATCCAAGTTTGACATGTCAGTCTTCAACCACTGTTCAAGCTTCCTTAAATCACGACTCATTCTCTCCATTCCTTCCGGCATGTCCACTCTGTTGCAGATCTTAGTATCATCCGCAAATAGACAAACTTTACCTTCTATCCCTTCCACAATGTCGCTCACAAAGATATTGAACAGAACTGGACTCAATACCGATCTTTTTGGCTCTACACTTATCATCATTCTCTCTTCAAAGTAGATTCCATTTATCATCACATGCTGCCTTCTATCTATCAACCAGTTTGTAATCCACTCCAACACCTTTGCGCTTACTCCCAAGCGTCTCATTTTATTCATAAGTCTCTTGTATGGGACCGTATCAAAAGCTTTACTGAAATCCAAGTAGATCATATAGAGTGCTCTTCCTCGATCCAATTCTTTAGTCACCAAATCAAAAAAAAAAAATCTGATTTGTCTAACAGGACCTTCCTCTGGTGAATCCATACTACCTTGGGTCGAGCAACCCACTGGATTGTAGATAGTTCACTATTCTTTCCTTCAGCAGAGTCTCCATTAATTTTCCCGCCGGCCTGTAGTTTCCAGCCTCCTCTCTGCTCCCACTCTTGTGAAGCGGGACAACCACCACTCTTCTCCAATCTTGCGGCACCACTCCCGTTTCCAGGGATCTATTGAACAGGTCTTGCAGCTGACCCACTAGCACATCTCTGAGTTCCCTCAGTATCCTGGGATGAATCTCATCTGGCCCCGTGGCTTTGTCCACTTTCAGATTTCCTAGCTCTTCCCATACATTCTCTTTTGTAAACAGAGTTTTGTCTACTCCACCCCCTTTCCGATGTCATGTTAGAGACCGTCCCTCTCCAGGATCTTCTTTAGTGAACACAGAACGGAAGTAATTGTTTAATATTTCTGCCTTTTCTTTGTCTCTCTCCACACATTGATCCCTGTCACCTTTCAATTTCACTATACTACTTTGGAGCTTTCTCCTTTCTCTGATGTATCTGAAAAATGATTTGTCCCACTCTTTACCTCTTTGGCAAGCCTTTCTTCTGCCTGACATTTTGCTTTCTTGATTGCTTTCTTCGTCTCCCTCTGTTTCAGATATTCTTCCTTGTGTTCCTCTTTTTGGGATCCTTTATATTTCTTGAACACTGTTCTTTTTACATTTATCAGCTACCTCCTTTGAGAACCAGATCGGTTTCTTATTTCGCTTGCTTTTATTTACTTTTCTAACATACGGGCCAATACAATAAAATCGCGGGAGAGCGGGCGAGCGCCTGCTCTCCTGTGCGCGCGATACAGTAAATAAATGTATTTAAATTAGGCCTGGCGCATCCCTAGCGCCTCTTTTCAGACAGGAGTGACAGCTGTCAGCGGGTTTGACAGCCAACACTCAATTTTGCCGGCGTCAGTTCTCGAGCCTGCTGACAGCCACGGGTTCGGAAACCGGACACCAGCAAAATTGAGCGTCCGGTTTTGAACCCGAGAGCCACGGGCCTATTTCAATTTTTTTTTTTTTAAACTTTCAGGACCTCCAACTTAATATCGCCATGATATTAAGTTAGAGGGTGCCCGGAGAAATTAGCGCCTACCTTTGGGTAGGCGCTAATTTCTGAAAGTAAAATGTGCGGCTTGGCTGCACATTTTACTTACTGAATCGTGCGGTAATACCTAATAGGGCCATCAACATGCATTTGCATGTTACGGGCTATATTAGGTTCGGGGGGGGGGGGGGGGGTTGGACGCGCGTTTTGCACGCGCTATTACCCCTTACTGAATAAGGGGTAAAGCTAGTGCGTCTGATATAAATTAGTTACCTTAGTAATTGCTCCTTTTAGTTTGGACCACTGTTCCACCTCTTTCATTTTCTCCCAGTCTTCAAGTTCTGCCTCCAGATAATTCCCATTTCCACAAAGTCTGTATTTTTGAAGTTCAAAACTCGGGTCTGTGTGACTTCTCCGGATCCTATTTTCAATATCAAACCATACCGTTTGATAATCACTGGTGCTGAGGTGGGCACCCACCATGACATTAGAGACATTATACCCATTAGTGAGTGCTAGGTCAAGTATAGCTCCCTCCCTCGTGGGTTCCATTACCATTTGTTTGAACACAGCCCCTTGCAGGGCATCCACTATCCCTCTACTTCTGGTAGATTCCACAGAAGGGTTACTCCAGTCTATGTCTGGCAGATTAAAATCTCCAACAATCAACACTTCTCCCTTCTTTCCCATCTTTTGGATGTCTTCAACCAGATCTCTGTCTAGTTCTTCCGTTTGAGTCTGAGGCCTGTAAACCACTCCAGTAACAATGGAGGCACCATTAAAAATAAATAAATAAATAAATAAAATTAAGGACAGCCCATAATGCTTCTTCTCTACCCCATCTTCCTTGCAGTTCAGTTGCTTGGACATTGTTTTTGACATAAAGAGCTACTCCTCCCCCTTTTCTGTCCTCTCTGTCCTTCCTTAACATGTTATAGCCCATATGGCCGCATCCCAACCATGAGAATCCATGAACCATGTCTCCGTAACAGCAACAATGCCCAAGTCTGCCTCCACCATTAGGGCTTGCAGGTCTGGGATTTTGTTGCCCAGACTACAAGCATTTGTGCTCATAGCCTTCCAGCTTTTGTCGTTCAAGTTTCTGCTTCTCTTAGACTTGTTTTGTGCCTTGTTTGGCTGACTTTTGTTATCCCCTACACCCATTTCCTTTGTATTTGTCAAACCCGTCATCTAGTTTAAATGTCTTCTGGCATAGGATTTGAATTTCTCTTTTAGGATCTTTTTTCCTGCCACAGACAGATGTACTTGTACCTCATCTGGGGTTAATTATACAATGCCCCTGCAATAAATCTTATGTGAGGAAATCTCTGCGTCCTCTCAAAGTTAGAATAATTGAACACCGATCCAATGTTACAAATCCGTGCTTGACGGCCCCATTAGTAGCACACTGTATTGAGTTCCAAAATAAATTTGAAGATTTGAAAGTATGTGTGTTAGAACAATTTCTACCCCAGTGGCGAGGAGGGGATTTGAATTTAAAATTGCTGCGAGCTGACCAACACTGGATACATACCCTGAATACTATACATCCATTTAGATTAAATACCTCATTGGAACTTCAAGTATTTCTCTAACACGGAGATGTGGACACATTTTTTAAATACTATGTATGATCATCTCTTTGTTTTGCGTTTGTTTCTATACTCATGATGATTGAGTCTGCACCAATAGGGCCAGAGAGTGATTTTGGAATTAGCTTTCGACGTCATCATGTTTTCCGGTGCTCAGTGACGTTGGAACTCAGTTGGTATTTAAATGTCTTCAAAACTACAGATTGGTCTCTGTTCCGGTGGTGAGGTTCGAGGAGACGATAGTCCAAGAGAAACTGACGGTCTTACTGACACTAAGATAAGTCCTTTTGTTAATTTTGTTGCTGTGAATTTTCTGGTAAAAGTTTTCTATATATCTTTAGAAGCCAGATCTGGAATTCAGCAGGGCATTTAGCATTACCATAATTTGGTCGCATAAGGAATAGAAGCATGGCTCCTGAAGAAGCATGTTTATGCGAAACATCGGCCGTTGTCGAGCCAGCATTCTGAAACTAGCCGCTGTGGGTGTTTAAATGAATGATCATTAATTTTATTTATTTATTTATTATTTTGCTATACCGACTTTCATGACAAGAATCACATCAAACCAGTTTACATTTAACAATGTGTGTAAGGTATAGAGAACTCGAACCACAGTAACAAGAGTATGGTTAGGGAAGTGCGGCAGTTACATTAAAACAGGGTAATGATAACTGGGATCAGGAAAAGAAGGAACATATTACAAGGTAGCAAAATAGATTCCTATATAATATTTACAGGGTAACACAATCGATTCCAATAGAGTGCAATTGTATATCAAATGACATTAGTAAAACGGTAATGGAGATGACAGTGAAGTTAGTGAATACTTATTTGAATCCTTTTTTTTTTTTTGATAAAGTGTTTGTGATGTTTGGTGAGGTTCTTAATCGAGGCCTGGGAAGGCTTTTTTAAAAAGCCAAGTTTTTAGCCTTTTCCTGAATGTGAGTAGGATTGGTTCCTGTCTCAGATCAGTTGGTATGGAGTTCCATAAAGGTGGGCCTGCTGTTGAGAGCGCTCTGACACTGAGAGATTTGTATTGGTAAGTTTTGGGGTGTGGTACCTGGAGCGATTCTTTGTAGGATTCCCTGATGGGTCTGGTGGACGTGTGTTTTTTGAAGGGAATTTGTATGTTAAGCTGTGTATGTTGGTGGATGACCTTGTAGATGGTGGTGATGGATTTGTACATAATTCTGTAGTGAATCAGTAGCCAGTGAAGGTCTTTGAGGATTGGGGAGATGTGGTCTATTCTCTTTGAGTTAGTGAGGATTCTGGCTGCTGTATTCTGTACCATTTGTAGAGGTTTGGTTACTACTGCTGGGAAAGCAATCTTTGGTAGTTTGATTGATGAATGATTTAAGGTTGAGACGGTTGTCTAGGATTGCTCCCAAGTCTCTTACGTGGGAGGTTTGAAGGAGGGCTGGTGGCTTTGAGATAGTATTGTTGTTTTCTGGAGATATCAGCATTAATACATGCTGACAACAGTTTCGTTACAATTCAAAGCATTTATTTTCTGTATGATAACATCTTGAAACTGCAGATGATTGAGTAGTCCGGAAGACCTTGTCGGCGGATGAGGTACTTTGCCTGGCTTGCTGATGTGACTTCAGAATTAATATTAACAATCCAAGAGTGGTGAGGCTTTTGATAAACCACTAAATCATAGTAATATTTTGATGATATAAAACACCGTTGGAGTGAGCGGTAATACAATTGGTGTTCCCCCTTTTTCCTATACTATTGATAGACAGATGTAAGCCATCTTTAACATAGAGCCTTTTACTGTTCCATAAATGGCCCCAGCCTCCAATATATCCAAATCTTTGTTCATTATACCAAGTTTTGAGCCATGCATTGAAGTTCTCTTTGTGGAAAAAGAGGCTAAGCCACTTTCCATGAACCGGTAACACTTCTGAAAAGGCAACAGTCTTCAACATGTGTCTAATCTGCTTCACTAGAGATTGGAAATCTCTCTGTACCACTTGGATGCTGTTTCTAGCAAAACAGTTGGTTCCCAGATGGATGATAATATCAGCTTCAGAGTCTTTACTTTCTTCTTTGATCGCATTGACTATGTGAATAGCATTTCTACTGGCAGATGATCCTGGAAAGCTTTTAACTTTAGTGTTTCCGTTGAAGAGAGTTCCGATGTTAGTGCTTCTGAGCTTTTTCTTATGGTTATTGATTTTCTTGTGGAATTTCTGCGTGCATTGGGTTTCTTCTCTCTTTTCAGATACCACTTCAAATGCATGTTGATGAGACTATTAGTTAGTCTCACGCAATACAGAAAGTAAAATGTGCAGCCAAGCTGCACATTTTACTCTCAGAAATTAAAGCCTACCCAAAGGCAGGAGTTAACTTTGGCCGGCACCAGGAAAGTGTACAGAAAAGCAGAAAAAACTGCGATATTAAGTCAGAGGCCCCAAAAATAAAACACATTTTTAAAAAATCTTTAAAAAAAAAAATTCTGCCCGCGGGTTGGAAAACTGAGCTCAATTTTGCCGGCATCCGTTTTCCAAACCCGTGGCTGTCAGCGGATTCAACAACCAATGCCGGTAAAATTAAGCGTCGGCTGTCAAACCCACCGACAGTCGCCAATTCTGCCAATAAGGAGGTGCTAGGGACTCGCTAGTGTCCCTAGTGCCTCCTTATTACCGTGGACCCTCATTTGCATACTGATTCACACGTCAGGAGAGCGGGCGCTCGCCTCGGAGCACTGGCTCTCCCGTGTGGTTTACTGAATTGGCCTATATATTAGAAGAACAAACCACGGGGGTAGCTGGGTAGAGGGAATTAATCAGTCGGCACCCTACTTGGCTGTGCTTAAGCCTTAAGTATCTGCTATTGGAGCAGCCCCTCCTCCAGACAAACTCCCTCCTGTTAGGCAGTTTTCTTTTCTTAAATGAAAATTATTCAAGTCCACCACTTTTGCATTACTAAAAAACTCAATATTAATATTCCACACTACAGTGCAGACTTTCTAGCAAAAGTTAAAATTTCAAGGAATTATCAAAACATTTAGTTGAAGTTCCTGTGCTGAAGCAGAGGCAGCCTACGACTGTCAGTATCTTTGTTGTCTCTAAAAACTTGAGAAGAGTTGCAAATTCACCTATTCTAATGGCGCCTATAAGAGTATTCTTTTGTGAAAATGAGGTTCAATGCCATTGTTACCAGAATACATTGCCTTTATGGGTTAACAATACATTTGAGGAGACAGCTGAAGCAGGATCACGGTAACAAGAACCTTTGAGTAGGATGGAGCTGTTCAGATGTTATACAATTCTTTGCAAGTGTTTCTCTGGAAAAAGTATTGATGCTTAGCAGAAAAATGTTTTCAGGGTGATGTTGATTTTTTTTTCTTTAGTCCCCAAGCCATTTCTGTGGGTAAAACCGTAGCTTTTTGAAAATTTCCCTCCCTGTGTGCAGGTAAACTTACCTGTGTAGTGCCACAACCGGTGCAACTTTTACCCATGCTGTGATTTGGGGGGGGGGGGGGGTGTCAGTACTTATGTGCACATTTTTCTCAGAAAATTACCCACACAAATTAGCAAGGGTAAAATGTGTGGGAGTAGTTTTTCTGGGATACGTTTTCAAAGACAAAGAACATGCAAACTTTCCCTGCAAAACATTTAAATATATAAAAAAAAAAAAAAAAAAAAAAGGATAAACAAACACAAATACTCACTTTCTGACATTTAGGTCCATTGTTGTACACAAGAGCAGCTAAAGCTTGAAGGATTTCAATGTGCATCCAGGGGCTGCACTGTTTAAGAGCAGAAACAGAATACCCAAGAAGAAAATCCAAATTCTGTTCATCAACTATTACCTGTCAGCAAAGAAAACAAGCAAGATTAACAAGTGATCAGATTACATGGCACTAAATTTATAGCAGTAGTAGTTCATAATATTGACCTGAATGAAACATTTACTATACAGAAACATGCACTCTTCTCCAACCAGCCAAATTTTGGAACAGCACCCTCATGATACTTTAAAATCTCAAGGGATGGAAGAGAACATGCAACCTAGAAATAAAGGAGCAGACACATATGCAAGAATGGAATAAGAAGGCAGAGGTCACGTGATGTGCTGAGCAGGGATCAAATGTGGGGTTTTGCCTTCTCCAGGGACCATCTCACAATCTAGCTGCATCAGTTAATTTTAGCACTTGGAATCTGAGAGATTTTACACAATAGGCATCGTAATAGAGCTGTACTTGCCTATATGTCGCATAACCAGAGGAATGACAACGAAAGTCCCAAAAAGGAAAGAAAGAGAGAGAGAAAATGAGGCCTCAAGGATTGCAAGAAGGCAGTCTCAGCTGCTGAAACACCGTCAGAATTGCTGGTGGGTGAAACTTTGGTAGAAGAAGTCACTACCACCATTGTTAAGGCATTAGAAGTGAAATCTGAACAGCTGGATGCCAAACTGGATGCTACGCTCAATTTTATTAAAAAGATAGCGGAGGCTGAGCAAAGAATATCTGATCCATAGGATGAAACGCACTCAGCACCCCGCTGGCATTAATAAACTACTGAGAAAAGCTTGGGTTTCCTGAGGAGACTCAAAAAATATTGTTTCCCCATTGTAGAATGCCTAAAGTTTAGCCGGGTATTGCAGCATAAAGCTGACTTTTAGATCAAATAACTTGGAACAAATTTGGAAATAGTCTTTACATTTCAAGGCCAATTTGGCAGAGTAGTCCTAAAAGAGCTTTTTTTTTTTTTTTTTTTTAATCTTTAGTAACAGGTGCTGTGCCTTTACATACTGTTATTACTTGTAGGATTCACCATTATGCGAGAGAAATTCACTAAGCGTGCAATGACCATTCTAGGCTCCAATCTAGGGCCTAAATCATCTTCCAGCTGAAATTCCAAGTTTCTAAAAAATCCTCAAAATTCACTTTCGGCAATATTTTCTGACAGATCCACAAATCTTAGGTTATTACAGTGCACCTATAATCTAGGTCATCTAGTTTCTTTTCTCAGCGGTTTAAGAAATCTAACACCTTAATCTTGTCTTTTAGAAAGACGAACCTGAAGGTATCGGTGCTTTATAAGTCTTTACTAGTGGACTTTCCCCAGATTGACTTTACAATTTTGGTGGGTAAGTGGAAAAGGGAATTGGTGGCTAACATCACAGAGACACAATTACAGTCTAGTTTTAAGCATATTCCAGTTATGGCATTGGGTGTTGCTCTGGAGAGAAACTAAATATAAGTTTCTGGGACAGGCATACATTTCTCCTTGTTGGGTTTTTCAGTCTAAGTTTTCAGACAGAGAAATATGCCAGAAATGTAATATAGTGACAGGGGCATCCTAGCTCATTATTTTTTTGTCATATACTACAATACATAGTTTATGGGATGGGCTCCAACATTTTCTCAAATATGTTATTGGGCAAGAAATCAATATTAAACCAGAAAGAGTCCTTTTTGATGTTCCAGCTTCTTTAAGGGTACAGGGAAAGGTATAAGACTTTTTTTCTTCACAATTTAAAATTTGTATTGAAAGAATCAAAGATAACATACCATAAGCATAAACATGTTCCTCCAAAGCCAATTATGTTTCCCCCATTCCCCCCTCCCACTCCACCCATGAACCCTCCCCCCCCCCTCGTCTCATTACGCTATTATCACAAGTTGGGTAAACGAAATACATCATGCCACATAAATATAGACCGAGGATATCAAGCAAATCACATAGTATAATATAATCTGACAGAATATCAATAGAAAGAATATTAGCATAAATTCCATGCCCATCCTCTTGTGGGAATCATAAAATATAACATAAGCTCTAATAAGTTGTAGCCCTCCATCTTACAAAGGCAGCCCATATCTTTTCAAAATCAGAAACTGTTTTTACACATAGCAGTGATTTTTTACTTAAAATATATAATTTGTCAAGGCGCCGATAAACATCTAATAAAGACAGCATTTCTGGTATTCTTCATTTTAGAGCAATCTCTCCTCTTGCTGCAAGAAATATTTGATGTACTAGCAACTGATCCATAAAATTACCCTCAGAGACGGGAAAGTTTAGTAAGACAGTTTTCGCACAAGATGTCAATTGTAATCCCATTAGTTTTGCCACAAAATCAAACTTCTTGCCAAAATTTTGTTATGGTCGCGCAACTCCACCATATGTGGTAAAGAGACCCCACCGCCCACATGACCTCCAGCATTAGGATATATTCAGTGTAAGGTCACTGGAGTCAAATACCATCAGAACAATAATTTATAGCAATTTTCCAAAACACCCACCGAAATAGAACTCTTTGCTGAGTGAAGAAAAATCAAATCCCAGTTTTCCACAGTAACAGGTGCTAAATCCCTCTAATTCTTTATTTAATAAGCTGTATATTTTGGGGATGACACCTTTTAGTTTATCGGCCATATGGCAATAACCCTCAAGGAGAGTTCTTCCCTTTAAAAGATCCTGTCCAAATATTGAAGATTGTAAAAATTGTCTCAGCTGTGCATACCTCAGAAAACTTATCATCTAAGGTGTATTTAGTTCTTAAAGCTTCCCATGATAATATATGGCTGCCCTCCTAAGCCTGCCCTTGAGTTAGAATACCCCTATTGATCCAACTCTTGAACTGATGGACCTCCAATCCTGGAGAAAAATCAAGGTTATGATATACAGAAGTACTTCTTTGGCCTATTAGTGTCCTTCTCCATTGTGGTCCAAATTCACAAGGTATTAAGGGTGCTGTAAAGCATCACTCGTACAGGCCGCCACGTCTGTTTAGGATGCCAAAACATTCCCGATATGGGCATCTCACCCTCTAAGTTCTGTTCAATGATCGCCCACTGTTTCTGTTCCCCTTGCCTATGCCAATCAATCACCACTCTTAATTGGGCTGACACATAATACCAAACCAGGTTGGGTACCCCCAAACCACCTCTAAGTTTTGGTTGAAATATTACCCTTTTAGCAACCCTAGGAGGCCATCACTTCCAAATGAAACAATAAATATGTTTCTGCCATTGCTTCAGTATTTTGGTTGAAAGGAATTGGCAAGATTTGGAACAGATAAAGTAATATAGGAAAGATATTCATTTTTATTGTTGCTAATCTCCCAAGCCACGATAGTCCCAAACAATCCCAATGCTCCAAATCTTTATATAAGGCTTTCACCAACGGTGCATAGTTGTATGCAACTAGATATTTTATTTTCTGGCCCAGATAGATCACCAGATACTTAATGTGTCTAGTGGCAGGTACAAGAACTTTTATAAGGAAAGATTGTCTGGTGGGGGAAAAAAAGTATTCTTTTAAATGTAGAGCTCCCATGAAGCACCCTCTCACTAGACATGGAGGAATGCTTTATATAATTTGATGTTAATAGAAAAATTGGCATGTGTGCGCACTTAAATTTTCTCTAGCAATATGGGATGACTATTTGCAAATATTTAGCACATGACTTCTGGGCTCTAGGAGGAAGTGATGTATATTTTTTAATTTTTCTTTTATGGTAGTTATTTTGGAGCAATGTATGTTCAGGTTCTTCTCTGTTCCGGGGCTGAGTCAAACTGCTCACTTTTTTTTTTTTTTTTTTTTGCTTGTGTTAATAAAATAGCTACAAGGACAGGAAAAGGAAAATTGGTTCTTATCTGCTAATTTTCGTTCCAGTAGTACCACAGATCAGTCCAGACTCCTGGGTTTTGCTTCCCTGCCAGCAGATGAAAACAGAGAAAGTTTTACTGACACTGCTACATAATCACATGTGCCACCTGCAGTTCCTCAGAATTGCCTGTACCCAAGCATAAAAACAGCAACAGATACCACAAATTTACACAAAACCTTTATAACAAGTCTGTATTCTATACCATGGAAACCTGAATACCATACCAATAAAATCAGATGAGCACACGACTCTCCACCTCCACAGAACAGGTGGGTTCTGGACTGATCCGTGGTACTACAGGAACGAAAATTAGCAGGTAAGAGCCAATTTTCCTCTCTGTACATACCGAGATCAGTTCAGACTCCTGGGATGTACCAAAGCTCCCTACTTAGGGTGGGGCCTGGAGAGTCCCGCTCGCAAAACATTCTCACCAAAAGACCGAAACTCCAGATCCCCCACAACCAGACAATAGTGCCTTGCAAAAGTATGCAGCGACTTCGAAGTTGCTGCTCTGCAAATTTCCTGTAGCAAAACCAGCTGAGCCTCTGCCCACGAGGCTGCGTAGAATGAGCTCTCAAACCTTCAAGAACCTGACGTCCCTTAATTATGTACGTTGATCCAATGGCCTCTTTGAGCCACCATGCAAAGGACGCCTTAGAACCTCTCTTCAAACCACTCCACAAAACAAAAAGATGGTCCGACTTTCTGAAATCATTCGTTACCTTGAGATACCTCAAAGCAGCTCTGCGGACGTCCAAAGGTTTAAGCTCCCATGTACAAGGTGCCATCTCAGGAAAGGCCAGAAGCTCCACTGTCTGATTCATATGAAACGCTGATGCCACCTTAGGCAAAACAGAGGGCACCATCCACAAAGACACCCCTGAGTTCGAAATCTGCAGGAACGGATCACGGCAAGACAAAACCTGTAACTCCGAGATTCTCCTAGCTGAACAAATGGCCATTAGAAAAACAACCTTAAGGGTCAAATCCTTAAGCTTCGCTCTCCAAAGAGATTCAAAAGATGCCTCACACAAACCTGAGGACGAGATTAAGATTCCAGGATGGACAAACTCTCCTAACCGACAGGCACAAATTCTTAGCCCCCCGAAGAAACCTAACCATATCAGGATGACAAGACAGAGAGCAACCTTCTACTTTCCCTTGCAGATAAGCAAGAGCAGCCACCTGGACCCTAAGAGAAAGTTGAAAGCCAACCCCTTGACCAAACCCTCCTGAAGAAAGGAAAAGATCTGAGACACCAAAGATTGTAAGCCTGCATTCTGTTTGCAATACACCAGGACTCAAAAACTTTCCAGACTCTCACATACAACAGAGAAGAAGATGTCCATCTAATCTGTAGGAGAGTAGCAATAACCGCTTCTGGGTACTCCCTGCAATTCAATCACTGCCTCTCAAAAGCCAAGCCACTAGACAAAAAGTGAGAAGCCTGGTCTGAAAATATAGGGCCCTGCCAAAGAAGGCCCAGAAGATGGCTGAAGCGTAATGTTGTGTTTGAGGCATTGTGGACCCTTGGTCGCAATGGAGATAACTCCGCCCATGGGGAACCACTGCGATAGGCTGACACAGATAGCAGGCACAGAATGGATAGTGTTTTTATTGTACTGCTGTAAATAGATGGTGAAGCAGGAAGGTAAGGCACTGATCCACGAAGTGCCAATACGCTCAACAGGCTCAGAAGTATAGTCTCACCCAGATATTCACGATAGGCAGGAGCCCGCAGTGCGGGTAACGCCACGGGTGGTGGGTGGAGTTGGAGCACTGGATCATAGAGGTACTCACAGAGTGAAGGCGTCTTCCTGATGGTAGAATGGTGGGACTGAAGGTCTATGGTGCAGGATATGAAGTAGATAGGCCCTTGAGGAGCGAGTACCCAATAGTCCAATATCCTGGAAATGAATAGAGAGAAAAAACCCCTGAGGAGCGGTTGTCTTGGTTAATGAGGATCCCGAAGGGAAGTTGGAAGCGAGAGACCCCGAGGAGCAGGTGTCTAGCACTTCTGCTGGAGCGAGGCCCTTAGCGTGAAAGTGGCGTCTAAGCGTACAGCTTAGAGCCGGCAGAGTAGCGAAGCGAAGTCTTTGCTAACTCAAACTGGTAGCGGAAGGGGAAGCTAGATATACCCAGAGGTACAGACGTTATGCGGTGGGGCCGCCCCCGAGGTTCCCGCCATGATGTGTATTTGAGCATCGGAGATGTGCACGCTCGCGCCCTAGGAGGCCACGGGAGTGAGCATGGCAGATGGGGACGCCCATACTGGTCTGGAAATGCCGAGGCCCTCGGCACCGAAGACAGCCATCTTGCCCAAAGAGAGAAAGGGGAGAAAAAGAGGTAAAGCAGAGCAGTCGCAGCAGTCTGCAACCAACGGACGCAACACGTAACAGACCATCCATGGCTAAGTTAACCAGATCCACGAACCATTGTCAACATGGCCACTCCAGAGCTACCAACACTACGTCGCACGGATGCCTCTCTCTCTATCTGTCATAACACCTTGACTGCCAAAGGTTAAGGAAGAAACATGTACAGCAGAACTTCCCAAGGCCAAGCCAGCACCAGAGCATATATTCCCTCGGCCCCATGTTCTCTTCTCCAATTGAAAAATTGAGCCGTCTTTGTATTGAGGTGAGTCGCCATTAGATCCACATGGGAACAGCCCCACCTCTCGCAGATGAGCTGTCCTGGACAGCTCCCATTCTCCTGATCTAATAATCTGCGACTTAGAAAATCCACTTGGACATTTTCCACTCCTGCAATGCAGCTATCTGCTCCAAGTGTTGCTCCACCCAAAGAATCAGCTCTTGAGCCTCCCCTAGGCCCCTTTTGTTTCCTCCCTGCAGATTGATATATGCTACGGTTGTCGCATTGTCTGACTGGAAACCTCACCGACTGACCTCACACCAATGGCAGAAACGCAAGTAAAGCTAAATGCACTGCTCTGGTTTCTAACCAATTGATAGACCAGGAAGCTTCCTTCGCAGACCAACTGCGCTGAGCAGACTGCTGCTGACACACCACTCCCCATCTAGTCAGACTGGCATTGGTAGTAAGAATCACCCAATCTGGAACCTCCAGATCGACACCATGAACCAGATTGGAAGCCAGTAGCCACCAGGACAGACTGGCCTGTACAGTACGCTTGAGCGGTAAGGGAAGATGAAATTCCTCCAAAAGTGGATTCCACCGAGCCAGAGCTCTCTGCAGAGGTCTCATATGTGCAAAGGCCCACGGTACTAACTCCAGGGTTGAAACCATCAAATCCAGAACCTACAAATAATCCCAGACTCTGGGCACCGGTAACCCCAATAAGCGCTGAATTTGACCCTGCAGCTTCAGAACATGCTCCTCCATTAGAAACACCTTGTCCCTCCGAGTGTCAAACTGAGTTCCCGGAAACTAGAGGGACTGTGATGGCATCAAGTGACTCTTTGCTAAATTCACCACCCAGCTGAGTGACTCCAGAGTACTGATCACCTTCTGCACTGACCAGCGACAACTGTCCTCAGACTTTGCCCTGATGAACCAGTTGTCCAGGTAAGGATGCACCAGCATTCCTTCACGATATAATGCTGCCGCTACCACCACCATAACCTTTATGAATGTGCGAGGTACCGTGGCCAACCCAAAGGGAAGGGCCTGAAATTGAAAATGTTGTCCCAGCTACATGAACCACAAAAACTGTTGATCCAGCCGAATGGGAATGTGCAGGTATGCCTCCGTCAAATCCAGAGAAGCCAGAAACTCTTCCTGGCGCACCGCTGCTATTACAGACCTACGAGTCTCCATCCAGAACCTCGGGACCTTGAGTGCTACATTTACCCACTGCAAGTCCAGAATCGAGCAAAAAGTGCCTTCTTTCTTTGGAATGATGAATTAAATGGAATCCCCTCCCTCGCCTCGTTCATCCTGGGAACTGGAATCACTGCCCCTAACATCACAACCGGTCCAGCATCTCCTGCACCACACATTGCTTGTCTAAAGACCCACAGGGGGAGACTAGAAACAAATCGCGGATGGGCCGAGCAAATTCTAACGTGTAACCGTCTCTTATTACATTGAGGACTCACCGAGTAAAACTGTGCTAAGAGACTCACTGTAAAAGGAACTGTGGAGTGGACCAGCCTTGCCTCATTGAGAAGACTTAGCTCCCCTACCTCTGCCCTCTGGAGAGGCTCGGAAGAGTCTTCAGCCTCCTCGAATGGACCAACCCCAGAACTGACCTCACAGAGAGAACTTCTGTGGACCTGGTGTTCCTCTCGGACAAGACCGCCTACTGTCTCAAAAACGGGACAGAGACGCTTGCCCTTAGGCTTATCCTCCAGCAACCTATGCACCTTATTCTCACCCAGATCTTTCATCAACTGCTCCAGATCCTCTCCAAACAAAAGGCATCCCTTGAAGGGCAAAGAACCCAACTGGGATTTAGATGACACATCTGCCGACCATTTACGCAATCATAACAACTGTCTGGCTGCCACAGCGGACCCCATAATCCAAGACAAAAAGTTCTCACTAGGTCATACAGAGCATCTGCAATGTTTACCACAGTCAGCCTTAACTGCCTCATCCCCAGACCTCGCCTGACCATCCTGAAGCTGATGCACCCAATGCAGACAAGCTCTCTGCATAAAATTGGAACAGATGGCCGACCACAAGCTCAGAGCAGACACCTCAAATATTCTTTTAAAGGTGAACCTTCAGCTTTCGATCCTGCACATCCTTCAAAGCCACAGAACCCACTACAGGGATAGTTGTCTGTCACCACCAAAACTGTAGCATCCATCTTTGGAAGGGAAAACAGCTCCAACATCTGCTCCAGCAAAGAATAAATCTTCGCCATCGTCCTCTCCACTCTCAAGTCGGCATCGGGAGCACCCCACTCCCAATCCATCAACTTCTTCACTGACTTATATGGGAAGACCCTCACGGGACCCCTAAGCCCATCCAGGACCGTATCCACCCCTTCCATGACAAAGTTTTCCTGCTGCACCTTCAACCCAAGCTCCACCAGAACCTAAAGAACCAAAGGCCCCAATTCCTCTTTACGGAACAAACGAACCACCTTAGGATCATCCCCCTCAGAAACTGGGATCTCCACCGGATCATCTCCCGGAACTGTAACAGCCACATCTGGATCAACCCCCGGATCCCCCCCTCTGAATCATCTGACTCATTGCTGGACAGATTAGAACCCAAACGCTGAACCAAGGAAGGCCGCTTATTCCAAGACTGCACTGGTCTGGAACCTAACTCCAGACCCTCGGAAGGTTGGGTCTGGGTCCCCAGCCCTGCCTGATGAGCTAAATAAGCCTCATGCAACAGCAGGACAAAATCAGCTGAAAAAAGCCGGGGAGCAGCAAGCAACTACTGAGAGGACCCAGCAACAGGCAGATTGGAAGCCTCTACCCCATCTGCTCTCCCTCAGGCTTGAACGGACTGGGGAAAGCCTCAGGGAGATATACCCCCTCCCCCATTGGCATGGGCACCGCATGATAATCCAAAATGGCCAGTGTTCCCCGCACTGACAGAGATAGAGGCCCCAACTCGCTCCGAACTCTGGAGCACAGGGACAACAGTCACAGGAGACACTCTACTTTTCTTTGCGGCCACCAGATGGCTCTTCTCCACCTGAAATGCAAGCAGCACACAAAACAATGCTGCTCAGATACACTGGAGCCGAAACGCGCACCATAACCTACTCGGCGGGAAACCCTCACCTGAGCCCGCCGACACAGCCAATACCATGGGGAGGATCTGGACCACCAGATTTACACCTCACGGAATAATGGAGCAAGCATACAAAAAGGCCACAGACCCCTAGCTCACCTACCTCAACCAGACAGGGAAGGATCCACTAGGATCCAAAAACCCTCTGGGAGGAAGGCTCACAAAACTAAAGTACTCTCCAGACTGCAGAATTGCAGGTTTGCACCATCCAACATCTGCTGGAGACAGGGAAATACCTAGGAACTGCAGGTGGCACACAAGATTATGTAGCGATGTCAGTAAAAGTTTCTCTGTCTCCATCTGCTGGCAGGGATGCAAAACTCAGGAGTCCGGACTTATCTGGGTATATACAGGGAAACTGGGTTGAAGGTGGGGCTCAGCTTTAGGGAAAAAATTATAAGAATGCATCTTGTTTAGTTGAATTTTGGAAGTGTTTGATAACATGTTTTTAGATCTATATTTTGTTTAGAATAAGTAAAGAGCTTAATATTAAGGTGCATAGATTGTGGGTGGGGAGGGTAGGTCAGAATTTGTAATATATGGCTCTTGTCTTAAGGAGAGAAAATTAAAAAATGTGTAAACGTATGTTACATTGTTCTGTGTGTATAAGGAACAAATGCACACTATTTCTACGGCTGGCATTATTCAATAAAATATTTAAAAATAATATGATGTTATTTGTGGGAAATCCTAAGGAAAGCCTTGATAGTATTCATCATATATTTAACAGGTTTGGTCAATTCTCCAGTTTTAAGAATAATTCTAATAAATCAGAAGTATTCTCAACCGATAAAACGCTACCAGAAAGGTGGTGAATGCTTTTCCTTTAATATGGGCTCAGAACTATGTGTGTTATCTGGGGATTCAGTTTCACATATTAACATTAGATAAATTTAAAGGAGGTTCAAGCATACCTATCTTAGGCTATACAATGGATCCTGCCTTCTGTGCCATATACAATATTGGGTCTTAAATAATAACTGATACAGAGGGTTTTTGATAGTGGATTGGTCCTACCCATATAGACCAAGTAACTTGATTCATAGGACTAGGAACAGGCTTGACATAGATGGAAATTCCAGTTCTTGGTTTTTCGCTATAATAAATGCTTGAATATGGCTGAGGAAACCTATGGGGCATGATGCCAAAATCTCTCCATATCTAACATTAATAGGCAACGCAGACTTTTCCCCAGGGCTTGGGAGTAGAGTATTTCGTGAATGGTTTCCAAAACGATTTTTCAATGTGAATGAAATGGTGGATCCTGAATCCTTTAGTGTATACTCTTATCAATTGGGATTTATCTAGATCACAGTTTTATGCATATTTACAGGGCAGACACTATTGTCTGCAAACTGCAAGAAGAAACCTAGGCCACTTGGTAGCTACTGAATTTGAAAACTTTTTCTGGCAACCTGTGTCCAAATACAATAAAATTACCATATGGCCTATGCACGTCAAATCATTGCTCTCCACTTTTCACATAGCTAGACTGGCAACACAGTGGAGTGGGGATTCAAGTGAAGAAATAAATGAAGACATCATGCTGCATGCCATTACAACATTATATAAATACAATTCAAGCTGCTCCTTAGATATACATTACCAGACTTTTAGGGTACTAAATTAAACTCTGGAACTCGGAGCTCTGATTGAAATGTAACTTTCAAGAGGAGAACTTGAGTGTACCATATGTTCACAGGATGTCAAAAGCTGAAAACGTTTTGGAGACAAATTTATATAACACAATCAAATCTTGGGAAGATCAGGGAACTGGATGGGACTTCAATTTATTTGAATGCTGTTGATAGAAGATTTAATCTACTACTGGGGGAAGAAAATTTAATGCTGTAGCATTTCTGTTGACCAAAAAAGGTCATATTGACTACTTGGAAGAGTGATAAACTTCCGGCATTTAACAATTGGAAATTATTAATGCTTCAAACTGCAACAATGGAACCAATGAGAAGAAAAAATTTGCCACATCCTACTAGATCATTGGCAACACAGCGAAGTTATTTTGTTTATTTACTTAATCTATTTTATATTCTGCAATTTCTTATATTCTCTGCGGATTAAAACATAAACATAAAATATAGCATAAAAATTATACAAAAAAAAAGCAACCATGAAATTAAAATTACAATAAACATTTTTAAAATAACAAATATAATAAACTCTCTGCACTATTACAGCATCAGCCTGCTAGTTCATGTATTTCTGCTTTGGGAGGAGGTGGATAGGATATTCAAGAATTAAGTATTGTGTTAGTTCACCGCTGGAGTTTACCCATTTTAGGGTGAATGGGAGTAGATTCCCCATATAACTAATATCTTTTTTTTCCAGGGTAAATGTAGAGGGTGAATGGATGATGTGTCTTTGGGGGAGAATATGTTTTGGTTTAAATGAAAATGAAAAAGCCAGTCATTTGTAGATGTTTATTCAGCTTGTTTGTATATTTCTAATTTTTTCTTCTTTGATATGGTCAAGAACATTTATGATGTTATGTGGATATTACATGTTTTGTCCTAAGTCACTCAATAAAGAGAATGTAAAAATAAATAAATACATAAAAAGATGGGATAAGAAACAGGAGCCATTAAGTAGACAAAGGTCAGGAATAATCAATTGTAGATGGTGTTTTTAACATTCACGCAGCCGTCAGCCCAATGGCAGGGCTGCCATACAGAGGACCAGGGTCCGGTGTTCTGCTCCCCAGTTTGGCTGCGGAGAGGAGACAGTGTTCATAATCCCTGGGGGAAGAGAGCCTCAGTCACTGTTCAATGGTAACACCTAATAGTCAGATTTAAAGTCCATGACTACAGGGCTGCAGAGGAATCCTGGGACATGACCCCTGGTAGAGGACTGTAACTGCAAAGACTGGGCTAATGGAGCTGGAAAGGGATATAGGGGACAAAAACTTCCCAGATAGTTGTGACTGAAGGCTCATGGTGCTGGATCCCAGACCAGGTTCTGATTGAGCTGGAGGAAACTGCCAGGCTCCCCACCACATCCATCCACCCTCACCCCCCCAAAAAATAAACACCACAACATTACACACACACACAGGTTTGTCTCTACATAGTTATGGCTGTAGATATTTAATGCACAACTCTGGGAAATTACAGAGATTCTGCAGCTAGAACGGAAGGAGAAACATACAGCCACTGTGGTGAACCTGGAAGAAGCTATCAATAGTTAAAAGTTCTCACCTGCAACCTATTGAGCAAATGGTGAATAAGTTGACACACTTTGCTGACAAGATGCTCCTGTTTAAGATGGACCAGTCGGCAGGCTTGAACAAGCAGCGCACACACATCCTGCAAAGATAGGGTACAATTAGGTCTTACCTGCTAATTTTCTTTCCTTGAGTGCTGACAGATGAGCCCAGACAAGTGGGATTTGGTCCCCCTACCAGCAGATGGAGGCAGAGTGCAAGCTTTCTTGTCCTGATGTCCCTCCCTATATAGGCTGGTAGAGCAGAGAAGGAGTCAGTTGTGTCTTGCCCAAGATGGTGCTCAGATTCACTTTGGTTCTTCCTATTTTTTGTTACTTCTTTTTTTTTTTTTTGTAAATTTAGACGAACAAGTGATTTAGTTCAGAGACGCATACATTAATGGGAACCTTCAGGTTCAGCATTATCTCATTCTTCCTTCCCCAGGCTGTATTTCTCACCTGGGACACAGGCACTTCTCGGTCTCTTCTATTTTTTTTTTTTGGCAAATACAAAGGTAACAGCTGATTCAGCAACAAAAAGGTATACCCAAACAAGGGACCCATTTGGATTAGCACCTTTTCGGTTTTTCCTTACCTCCCCAGGTTACATTTCTCATCTGTTATATTCATACTCTTCTTCTACTATTTACATTCCCTCTCCCTCTCTTCCTGTTTCCAGGTGGGTTCGGAACTGGTCTGTCAGGACTCAAGGAAAGAAAATTAGCAGGTAAGACCTAATTGTACCTTTCTCTTTGTCCTGCCACAGCAGCCCTGACAAGTGGGATATACCTATCTTGGGCGGGAAATACCCAGAACTGCTTCCAGGACTCCCATGGCAAAATTTTGCCTCTTTCCTCTCTCGGAGATTCAATCGATAATGCTTTGTGAATTGTGCACACAGAGGACCATGTGGCTGCCTTGCAGATATCAATCAGTTCTACTGTTCTGTATTTTGCCCATGTCACAACTTATGCTCTCATGGAGTGAGCTTTTAGACCCCCCTGGGCATGGGTCTTCCTCTTATGATATAGGCTGTCATCTCTTCCTTAATCTCGCGATGGATGCTTTTGAAGCTGCTTCTCCTTTTCACCCTCCAACAAATAATATAATCAGCATGTCTGATCTTCAGAACCTATTGGTTACCTTCAAGTATCTTAGGAGTGCCCTTCAGACATTCAGGAATCATAGCTCCTTTGCATCTCTACATTGTCTTCCTGAACCATGGCAATTATCTGATTGAGGTGAAACTGAGACTACCTTTGGCAAAAATGATAGTACTAGTCTAATAGTTACATTCTCCCTTGAGAAGGAGAGATATGGTTCCCTGCACAACAGGGTCTGTAACTCTGAAATTCTCCTTGCTGAGCAAATTACCACAAACAGGAATGTCTTCAATGTTAGATCTTTCAGCAAAATCTTCTTGAGGGATTCAAAGGAGCCCTTGTTAGGGACCTCAGGACTAAATTCAAGTCTCATGGTGGTACTAGTGGTGGCTGATGGTGCTCTGCCCCCCTCAGAAAGCATACTATGTCTGGATGTGCTTCTATAGAGTGGAGGAGTAGCCTAGTGGTTAGAGCAGTGGGCTATGAACCAGGAGACCAAGGTTCAAGACCTACTGTTGCTCCTTGTGACCTTGGGCAAGTCACTTTACCCTCCATTGCCTCAGGTACAAACTTAGATTGTAAGCCCTCTGTGGATAGGGAAATACCTACAGTACTTGAATATAATCCCCTTTGAAGTACTGAAAAAAGTGCAAAAAGAGGGAATATAAAAATCTAAAATAAATATAGAGGAGCCATTCACTTGTCCCCTGTAGCAAATGATGGCAGACCCTTGGCCCTTGCCCAGCCTATATTGAAGGAATTGCAGAATTGTAGCTACTGTGGGAGAGTGCATTCCTTTGTTTCCATCAGCTCTCTTAAATTCTACAGCGAGGTGGACTTCTTGCTTTCATGAGGGTTGCAATTATTTGGGCAAAATAAATTGTGCTGAATCCTCCATGACAAGTGGTCCTTGTTTCAGAAGATCTGGCCCAGCTTCAAATCCAAGAGGATCTCCCACTTTCAATCTAAATCTGTATACCATGGACATCTCGGCCAGTCTGGTACGATCAGACCACTGCCCTGGATGAGCCTCCTCAACATTTTCCCTACCATTGGCCAGGGTGGAAAAATATAATTTGTCTGTGGGTCAGCTTTGTGATAATACATCTATCCCCTTGGCTTCCCATTCTTTCTGTCGGCTGAAAACTTTTCTTGCTTTGGTGTTTTTTGTGAGGCCCATCAGATTCCATTAAGGTCTCACCCTTGTGTTCACTATTTGGTTGAAGGCCTCTTCGGCAAGCTCCTATTCTCCTGGATCCAATTTCTGGCAGCTGAGGAAATTGGCTTGATTATTCACTGTTCCTGCTATATGGGCCGTGAGATCTCTTACAGATGTTTCTCTGCTCAACTCATAAATCATGACTTCTTTTGCCATCTGCAGAATTCTTGTCCCACCTTGTCTGTTGACATACATTACTGCTGAGGCATTGTCTGAAAATACTTGGACTACCTTCCCTTCTAATTTTGACAGAAAGCTTATTAGAGCCAGTCTGATCACCCTGGTCTGTAAGCAGGTCATTGAGGATGAACCCTGCAGTTGCGACCACAGCCCTTGCACCTGATCTGCTCACATCCGTTCTTAATGTGACCCATTATGGGGGCTCAAGGCTGGCTCCCTTGGCTTGGGGTCTTGGATAATCATCATACCAGACTCATCCTGGTCTGTATGTTCAAGGGGAGTTTCCTCTCAAACATCTGACCTTGAGGTGACCACCTGGATAATAGGGCCTTCTGAAACAAACAAACATTCTCATATGTGCTCTTGCCCAGGCCCCATTTTGATTGCAACTATCATTAATCCCAAAACCTGTAGATACATCCATGCTCAGGGGGGTTATAGAGCTCAGTAATGCCATTATTTGCTGCTGCAGTTTACCAGTTCTGTTCTCTGTTAGACACCATATTTGTATCCTAGTATCAAATTGCATTCCTAGGTAAACCAGTGTCTTGGAGGGGTACAAATGAGTCTTGGCTCTGTGTACTATTCAATCTAGTTTCTCTAATACCTTGATTACTCTGCCACTTGGCAACCTTCCTGGAAGTAGTTGGCTCTTATTACCCAATCATTCGGGTACATAGGAAGGCTGCTGTTACCACTATAACCTTAGTAAGTGTCCTTGAAGCTATAGCCAACACAAAAGGTGGTGCCTTGAACTGATAATGCTGGCCTAGCACACAAAGAGTTGGAACTTCTTCCAAACTGGAACATGACAGTATGCCTCTAAGAGGTCTAGGGAAGATAGAAACTCCTTTTCTTACAGCTGCCTGCACTGTTTCTAGCTTCTCCATGCAAAAGCACAGTACTTTAAAGGCTTGATCCACCATCTTCAAATCTAGCACAGATCAAAATGTTCCTTCCTTCTTTGGAGCTACAAAATACACTGAGCAGGTTCCTTTTCATCTTTCTTCCTATGGTACTGGTAGTATTGTCTTTATTTGAAGTAACTTGTCTATTGTCTTCAGTTTTACCTTTTCTTTGTTTGCTTTGCTCGGAGATGGTAGAAAGGCCTCCTTTACTGGCAAAATTTAGTTCTGGAGCATATCTTTTGTACAAACATCGAGAACCCACTGGTTTCCTGTGATGCGGGCTAGGGTTGTGCATTCATTGGTCCATTCATTTTGGCGGCATGTGCATCTCTCGCAAACGGAAAGTAGGTGCACAAAACTGATGGTATGTGCTCATGTAAGTGGCCACCTGCCTGCGCACATACCATCAGTTTTGCACACATACCTTCTGTTTGTGAGATAGGTGCACACCATCGAAACAAATAGACAAACAAATGCACTTCCCTAATGCAGGTCCACTCCTGGTAATATTTCTGTAGTCTCACTCCTACTGATAAGAGGGAGAAATGGACCTGCAAACAGTCATTGTGTGCCTTTACTGACAAATGGGCTCCTAGTTCTACTCTCTCTTGAAATGTGTCTGAGCTCATGAAAGGTCCAAAGAAACAGATCGGAAATTGATCCAATATTGCAGTAACGACCAAAGGAAAAAAAGGATCAATGAACACTAGGAGTTCTTTTATTGAGCATAGAACATAAAAAGCCCGACTCAGGCCGAGTTTCGCTCATTGAGCTACTTCAGGGGCTAGCAAAATAAAACATGTATAACTACCGGTCTGTAGTTTCCCAGATCGCCCCTGGAGCCCTTTTTAAATATTGGGGTTAGATTAGCCACCCTCCAGTCTTCAGGTACAATGGATGATTTTAGTGTGAGGCTACAAATTTTTACTAATAGCTCTGAAATTTCATTTTTTAGTTCCTTCAGAACTCTGGGGTGTATACCATCCGGTCCAGGTGATTTACTACTCTTCAATTTGTCAATCAGGTCTACCACATCTTCTAGGTTCACCGTGATTTGATTCAGTCCATCTGAATCATTACCCATGAAAACCTTCTCCATTACGGGTACCTCCCCAACATCCTCTTCAGTAAACACCGAAGCAAAGAAATCATTTAATCTTTCCGCGATGGCCTTATCTTCTCTAAGTGCCCCTTTAACCCCTCGATCATCTAATGGTCCAACTGACTCCCTCACAGGCTTTCTGCTTCGGATATATTTTAAAAAGTTTTTACTGTGAGTTTTTGCCTCTACGGCCAACTTCTTTTCAAATTCTCTCTTAGCCTGTCTTATCAATGTCTTACATTTAACTTGCCAACATTTATGCATTATCCTATTTTCTTCTGTTGGATCCTTCTTCCAATTTTTGAATGAAGATCTTTTGGCTAAAATAGCTTCTTTTACCTACCCTTTTAACCATGCTGGTAATAGTTTTGCCTTCTTTCCACCTTTCTTAATGTGTGGAATACATCTGGACTGTGCTTCTAGGATGGTATTTTTTTTTTTTTTTTAACAATGACCACGCCTCTTGCACACTTTTTACCTTTGTAGATGCTCCTTTCATTTTTTTTCTAACTATTTTTCTCATTTTATCAAAGTTTCCCTTTTGAAAGTTTAGCATGAGTGACGTGGATTTGCTAACTGTCCCCCTTCCAGTCATTAAATCAAATTTGATCATATTATGATCACTATTGCCAAGCGGCCCCACCACCGTTACCTCTCTCACCAAATCCTGTTCTCCACTGAGAATTAGATCTAAAATTGCTCCCTCTCTCGTCAGTTCCTGAACCAATTGTTCCATAAAGCTATCATTTATTCCATCCAGGAACTTTATCTCTCTAACATGTCCTGATGATACATTTACCCAGTCAATATTGGGGTAATTGAAGTCTCCTATTATTACCGCACTACCAATTTGGTTAGCTTCCCTAATTTCTCTTAGCATTTCACTGTCAGTCTCACCATCTTGACCAGGTGGAACTTAAGCTTCTTTGCTATTGGCGCCATCAGGCTGTCATTTCGCTCTAACAGGCATCTAACAGTGCACCTAGCTGTGCTAGCGCTGCAAAAAATAGGTACCCAAAATGTATGTGCCCAAAAATTAGGCACTCAACATAGTGTTTATTTATTCTGATGTTTTATATACTGTTGTTCCAAATGAAGATCACAACAGTTACAAAAGCAACATTCATACTATGGATCAACACAACAAGGATTAAGATAAATCTACTGTGATGTTCTAATATATATTAACTAAAGGTCTCGGACAGCAGGCTAGCAGTACAGAAATGATATTTCAACATTTTCACATAATAGTCAGTAAGTCATCTTAAGATACTTAAAATCTGTCATTACACATTACTCATTCTTCAGTTATTATCATTGTCCTTGATATTGTAGTTCTCAGCATTCTGATGTTTAAGTTAGGTTATATGCATTTTTGAATAGCCAAGTTTTCAGCTCACGTTTAAATCTCTTTCTTTCTGATATCAAACGTAACATCTCAGGTAAAGAATTCCACAGCTTTGGGCACGCTATGGAAAACACACGATCTCTTATTTGCGTCAGATGTGTACTCCATATTGTAGGCACAGTCAATAGTCCTTTATTTTGAGACCTTAGTGTTCGCTGTGGTGTGTATGGTTGTAGTGTCACGCCTATCAAACTGCGGTTACTGGAGTGGATTTTAAATATTAAATCAATGTTAATATTTTATAATAGATTTCAGATTGTACTGGCAGCCAATAAGAACACAAAACCAGGACACTCAGACAGTGTGAATAAATAAGTGCACGCAAGCACGCACGTGCATAACTAAGCGCCCTGGCAGGTGCCCAACTAAGCGCCCAAACTGGAAGCACTATTGGATGCACAGTCAGGTGCACAAGCACAAACTGACATAGCTGAAGAGGGCAGTCTAATGCTCAAGAAAAACTGCACAAAAATATCACCACAACCTACTATGTGGCAAAGTTAAGCTAGAGAGTGGGGCCTAGCCAAAAAGGCTGCTCAACCTGCCAAGCTGCCCATGTCCCTTAAGCTCCCCCAGAGACGGGAATGAACGTCAGATGGACGTGCCGAACAAGGAGAGCTCTACTTAACTCTCCTTCTTCTCTCTCCCCTTTTTTTTTTTTTTTTTAATTACCTGAGCTCAGCCCGCCCAACTGAGTACAAGGGCGGTCTCCGGCTGTGGAGGGGGAGAGGGCAAGGACCTTCGACTTTTGCACTCAACTTCCTGCACCCGCTTGCCTTTCAGCTGTTTTTTGGAGGTTTGTTTTGTTTTGTTTTTTTACACAACTAAGTCCATGCCAGCGGAAAACCAATTACCGGACCAAGGCACTCATCTGAGGGAGGGATCCAAGGTTATCACCTCAGGTGATAACCTTGGATCCCTCCTATGGTCCTTTCTTCTCGACTGAAGAAAGGACCATAGGGTATCATTACACAAAAGCAGAGCAAATCATTTTCCTTCTTTTCTCCTTTAAAATTTTTAAGCAATCCCCAGTAGGGAGATGCACATCCACCATCTGGTGGAGATGGAGAATACCGGCGGGCTGTCAGTGCAAGCATATATATGCCGTGATGTCGGTTTTGCTCCGTCTTCCATCTGCTGGTAGAGGTGCATAACCCACTGGTTCTGGATCTGCCTGTCCATATGTTAAGATATAGTTGCATGGGAGAAAGTACAGAGAAGGGTGACCAAAATGATAAAGAGGATGGAACAGCTCTACTATGAGGAAAGGTTAAGAAAGTTAGGGCTGTTCAGCATACAGAAGAGATGGCTAAGGGGGATTATGATAGAGGTCTACAAGATCATGAAAGGACTTGAATGGGTAAATGTGAAACAGTTATTTACTCTTTCGGACAATACAGGGTGGCCCATGGAAAAGTAGCCCGCCTCCAATACTAGTGCATTGTAGGCAGGCTACCTTTCTATGGGCCACCCTGTGCAAAGACTAGAGGGCACTCCATGAAGTTAGTACATAGCACATGTAAAACAAATCAGAGAAAATTATTTTTCACTAAACGCACAATTAAGCTCTGGAATTCATTGGCAGAGGATATGAGTAAGGCAAGTAGTGTAGCTGGATTTAAAAAAGGTTTGGATAAGTTCCTGGAGAGGTCCATAAACTACTATTAAATCAACAGGGAATAACCACTGCTTGTTGCCAGAATTAGTAGCATGAAATCTATTTAATGTTTGGGTACTTGCCAGGTACTTGTGACTTGGATTGGCCACTGTTGGAGACAGAATACTGGGCTTGATGGACCCCTGTCTGACACAGTATGGCATATTTTATGTTCTTATGTAACGTACCACATGTATTTCATCTTTTGTCATCTTTGATCACTTGCCCATGTTCTAGGTTTGAAATGAACTCTGCAACACTTGTGTTAGTGCCTATAATTTAGTGCATGTTTTTCCTGTTGCTGTCTGTATCGGGGCTTATGTGGGTATTGGTGCATGTATTAGGTATTCCGCTGGGGGTTTTGTGCGTCTCATTTGCATGCCATCCACTGAGGCACCTGATTTTGCACGTGCGCTAAAAAAAAAAAAAAAAACCCACTGAAAAATAGCACAGATTTCACCCCAGGTCTTATTACATTGGCCCATAAAAGAGGTGCTCCGGGGCAATATAAGCGAGAGTTTGCCGTTAGGCCTAGCTTCTGCCTACCCTTACATCCGCTGTTAGCTCTGCCACTCAGCTGTTTTCTGTTTTTTTTCTAAATGACAGTAGAGCTTTTTGCTCCAGTGGGAAATGCAGGCAAGCGAATGTCTGATTATCCTGAGAAATGAAAGATCAGCTTTTTATTAGGGCTGTCATCCTGAAAAGAGAGTCCTTTGGTTCAGCCCTGGCTGTCCCTGGGGAAATCAACCTTATGGAAGGCCACTGCCCCAGGAGCTTCGACTTCCTCCTCCTTCCTGCTGACTCCTACCATCTGTTGAAGACAAATAACTACTAACTCCTTCCCTGCTGTATCAACCTACAAGAAAGCTTGCATTGTCTCCATCTGCTGGTAAGAGGGACAAATCCCATTTGTTTGGACTGGTCTGGCAGGACAAACAGGTACAAATACATAACAAATGTTCATCAAAATATATTATGGAGGCCACAGATATTATCAGAAAATAGACTCTGAAGATGAGCAATAGGAAAAAGTAGATAAAGGATAGACAGCAAAGAAAAATATCTTTACATACTGCAACCCATTCCGAAAGCATTTTTAAGAGAAGAGAAATATAAATTCCAATAGTAAAAATAATAAAGCAAAAAGGAGAAAACAGATTTTTTAAGTTAAAAGGAGAGGCAGTGATGAAAAGGAATATGTTCTTGTGAAATGTAAACCAGTTGACAATTACTGAAAAAAGAAGCATCTTGCTGATATAGTTAATAACCCTTATTTACTAGCACTAACTGTAAGCAGATTCGGTAAGCATGTTGCTTAATTTTGAATGATTATATATTGGTTAATGCTATGTGTTCGTCTGAAACTCCCATGCACTTTATTTGCACAGACGCACAACTTGCTAAGGTAGGTCCGGACAGGTTTGTTGATCCTATATAGATTGATTCTATGATGCAGTTTCTTTACCACGACTTCAAACATTTGAAGACAGTACACTCTAGAACTTGATAATGAACTCTAAGCTGTGCAGTTGTCTAGGTTACCATAATTGAAGAGAACCCCCAATACCATAACATTAAAACGCAAAGAAGTGACCCATGAGAATCATGCAGTTCTGGGCTAGTGTATGAGCACCTGGACTAGGGATATGCTGATACATTCAGCATATCCCTAGTCCAGTATCAAAAAGCCAACAGTCGTGTTATTATTAAAGATAAGTCACAACCCCCCTTTTCCAGTCCTCCTCCCCAGACTCCTCTCTCTCTCTCTCCCCCTCCCTTTTTTTTTCTCCTTTTCTCATGAATCACAAATCCTCACCACTATAAAGGTGGTATCCTCATGAGAAGAGTCACTCTCTTGATAATATTAGTCACCTCCACAGATGTCAATAGAAGCACCAGCCTCTTAAATATGAAAAGCATCCTATTAGAACTATTGAAAGCCACCCCTCTCATCCTGTCTCCCAAGCCCTCCTCCGGGCCCCACTTGTGTCCCTTCCCTGGGGGTCCTCGCTTTTCTCTCTCTCCTCATCCTACTTGCTCATTGGAGCGCTTCTCTTTCTTTCCCCTCGGCCAATCTTTCTCTTCTGAGAGCCTCTTGCCTGGCTTCTTCTCTCTCTCCCAAACCCCCCTGCTTTCTGCTTCTTTCCCCTGGGGCCCTGCCTGTCTCTCCCAAACCCATCTTGCCTCCTTCCTGATGCCGGCGCCGCAGTTGGTGTAGTTCTCCGAAATGAGCTGGTCGAAGAGTAAATTGATCTCGGTGCGGAAGCTGTCGGTGTCAGCCTGGCGGAGGGCGCGCAGCTTGCTGTAGTGGCGCTGGAAGTCGATTCCGGCCTCGGACGGGCAGCATAGGCTTTCCCGGCCATGCCGCGTCCCCAGCGAGTCGCCCGCACCCGCTTCCGCCGCCATCTTTTAGCGGACAAGTGTCAACGTCGTCGCCATGGCAACCGCGCAACACTTCCGGAACGCGGCGGAAAGGGGCGGGGTGGACCCCCAACCTATCGGCGGCCGAAGAGAGAAGAGGAACCCCCCCCCCCCCCCACCGGCGGGCAGCCCGCTCTCCTGCCCCTCCGCTATGCAAAAGACGTGCGGCCAGCAGCTGCTTTGAGAACGAGATCAGCAGAGACGAAGCGTGTGCCTGACAGTGTCATATCATTGTTCGGATATACAGCTTCTAATTTTTCTTGAGGAAGGGGGGGGATAGCTTTTTATGGGGTCAATGGAAACTTGAGCCAATTCTCCACATTGTACATCCATAAATGTTGCTTTCATAATGCATTCAAGTGGGAAATAAACTACTTTCGCCAGCTACTCCCACTCTGAAGGTCTTCAACTGCTGCACTGAAGCGACTGGCTCCAACTAGTGAAAATAACTTGAAGGAAAATAGACAGCCTACTGTAGGCAAAGCTTTAATAGCCAGCAAATTCTTTTTAAATTAAGTGAATCAAAATCTATATTACTCTGAGCATTTAGGACTTTACGTTTGAAAGAAGGAAGCTTATCTGTTTTGTTGCCCTTCTTATAATATTGTTTTATCCTAAAAAGACTGTTCCTTACTTTTCTGTTAAGGTGTTTTATTTGTATCCTTTTATTAATAAATACGCGAAAAATGTTAGGAATTATTTGCAAAAGAATGGAGAATAAAACTGTGAATATCATAATGCCTCTGTATCTGTCTATGGTGCTACCGCACCTTGAGTATTTGTGTGCAGTTCTGATTTCCACACCTCAAAGAAAGAAAAGGTGCAGAGAAGGAGAACAAAAATGTTAAAGGAGATGAAACAG
Source organism: Rhinatrema bivittatum (assembly GCF_901001135.1). Taxonomy (NCBI): domain Eukaryota; kingdom Metazoa; phylum Chordata; class Amphibia; order Gymnophiona; family Rhinatrematidae; genus Rhinatrema; species Rhinatrema bivittatum. Next base: position 181,110,708 of record NC_042622.1, read on the forward strand.
TTCCTTTTTGAAAAAGAGTGAAACCGGGTAGGGCTTGAAGAGACAAGATGACTGAGAGGGGATATGATACAGATCTATAAAATCACGACAGGGTGGAAGAGTTAAAGAGATTACAGCTCTTTTCTGCACATAACACAGAGTTTACTTCCATAGTGGTGAGAGTGAAATCCTAGTGTGTGTCTGTGTATTTTAATGTGAGAACACATTGCAATTTGGATAGAATAGGCCCATTTCAATTAGTGAGAAAAAGAGGCTCAGCCTCTTAGCAGCTTCTGTAAAGAGCAAATTTACATAACAAAGTTATTATTTTATTTGAAAAAATTATGTAACACATAACAACAATAAAAGTGACTAATATTTAGAGACATGCCTATCCAGAAGGGCATAAATAATCCTTCTCTCCTCCCCCCCCAATTCTTCTTTTAGAATGGACACCAATGATCTTTCAGAATGTACAAGTTCAGACAGGTGATATCTCTTGGTTGGACCATGCCCATTTTGGTGGAATTTTGTAATTGGCCTAATTAAGTAATTCAAAGGTCTTGCTGATTAAATTAAGGTTTACTGAAAGATACTCATATCAAAGAAGTGATAAAGATAAACCTGGAGAAATATTTTTTTCTCATTGAAGGAACAGATGTGTCATAGACTATAGTGTGGGATGCAAATAAAGCAGTTGTTAAAAGGGAGTTTATTGCTCTTATCTCCTCTGTCAAAAGGAGAAAAGAAGTGAGGAGAAGGTGCTATTAAAGGAAATTAGAGGACTAGAGAAAATGAACAGGAAATAAAGCTGAAAACACTACCAGGATAAGAACAGAAGAGCTATGACAGGCTGGTTGAGACCTAAGGTCCATGAAGTCCAGCATTCTGTCTCCCACTCTGGCCAATCTGTCAGGCCGATACAGTAAAAGTCACGGGAGAGCGGGCGAGCACCCGCTCTCCCGGTGCGCACACAGGCCACTCTCCTGTGCGCGCAATTCAGTAGCAAAAAATATTCAAATTAGGGCCCGCAGTAAAAAGAGGCGTTAGGGACACTAGCGCGTCATTAGCACCTCTCTTTTGACAGGTGCAGCGGCTTTCAACGAGTTTGACAGCCGACGCTCAATTTTGCTGGCATCGGTTCTCAAACCCGCTGACAGCCATGGGTTTGGAATCCGGAAGCCGGCAAAATTGAGCATCCGGTTTTCGAGCCGAGGGCCGATTTAAAAAATTTTTTTTTAAATTATTTTTAACTTTTGGGACCTTCGACTTAATATCACCATGATATTAAGTCAGAGGGTGTACAGAAAAGCAGCTTTGGGTAGGCGCTAATTTCTGAAAGTAAAATGTGCGGCTTGGCTGCACATTTTACTTACTGAATCGCGCAGAAATAACTAATAGGGCCATTAACGTGCATTTGCATGTTGCGGGCACTATTAGTTTTGGGGAGGTTGGACGCATGTTTTCGACGCGCTATTACCCCTTACTGAATAAGGGGTAAAGCTAGCACTTCGAAAACGTGCATTCAAACGCGGGTTAACAGTATCGGCCTGTGAGTAATTAGAAAGTACCCAGCAGATTCCAAAGATTAGATCCCATTCTTCCTTACTCGCTCCCAGGGTTTCCCTGGCTCATAATTGTTTATGGATTTTTCTTACAGGAACTTGTCCAAAACTTCTATTAATTCAAACTATGCTCAATGCCTTGATTACTTTCTCCACAGCTTGCTAGAAGAGGTTTCATAAAACCTTACCAGCAAAAACAGAAATCACAAAATGAAAAGAGTTAATTAGTAGAATGCAAATATTGTGAGCAATTTAAAGAGATGCATTCACTAGCAAATGAAATTTTGTAATCACAACAATTCTTGTGGTCCCGACAAAGCTTAGATAATGCTGCTAAGGGCTATCATAACACCCGTGAGCACATAATAGGTTTATGTATGCACATATTTAAGGGTCATGCTTAATCATAGGACCTAATTAAAACAAAGTTATTACTTCCCTTTATCCAAGGTGGCAGGAAGGCAGCATTGTAAATCATATATCACCCATCACAACATCATGTTTCCAATGAGACTCAGCACCCAGGATGAACATTACAGCGATGTTGATGTTTTTCTAAACATTCAGAAAGTCAACGTTAGTTAATGCAAAACAAAAAATGACAACATATAAAAATTCAAAGTTCGTGCTCCAGCCAATTTAACATATTTTACTTTGAACACTCAATAAAACCACCATGTATGTCATTGTTCAGACGCCGCACCACATTGCGGCATACCACGTCTTAAAATAGATGGAAAGATGTGGTTATGTCAGTACATTGAGTACCTGATAGCCGTTAACCAAATGTCATCAATTAAGTACACCCTCAGTTAAAGAACTGGTTCCACTCAATCTCGGCATTCGTGCCGTTAGGAGACATAGATTGAAAATAATAGGTTCATTGTTGTTCATGTTTGATTCAAGTTTTCGCCCAATTCCCACCTCTCCAGTCTCTTGCAAGTTGTTCCAAGATGGACCAGGTTATATCTGAAAAAGTATGCTTCTTCTCAACAAAATATGCTACCATTAACGCCTATAATTACAAAGTTCTAAGCCAGCTGTTATGCTCAAGCAGGCATACACGAAAGGATCTGAAGGTTTTCCCAATATATTGGAGGCCACAAGGACACTGTAATAAATGCAGCACATATGATAATTTACAGGTGGATACGTGGGAAACATCAACTCTTCTTCCACCCGCTGAGCTAACAAAACCATTGGTGTTTTGCATATCACAAATGGCACATTGGTTGCAATTTTCTCGCTTTTCTACACTGCGATCAGGATTTTCCAAAGAGTGACTTGAGTGCACTGCCATATCTCTGATAGTCTGCCCTCTGGAGAAGGCAAAACGTATCGGAGATCGTGTACAGGAAAATTCATTGAGAACTGAACAATGTCGACATATAACGTTACAGATTTTAGCCATCAGCGGTGATAGCCTGAGCATGCACGTTGTCCTTCATCATGCTCCCTATGTGCAGGTGTCACCAGAGCTCATGGGGGTTGAATAAATGCTCTGCAGTAAGCTCTTTTCACTGTCCAGTAGGGATATCCTCTATCCAAAAATTGCGTCCCCGTGATTTTGGCCTGTCGGCAAACCCATAAAAATTGATCTACCGGTCATTTTTTTTTTTAAACCATGGAATGGAGGCTCTGATATAACAGCAGATTATTGCATTTCGTTTCCTATGTAAGGTTGTCCTTAGGCAAGAGCCAACATTGATAATTAAAATATACAAATAAGCGATCCAATCAGCTGAATAATTTGAATTTTTATATGTTGCCATTTTTGTTTTGCATTAATTAACATTGACTTTTTCTACATTTAGAGAAACATCGACATTGCTATAACGTTCATCCCCGGTGCACAGTCTCACTCGAAACATAACGTTGTGTTGAGTGATTTGTGATTTATAGTCCTGCCTTCCTGCCACCTTGGATGAAGGGAAGTAATATCCTTGTTTAATCAGGACCTATGATTAAGCATGACCTGTTAAATATGCGCATACATAAACGTATTATGTGTGCACAGGTGTTATAATGGTCCTTAACAGCATTATCCAAGCTTTGTCGTGACTACAAGAATTGTTGTGATTACAACATTTCATTTGCTTCTCTTTAAATTGTTTACCTGCAAAAACAGAATATTATGTGGGTGCATATTAGGCAGGGTACATCAAATAATAAATATTAGGCATCTCACCCGAGGTGGAAACGATTGAATGTGCAAGCCCCAGGTCTTCCAAAATGTTTCAAATGCCAGAGTTTTAGTTGTCATGTCTCATCAAATCATGAGAGCATATTTTCTAAAGACTTAGATTAGGCCCTTCTCTTGACAGAGACATTTTAGTCATTAAAAATACTTTTCTTAACAGTTTTAATTTTTTTCCCCCAGGACTCAATATTGTGATGTCTTCAAAAAGACACAGTTCAGCTGATAATAGAAACTGGTATCTTACAATTTCTGAAAGAAACAGGACTATCTCACTCGAGAGAGGAAATCCGCAGCGATGTCCAAAAACTATTTGGAAATGTACCTTTGTACACTTCATACAGATAGATTGTGTGATTTTTGCTTTCAAAGCTTGGCTTTGGGAAATGTATATATATATATGCACACATCTTAAAAATTAGTATTGAGTTTCCATTAGAACAATGTTTTTCATGGTGTCTTTAATATGAATAAAGCAATTGTATAACCTCCTCTAAAGTCAATCTTATCTGCCACCTGATAATGCCATTGGATGTTACCATACTCCCTTTGATATGCTGTAATAGTTCCCTTTTTGCTTTCTGCACACCTTTCAGGATTTTCTATACCTCTACAATATCTCCAGGGCAGGTGCATCCCAATAGGTGAACTAGGCAGTCGCCTATGGTGCCAGCCATTAGGGGGCAGCAAAGAGCAGCCCTGTGAGGCCACGAGCGGAGCCCATTCCACTCATGGCCAAGAGGAGGAGTAGAGACTCGGTGAGTTGCAAGCAATACCCATCCTGCTCACGGCAGAGAAAAGCAGACACTCAGCAGGTCACGAGAGGCGCCTCTGTTTGTGTATATGTGTGTGTGAGTGAGAGGGATTGTGTGTGTACAAGAGAGCAATGGTGTTAGTGAGAGGGAAACAGGGAGCCTGTGTAAGGGTGAGTGTGTGAATGAGACAAGGAACCCAAGAGTGTGTAAGAGAGGGGGGCCTGCTTGAGTGGATGAGGTCAGGGCCAGAGCTGGGGCCTGGACCGGGGGGGGACGCAAGGCAGAAGGTTCACCTAGGACGCCTAATACCCTTGCACCAGCCCTGCATATCTCTCTTTAATCTCTTCTTCTGCTGAAGAGTTTTGCTTTATATAGAAGTTGTTCCAAACTCATAATGATCTTTGTTCTTCTCTGTAGCTTTTCTAGTTGTAAGAACATAAGAAAATGCCATACTGGGTCAGACCAAGGGTCCATCAAGCCCAGCATCCTGTTTCCAACAGTGGCCAATCCAGGCCATAAGAACCTGGTAAGTACCCAAAAACTAAGTCTATTCCATGTAACCATTGCTAATGGCAGTGGCTATTCTCTAAGTGAACTTAATAGCAGGTAATGGACTTCTCCTCCAAGAACTTATCCAATCCTTTTTTAAACACAGCTATACTAACTGCACTAACCACATTCTCTGGCAACAAATTCCAGAGTTTAATTGTGCGTTGAGTAAAAAAGAACTTTCTCCGATTAGTTTTAAATGTGCCCCATGCTAACTTCATGGAGTGCCCCCTAGTCTTTCTACTATCCGAAAGAGTAAATAACCGATTCACATCTACCCGTTCTAGACCTCTCATGATTTTAAACACCTCTATCATATCCCCCCTCAGTCGTCTCTTCTCCAAGCTGAAAAGTCCTAACCTCTTTAGTCTTTCCTCATAGGGGAGTTGTTCCATTCCCCTTATCATTTTGGTACTTTGTCCTTTGTGCAATCAAGAACTGCATGTAGTATTCAAAATGTGGGCATGCTGAACTAATGTTTCCAATTTTGCTTATAAACCCTTTCTTAATAATGTTCAATGTTCTTTTTTTTTTTTTTTTTGAGGGGGTGGGGGGAACCCACAGCTTCCTTCTTCTCTTTTATACTTCTAGCTCAATCGGAAGCAGGATTGAATCCAGGGCCATGACCCCTAATTTTTTAACTACCCCAGGATTTTTCCCCCCTATTTTATACTCCCTCCCAGGTCACCCAGTTCATTCATTGCAATCTCAATCCTCAGCTGTATGCTTTTTCAAGGGGGCTCCTCACCCAGTAAAAATGTTGCTAGCACTACATTTCTTATGGGTTATCATAAGGCTTGGGGATACCTGCCCAGAACAGCAGTTGCTACCCTTAAATGAAACACGGGGTTAACCTGCACGGCTCGCTAGATACTATCATAAGAAGCTTGCTGGGCACAGTGGATGGACGTTGATGCAAATGCATGTTGATGGCCCTATTAGGTATGCGCGCGGGAGTGTTGATGCATTTGCATGTTGAGGGCGCTATTAGGTGCCGCGGGTTGGACGCGCGTTTTCCTCCCCTTACTGAATAAGGGGTAAGGGAAAACGCGCGTCCAATAGCAGGCTAACAGTGCGCTCCGTCGGAGCACACTGTACTGTATCGGCCTGACTATGAGCTCTGAGCTCCCCAGCCAACCTGGAGAACAGAAAAGCCGAGTCGCAAGCTGAATCCAGGTATTTTCAATGTTAGTATAAAGCACTGCTGCTGACCCATCAGGCCAGCCCAAGGCAGCCCAGCCCATTGTGGAATGTTCTGATAGCCAATTAGCCTTTTCCCCACTGCTGCACATCAGACCAATGGTTTTGGATAATGATGCAAAATGATGCCATGAACCCTTTGCCAGGTTCTTATGACCTGGATTGGCCACTGTTGGAAACAGGATGCTGGGCTTGATGGACCCTTGGTCTGACCCAGTATGGCATGTTCTTATGTTCTTTCCAAAACATGGGAAGTTACAAAGGCATAAATCAGCACCTCAGTAGTTGTCGCAGTGATACTGGTGCAAAGCTTTCATTTGTTTCCAGCTGAAGGGCGACTTTTCTGAGAAGAAGCTGTGTAACAGGTATGCAAAGGGGGTAATTTCTCAAAGCTCCTTATAACAGTGTGCGGGGTTTCGTGCATAAAAGTATGCCGAAATTGATGTTCTTGAGGGGTGGGGAGCAGAGTTGGGATTTCTATGATTTTAAAAATGATGCACATAAATTAACCTGCATAAAAGCAGTTTTACCTCTGTGCAGGTGAGTTTATTTGTATTATTAGGGATAATTTTCAAAGCAAACTTATGCCATATGTTTCCTTTTGTAAATTGCATGACATGCATTTTAGTAAGGCATAAGTCACACAGGTTGTTATAAAATTAGCCCCAAAGAGTTTAAATCCAGGAAAAGCACAGGGTAATCCATATGGAACCAGAGAATAATCCCAAAGAGAAGGCACATGAGTGGTTACGACCCTAAACAGAAGGCACCCGGGTAATCTGCATGGAGCGGCAGTTACACCCTAAACACCTTACTGAGCAGATTGGGTGGGCCCTTTCTGTCTTTTTCTATCATCTTCTACTATGATGATTTGCATTATTTCTTATTATTATTAATGTTATAGTTTTATGATTCATTATTAGTATTATTACTCCAGTATTATTGCCTTATTATTATTGACTTGTTATTTTGGTTGAGATTGCTCAGTAGTCTGGTAGATACATTATTTTGTTCTTTGAAATGTGTTGTTTTAAATTGCCATTTTATATTATGAATGTAATATTGTAAACTGCCACAAACAATTTCTTAGAGAGTGTGATATATAAAATCTTTGATATAAAATAAATAAATGTATTCAGTTTCGTCTTGCCTGAATTTCAATTTTAGGGTTTTTTTCAGTGCTGACTAGTTCCATGTTGAAGGGGCCGATGTAATAAGGAACTCTGACTTTAGTGCTGGTTTGTACTTCTGTTTTAGCACATATTTTCTTGCAATAACTCAACCCTGGTATTTAACATGCTTTTTTGTATGGAAAAAAATCCATGATAAACAGGAGTTAAAACCAGCACTAAGATTAGCAGGGAAGCACATTAAATGGCAGATAGCTTAAGGTACATTTTCTTAATGCTAGAAGTTTATCTCCTGGATCTTAGATGGAGTAAAAGGAAACTTACATTCTATTCTGGTAGCCATGTTATTCTATTGCTGAGCCCATGTGGTAATGTTCAGCTATTTCTATCACACTGGGCACAGCAATAGAATAAATCTGGCCACCAAAAATGTGAATTTACTCCATTTCAGAGTCAGACCCAGGAGATACATTTCCAGGGTGGGCACCTACAGTTGAACAGTATGCACTTTGGCACCGTGCATCCCAACTCTAGAGTACTGTTCAGCTGTAGAGTGGATTAAACACAATTCTGGTAAAAATTTGTCATGACAGTAGTCAGCCATAGTCTGGGCAGAGTCTGAAAGAGGGTGGGAGGCAAAAGCAGTTTGAGGAAAAATTGAATATGTCAAATAGAAGTGAAGATTGGGGGTGAGAGAGATTGTCAAATGGACAGAGAAGTTTTGCTTGGCAAATGCAAAGGCAGACTTGAAGGAGGTCCGAATGAATTTGGAATGTATAAAGTTGGCACGGACATGGGATTGTAACAAGAGATGCTTTGCAGAGCAAGCACAGGAACATAGGAAGTGAATTCTAGGTGTGAGCCAAGGTTGGGATTTGGTGCACCTTACAGGATGAAGAAGGGGAGGGCAAGAGTGCCTAAAGCAGAGGAGAGTTCAGCATTGTAAGAAGAAACTGCTTCATCAACTGGTTCACTCAGGGTGGTGGAAGAGAGAAGAGATGTGATCATAGTGAAAAGGATGCAAGGGTCAGCCTGGAGACGACTGGATGAGACTGAGGGGAGGGCGGTATAGTGTGAAAGTTATCAGATGATCGGAGAAGGGAAGAACTGAGGCGGAAAAGTCTGAGACAGCACTTGTAAGAGAGGGCTAGGTCAAGACAGTGGCCATGCTGGTGAGCAGAGCTGGATATCAAATTAGGAGCTTCAGGCATAAGAGTCAGAGGGATCATTAGCATGGAGGTTAAAGTCCCCAAGAAAAGGGAAGGGGAAGATGGGTCAAGGAAGAAGGAAAGATAGGAATCTCAATTGTAGAGAAAGGAGAGGGATTTATCAGGGGGTAGATAAGTAACAGCTACCCGGAGAGGTAATGGGGTAAATAGGCAGATGGAGTCATCAACAAAAGAAGAAAGGAAGTGCAATTAAGGTGGAAGAAGATGTTGTACTCAGGGAAACACAGTACACATTTTTGCTTAAAGCACTATATATCACAGGAATCAGCTTGCAGGATGCATCGTACTAATTCTGATGTAGGTATTAAGTGTTCATCCCACTCAGGAACTTTGGGACATCAATTTTGGGATTGCCCCTGTATTGTTGCATTTTGGAAAAACTTATTGAGTATATTCATAGGGTCACAAAAATAAGGCTACCTTTGTACCCAAGGCTACTCTTTGATAATTTGGCAGGCTTTGCTGTTGGCCAGAGATATCTGAAACTGTGGTTGCGAAAAATTGTGTTGCTTGCCAAGAAAGTTATTTTGCAATGTTGGATGAGAGAAGACCCACCTACTTTAACTCAATGGAGGATCATGATGCATAACATATGCGTGTATATGCTGAATAATCCAACCTACTGAAGAGAAGAAAAACCTTTTTTGCAAACTTGGAACTTTTCCATACAATCATTGCCACACAGAGCTCATAGCAAAATTTTGAAGAACTTTTGAGGGAACTGTATGAGCCTGTCCTGCGTTTAGTTGTTACATATTGTATGGAGGATGGAGGCCTTGCAGGGGGAGGGTGGGGAGAAGGGAGGGAGGGATGACTGGGGGGGGGGGACACTGATCTTTGACTGTCGGGGGCACTGGAAAGAAACTACTAGTGCTCCCGGTTAATTTGTATTACAAGTTGTTTGGTGTTTGTCTTGCTTGAAAAATTAATAAAAGAATATTTAAACATAAGGTGGAAGAAGAGGTTGGAACCTACAGGATAGGGAGAGAAGCAGTTCAATACCATCACCATGGCCTACCGTGCAAAGTGTGTGGAAGAAACTATAACCTGCATGATAGAGAGCAGCAACTGAAGCAGAGCTCTCGGAAGAAAGCCAAGTCCCAGTCAAGATGAGAAGAAGAGTATGAGAAATAAAGAGGTCATGAATGTAAGTAAGCTTACAGGAAGTAGAACAGGCATTTCAGAGAGAGCATGAGCAAGGAAGAGAAGAGGGAGGGATATGGGAAAGAGGGGATAAGATTGGAGGGTAATGGTCTGACGTGCACAAATGGAATGAAAGTTTGACGTTCACAAATGGAGGTCCAGGATTGAGATTGATATCCCTAGCTGAGAGGAGGAGGAGCAGGAGAATGTAGAGAAGATAGGTGGAGTTATGACATCAGCAACAAAGATGAGATGCTGTCAGGGACGATGGAGATGGCTGGATAAGAAGACGAAAAATTTGAAACTCAAGAGCAATGGACAGGGAAGAAGACAGACTGGCAGATAAAGTAAAGCATGTTAGTAGTGATTTGCAGCAGGGTATAAGACTGGAGGAGGATTTGCATCAGGAAGAATATATGAAGTGGAGCCATAGGAAATAAAGAGGGAAAAATCTATAGACCTGAGATAATGCTATGGTGTGCACTTCCTGGACAGCTTGATGGAGTGTCCTCTGAGGCAGATGTAGTGCAATGACCCCCTCCCCCCAGTACCTGGCCAGCTGCCCGAAGAAGATGAGGTGGGGGCAGCCTAGGTCCAAGGTGGCTTATGGTGACTTCCAAAGTTGGCCACCAAGGCAGCTGGGAAAAGTATGCAGATGTACTGCACGCTCCCCAGTATTCCCCCACTCCCCTCCCCCACACACACACTGCGACCACTCCCACTCCCTCCCTAGTACTAAAGGGCCAAAGGGGGCTCCTCCTTTGGAATTTTACTGAGCTGGAGTCCCTTGGATTCTGGCCCTTTGAAATGCTGGGGAAGGGAAGAGTCAGGAGACAAGGTTCCCAGAAGAGTGGCAGATAGAGGTCAGCGATAATATTTCTAGGAAGCTGGCAACTTTGCCACACTCCCGGGAACCCTCCCACCTGCCTCCCACCCTTTCCCAGCATCTGCCCCTTGGGGAAGTGGGAGATGGGTGAATACTAGTGGAGGGCTGTACTTTCATCCCCCTATGCAGTCTTGCTCCCTCTCTATTTTCCTTCCTTTTCCCGTTCCCTTTTCTCACCTCACATCCACTTTTCCTTCCCTCTTACCTCCCCTTGCCTTTCCCCTTTCTTTCACACCCCTCTTCTCTTCCCTTCACTTTCTGTGGCATTTTTCCTTCCCAGAAGTGGCAGGAGATTAAGGACTGGCATTATTTCAAAACTGGGCAAGTAAAGGGCGATGTTTTGGTTTTTTTTTTTCAATATGTTGTTGATCCCTTTAAAATTGGCCTTTGGAGACGCCTTCCTATGTGACTCTTGCAGCGCTATTTATCAAGGTTACATTACCAGGACAACTTGCTACCTGAGCAGCACTCCAGAGCTGCCTACCAAGAGGCCACCTCTGGCTGTCCTAGTGCTGAGCAGCGTGATGCAGCCGCAGCATCAGTCGGAGTGACACCTGCTGGTCGGCTCAAGAACCCGCTTCCCCCTGGCTCTGTCAATGCAAAGGCAAGGGGAAAAGGAGTTAATTGTAAATGGTTTCCATGTTGTTTTTTAATTCTTATATTTTTCTTTTGTTATTAACAGGAATATACCATACATTATGATTTTTCGATAGCAATAATTAAAAAAAAAAAAAAAAACAAACCTACTTGTCTGCTTCAATGAAACCATTAGGCAAAAAATTGTATTTTGAGAAGGGATGGAAATATGTCCTTTCTTGCTCGAGATAAACCTCACACTTGAAATCCATAACCCATTTCCATTCTTTTATTATTTAACTATACAGCACCTCTGTTCTATCTACTGTAGCTCAGTCTCGCTTTTTTTTTTTTTTTTTTATTGGAAAGGCTATTGGGTCCTTCTCCATAGGAAGAATTTATACTTCAAGGCCCAATTGATGCAAACTGGTATAGCACGCTTTGGACTCTCTTCAAAGAATTCACAGCCGCACAGGTTGTTCCCAAAACTCTTCTCTTTACCTCAGATAATGATCAGAAGGAAAAAAAATGATTACAGGTGAGGAAACATTTACAGTCTGTGTGCAAATCTGTCAATGGATGAAGGAATTCTGTATCACTTAAATGTGTACAGCTGCTGTGCAAATATTGCCCAAATGGCCATAGCTAATGCCTGCCTTAGTCCCTGACTCCATTGCAGACTCTGGATGGTTAAATAGAAGTCTCTTTCTAGTACTGAGCATTTCCATTTGGCACCAACCCACTCGGTTAAATCAACAAGATGGTTAGTACCAATCTGCCGTCCATAGATCACTCCAGGATCTTTTCTTCTCTCCTACCACAGTATTGCTATGGTAAGCTCCTGGATATCCCCTCCCACGTGGTGACAGCCTAGAGATCTCCTTTGCAGAGGGTCTCTGACTCCCGCTCTCCTTCTCAATCAAGAAAAGGCGAAAGCTAGAGGTGCTTCGTTTGCGGGTTTTTTTCCCTAGATGCGAAGGTTCTGGGAAGCGTTTCCTGCCATACTCTCTGTAGCTTTCACACCTTCCTCCACTGCATTCTATAGCTGACACCTTAGCCTGTCTCTCTAGCACTTTCCCCCCTGTGCTACAGTGACGGTTTCTGCCAGCCCACTCACCTGGAACCTTTGCTAACTTGCGCCCTTTTCCTTAGTGCAGTGGACTTTTCTCAGGGATCTAGTTCAACCCCAAAGTGAACGTGGCAGCCCCTGCCACAGGTACCAACCAGTGGGCTCCACATCCTGCAGGGTGGCCACAAAGAATCTGTTTTATAAATCATTTCTGCCAGGTGGATGTCTACTTGATAAACTGAAAGCAGAATTTAGTGATTTCTCACTAAGCTCATGGGTGACTTTACTCTTGAAACAATCCAGTGACTTGACAAGGGAAGCTCTTACAACATCCACAACCTTCTAGAAAACAAAATTTGCTAAAACTCCTACTTCTGCCCTTTGAGAAGCACTTTCAGGGGAATCAATAGGGACACCAGAGCTACTACAAGTCCATGTAGGCAGCCAGGTAAAACCAAGACTGCATCAACCAGTCCAGAAAACCTGGAGTCAGAGCTGCCAAATGGACTAAGATTTTGGAGGGAGTCTTGCTCCTTGCTATTCGTCATTCTGCTGCTTTTCTTTCAAATCAGCCCTACAGCTACGAGAATGCAGCAGGAGAGAAGGAGGGGTCAAATAACCAGGACTGACCATGCCCTTACCAGACCTGGAATTCAAACAGACGCACTGCAGGCTTCTTCCACATTAAAAAAAAAAAGTTTGCTTTTCTTTGTTTTCCCGTGTAGCCCGGATGCCTACGCGCTCCAGAAGACAGATGGATATGGCATGCAAGAAGCATTTTGGGGCCTGGCTTCTCTTCACTCAGGCATATATTTGCAAGCCTGGAGCGTTTTTATTGCACTTGTGAAATGGATAATATTACAATATTAATTAAAAGCTGACAGGACGTAAGTGATCAAGCTAGTGATGTCACATAAGGTCTCTTACTGGATATTACTGAAAGGGCTATGGAAGCACTACTAGCCAATCAGGTTGCCCAAGTGCCTCCACGGGGCTCAATTTATTTCCTTACAGTAATAATTCTGGTATCAAGACAGAAAATCTAAAATGCTGGATTGCTCCCCTTATTACCGCTTCATCTCAGGTGGACAGGGTATGCTTTATTGTTTGGAATGTGTTCCATATTTCACGCTTAATGATTTTTTTCTAAGTTATTTGCTATGGGGTAGTATTTCAAATCTGGCTGAATCCTACCTGTAATGCAGTTTAATCTACTCTTATTACATTTACTACCATAAAAAAATATTGATTTAGCCTTGAGCAGAAGCCGAATTACAGTCTGGGATCCATCTCCTTTAATGAAGGGATCATTTAAATATCACATACCTTGACAGTTTTAGCAGAAGCTTCCTAATTTTGTCAAGTTTCAGCAGACAAAAAAAACAAAGATTTTGCAATACATCAGAATAAGATTAGTTTACAGTTTGTGTGCAATTTGCTTCCATCAAACAGAGAAGAGTTATCTGAGAAGCAGATACATATCTCCCATGGTTTGTATAACGAAAGGGTATTTTTGGACCAATCGGGATGGCCAACTCTGCTCCTCAAGAGACACAAACAAGCCTGGTTTTCAGCAAATCTACAAAGAATATGCATAAGATGCATTTGCATACAATGAAGGAAGTGCATATAAATGTATCTCATGCAAATTCATCGTGGATGTCCTGAAAACCAGGCCTGTTTGTGGCTCTTGAGCGCTGGAGTTCGCCACCCCTGGTACAGATCCTGCTGCCTTCTCAGCAGTGGAAAGGGGCGGGAAGAGGGACAGGGAGGAAGCAGAAGTGACAAAAGAAAGGAAGATGGTACTGGAACATTTAGACAAAGCCTCTTCTAGGTTAGTGGCTCCTAATATTTTGGGTTTGTTTGCGCATACCATGACGGAAATGAACCTGTCTTATAAGCGCAGTGTATTGGGTATGGTCTGCATCTCATATTATTTACTGCTTGTGCTCATCCTCACATTTGCATTGTTAAGAACAGGACAGAATTTCTTTACAGATCTGGCAAGGTATAAGATACCAAAGAAATTCTGTACAGTAAATGAAACAGATGTAATATCATAAGATCAATACTACATTAAAGGTATGGTAAATCACAATTTCTGGTTTTTATGTTGTTGTTTTGTCCAACCCAAGAGACACCAAACATAGTTATGCAACATACCACTCCATTCACGCCAAGCAGAGAATGATATTAGGATTCCAGTTTACAGCATCAATAAGGATTTGTGTCCTTGAAGATCTCTTTGTTTTAGTGTTTCCATAATCACAAAATTCTGCATCCCTATTTTCCATGATTGGAATGCTGGCAACCCATCTGCGTTCCAGGAGGATAAAATGATCTTTTTTTGCTAGGTCAAAGGCAACACTTAAAATGTTCAAACTCTCTGCAGGGAGTTTTAATGTACTATCAAACCAATGCAAATAAACCATCCTGCCATTCCACTCAATCGATCTATTCAATAGACAATCCAAAATTGCCTGTATTTGTCTCCAGTTCGCCTTTAGCTTGAAACACTCAGAAAAACATATGACATAAGTCACCACATTGATAATTACTTTTTAAACACAAGTTTGTTTCTAGCAGCTGCATTTGCGCCCCTCTCTTTCTGGTTAAATAGATCCTATGTATAAGTTTAAATTGAATTTCTCTCAGATTAGCTGGTTGAAGATATCTATAAATTGCTGAGAAAGCCACTCTAATATCATCCTCTGTTAGGGCCAGGCCAAGATCCTCTCCCCTCTGAGCAGCTAATCTATCAGATGCATCAAATTATGCTGCTTTTTAATATGGTACATTACATACGTGCAATACCTCTGTCTATTGTATGAACAATGTTACTATACCAGAGGACAATAGGCAAAATCTCAAGCCCAACACTTATTTAATTTATTGTGTATACAAAATATTTATAAATTTGTGCAATACAGACATGTGTGAGACATTTATACATTTAGAATAAATTCTAAAATATGATCAATCAACTTTATTGATCCCACACTCATACTCCATACATACCATTCATCCATAAAAACCGCAGTACATATGTATCATCTATAATATCACATTATACATTTAGAAGAACCCATTTAACATATATGCAAATATTCTAAGACCCATTAACATGTATATACATGTTAATATAATTTAACATATATGCAAATATTCTAAGACCCATTAACATGTATATACATGTTAATGGGTCTTAGAATATTTGCATATATGTTAAATGGGTTCTTCTAAATGTATAATGTGATATTATAGATGATACATGTTTGATCTTCTCCTGGACCTGACCTCTGCTTTGCCTGACCATGCTACTGATCATCTCCTAGTCCAGACCTCTGCTTTGCCTGACCACACTACTGATCATCTCCTAGTCCAGACCTCTGCTTTGCCTGACCAGGCTACTGATCATCTCCTAGTCCAGACCTCTGCTTCATCCAAACTATGCTATTGCTTCTCTCCTGGACTTGACCTCAGCCTTGCCTTGCCACCGCTCCTTGATTGCTGCCTGCCCTGACTTCAGCTTGTTCTATGACGCCTCTATTGTCTATGTCCTAGACTTGGCCTTTCAGGCTTCGGCCTGTTCTTGCTCAGGCATCCCCTGTCAGACTTTGGTTCCTTTTGGCGCCCGGGTCTCCGGGATTCTGCCTTGTCCAGTACAGATTCTCCAGATCTGCTGTTGCTGCCTCTGGGCTAACCTCTCCATCTTCTCATCGACCACTACATACGGAGGCTCACCTAACTCCAGCCAGCCCCAGTACCCAAAGGCTCAACCCGCGGGGAACGAGGGCTGGTATTGATGAAGCTCCAGCCGGTCTCAGTCAGTCAGCCCACTCTGCCTGCCAATGGTGGGGACCCATAGGATCCTTCCTATGGGTAGCGTCAACCCCACCTCGGCCCAAGGGACAAGTTCCTGTGCAACAGGTTGCAAAGGCCATGGACTCGGCCAAGCCGTGTGCCCTCCAGGCTATTCCTGGCCTGGCTTCAAAGGTACAAGTACAGCAACGATTTCTTGAGGCACTGGCCTCTTCTATCGAGCGTCTGCATGCCCGGCTTGATGCTTAATCCGGTAATCCCAATTCCAGCACCGGGTTTCTCCCACCAACATTTGTCTCCCTCTACCTCCAGGGCCTTGCTGGCTCTACCAGCTCTGCCTCGCTTCAGTGGTGACTCCAAGCTCTGCAGAGAGTGTATCAACCAATGCTACATGCAGTTTGCTCTGCAGCCTTCCATCTTTCAAGATGAACTTACGAAGGTCACCTTTATCCTGTCTCTTCTGGAGGGGAAGGCGTTGGCCTGGGCCTCTACTTTATGGGAATGCTCGAATTTGCTCCTGCAAGAACTATCTCAATTTGTGACTGTGTTTCATCGGACCTTCGACGACCCCAGGAGGCATGCTGTGGCAAGTGCTAACCTGCTTCCCCTTCGACAAGGCCAAAGGAGCCTATTTGACTACACGATTGAATTTTGGACCTTAAGTACTGAGCTCTCTTGGCAGGAAGACTGCCTACAAGCTATCTACCTGGATGGGCTATCTTCACAGCTGAAGGACGAACTGGCAGTTCAGGAGCTCCCTCCCTTGCTTGAGGATCTTATCAATCTGACTGGCCAAATTGACCATCGTCTCCTTGTTGCATCCGGTCTCAGATGGCTTCGACCCTTGTGCCTTACCTTTTTCTCTGCTTTCCCCACTAGCCTTGGGAAGATAGCTACCGCTGCGTCTGCAAGCTGCATTCTCCGGCGTCCCCGGAATGGCTATGGCAAAGCCTCACGCCATGTTTCTCCTAAGGGCCTCCTATGGTACACGCACACACCACCCATGTCTTTATCCACGTCATGGCGGGAACCTCGGAGGCATCCCCCTCGAGTGACGTCAAGCCATCTGGGTATTTAGCCAATGCTTATTTGCTAGCTCGTTGAGTTAGCAAGGATTGGACTCGTCCAGCCTAAGCTACTCTGCCACTTCTGTGCTACCACTGGAAACCTCTCTGCCCTTTGGGGTATTCTCTAACCTGGGTACCCGCTCCTCGGGGGCCCTTTGCTTTATTTCAGGTACCTTACTGGGATCAGATACTCGCTCCTCGAGGGCCTGCTCTCCCTGCATCGGTGCCTGTTACCATCTACTGCCTGGTGGAATCATCAACCTTACAGCTACCATCTAGTGAGTAATCTAATTCTCAGTCTGTCTCATCTACAGCTCTGCCGTGCTGGGAAACCTACATCTGGATATCCCTATACCATCTTGGTGAGACGGGTTCCCTTTGCCGAGGGTTCCTGGATTGCTACCTCTGGATCACCTCACTACTGCCACCTCTGGTGGTATACATCAGCTGTACAATAAAAGACTATCTTTGTGTTTGTGCGACCTGAGTCTAGCCCAGTACTGTAGCTCCCCACGGGGCTCCTCTCCGTGGGCATCTGCCACAGTACCCAAGAATCCACTCAAAAACCTCAAAGCCATAACACTCCTAGAGCACCAACAGGAGAATCGAATGCCCAGAAGGTCCACCACCGACCACCAGCCCTGCCACTGGTAGAGTCCCTCTTGTGGCCAAAGCGGAAGAACCCATGCAGTTGGGCCTTGAGCGGCTGTCCCCGGAAGAGCGCCTCCAGCGGAGACAATCAGGCCTATGTCTCTATTATGGAGCACCTGACCACCATCTACAGACTTGCCCAGTCCATCCGGGAAACTGCCCGGCCTAAGTTCAGTAGGGGTCCTGAACTTGGGCGCTACCTCACCGGCCCCTCAACTGTCCTTACCGGTTACACTGACCTAGGATTCCCAGTCCTTCCCAGTCCTTGCTCTGGTGGATTCCGGAGCAGGAGGAAATTTTATTCTCAAGGATCTAGTTCAGCTATTGGGTATTGATACCCGTCACTTGGAAACTTCCTTGTGTGTTGCATCAATTTATGGTGAGCCATTACCTGGCTGAATCTCCTTGACTGCAGAGCCAGTTCATCTCCTCACTGGCACCCTCCATGTTTAAGAAATTGAACTCCTTGTGTTGTGTCCGTCGCTGCTCAATGCCTTCACTCCGCCCTCTTTACCTCTGTGGTGACTCCCTCAGGGTCTAATGGACGGTTAGCAGCCATGGTGTCTTCTTGCCGTCTCCCTCCAGCGCTCCCGGACCGGCATGACGCTGCGGATCTCCCATGTTCATGATGACGTAGGGCACGCGCGCTCCGATTGATGTACCAGTAAGGGCGCGAACCTCGGGGGCGTCCCCCTGAGATGACGTCATCCGCTTCCAATATAAAAGGTCTCAGTATTTGCTAACGAATTGAGTTAGCAAGGGTTACTCTACCTAAGCAACTCTGTCTCCTCGGACTTATCAGGGGTACCCGCTCCTCGGGGGCCTCGCTCTCTTTTCTTTATTTCAGATTGCTGATAGGAACCAGTACTCGCTCCTCGAGGGCCCATGTTCCTGAACACTCTGAAGATTCTCTACTGCCTGGACATTTGTGAGTTACCACCGCTCTCTCAGAGCTTTCCCTGGAACCAGGTACTCGCTCCTCGAGGGCCTAACCCTTTCCAGCTACTGAGCTTCCTCAAGACATTATGTGAGTTTTGTCATCTAGTTCTGGCTATGAACACAGCATACCCTGTCTACTCACTATCTATAGTTTCTCTACAGCTCAGTAACCCTGGGATCGCTGTTCCAGTACCTGAGGGACTTCAGCCCTGCCGGGCATCTCAGCTCACTACTGCCACCTCTGGTGGTTCTTCTAATCTGTCTAATAAAAGAATTATTTGTGTCTGTCTCTGTACTCAAGCCTAGCCGGTGGTCCCTCTCAGGATATCCTCCTGGGGGGTGCAGTCATCTGCCATCGGCCCAAGGATCCACCTATCTACATTCCTCTACAGCCGAGTGTCCTCTCCAAGCACTCCACTGGTAAGAGATTGCTAACTCCCTAGCAGGTTCACAACTAGATTGCTAACTCCTCCCTTCCTCAGGAGTCGAAGCATAACAGTTTGCTAATTCCTCCCTTCGTAGGAGCTAGTTCATAACTATATTGCTAACTCCTCCTTCCACAGGAGCAGATTCATTACAGATTGCTAACTCCTCCCTTCTTGAGGAGTAGAGCATAATACCTTGTTCTGGAAAAATCAATTCACCCGGTAGTCCTGGGACTACTTTAGTTCCAACATCATTCCCCCCAGTTTGACTGGGGGTTGCTCCAGCTGGTGGAGTGGAGTCCAACCTGCCACCAGTCTTGCTTAGAAAAGGTGGTACTGCCTCCCACAGTTCCCCTGGCTACCACCTCTTCTGGCATTCCAGCTCTTTATGCAGACTTTGAGGATGTCTTCTCAAAGCAGAAGGCAGACATCCTGCCAGCCCTTTGAAGGTTTGATTGTCCCATTGAACTCTTGCCTGGGACTACGCCTCCTCGAGGGTGGACCTACCCTCTGTCACTACCCGAGACTCAAGCTATGATGGAGAATATCAGAGAGAACCTTGCCAAAGGGTTCATTCGACCATCAAAGTCTCCTGTCGGAGCAGGATTTTTCTTCATCACAAAGAAAGATGGTTCCCTAAGGCCGTGAATCGATTACGGTGGCTTAAATGCCATCACTCGTAAAGACAAGTATCATTGACCTTGAACTCAGAACTGTTTGACCATTTACAAGGAGCCTCCATCTTTACAAAATTGGATCTACACGGAGCCTACAACTTGGTGTGTATCCACCCCGAAGATATCTGGAAAACGGCCTTTAACACCAGAGACAGGCATTACGAATATCTGGTGATGCCCTTCGGCCTTTGTAATGCTCCAGCGGTATTTCAATGGATGATTAATGAGACCTTCAGAGACCTCTTGTATGTCAAGGTTGTAGCATACCTTGACGATATCCTTGTCTTTTCTAAGGATCTTGCTATGCACCTTCAGATGTGCGTACGGTTCTTCAATGTCTCCGTGAGAATCATCTCTTCGCAAAGTTGGACAAGTGCCTTTTTGAAAAGTGTAGTTTGCCCTTCCTGGGGTATATAATCTTGCAGCAAGGATTCTCCATGGATCCTGTAAAACTTAAAAGGAATCCAAGACTGGCCTCAGACTGTAGGTCTCAAAGCATTGCAATGATTCATTGGATTTACAAACTATCACCACCTTTTCATTTCTCATTATTCGACCTTGGTGGCTCCTCTCACTGCGTTGACCCATAAGGGCCAAGATACTCAGAACTGGACCCCGGAAGTCATTACAGCTTTTCAGCGCCTCAAAGAGGCCTTCCTTGCTGGACCCTGCCTTTATCATCCTAACCCAAACTGCCCCTTTCTGGTCAAAGTGGACGCCTCTGCTATTGGGGCCAGGGCGGTTCTGAGCCAACATTCAACATCTGGATTTTTGGTTCCATGTTCTTTCTATTCTCACAAGTTTCTCCCCTGCAGAACAAAACTATAGTATTGGAGACCGAGAATTACTTGCTATTAAATTAGCCTTGGAGGAATGGCGCCCTTGGTTAGAGGGTGCTCAGCACAAATTCACGATATTTACTGATCAAAAGAACCTTGAACTCTTGAGTCATGCCCAGCATCTTAACGCCTGTCAAGCCCAATGGGCTTTGTTTTTCTCCAGGTTCAACTTTGAACTTCACTATCGTCCCACTGGAAAGAATCTGCAGGCAGATGCTCTGTCACATTCCTTCAAACCCGAAGTCATTCCCGAAGAACCCAGTCATATCATTGACCCAATTTGTATCTGCTTGTCTGCGACTCACCCAGTCCCAGCTGGGAAAACTGTTGTGCCCTGTTGCCTCCACGAAAGAGTTCTCCGATGGGCACACGATTCCAAGTTTGCTGGCCACCCAGGGCGAGCATGAACTCTAGCTTTCCTCCAGCGGTTCTTCTGGTGGCCCACTATGGTCTCTGATGCAAGGGCATATGTCAATTGCTGCAATACCTGCACTCATCAGAAACCCCCAGTTGGTCGACCATGGGATTTGCTCCAACTACTTCCAGCTCCCAAAGAACCATGGACACATCTCTCCATGGATTTCATTGTGGACTTACTTCCATCCAAGGGTCACACAGTCATATGGGTTACCATCGATAGGTTTAAAAAAATGGCCCATTTTGTCCCATTCCCGGGCTTAGCTTCTGCTCTAGAATTGGCATGCCGGTTCATCCTCCACATATTTCAGCTGCACGGCTTACCTAAGGA
Organism: Rhinatrema bivittatum; assembly: GCF_901001135.1. Lineage (NCBI taxonomy): Eukaryota > Metazoa > Chordata > Amphibia > Gymnophiona > Rhinatrematidae > Rhinatrema > Rhinatrema bivittatum. The sequence continues at coordinate 181,132,154 of NC_042622.1, forward strand.
CATCGTGTCAGAGGACCACAGTTTGTCGCACATTACTGGCGCGCTCTTTGCAGTAAGTTTGGCATTAACATCAGCCTAACCACAGCTTACCATCCACAGACCAATGGACAACTTGAGCGAATGAATCGCTCTTTGAAATCCTTACTTCGCGCATATATAAATGACCGTCAAGACAACGGGTCTGAACTCCTTCCTTGTGGAGTTCTCCCACAACTCCCACATTGCTGCTACCACAGCCATGTTGCCTTTTTCCATCGTTTATGGTAAGCAACCTCGACCACCTCTACCCATACCATTATCAATACCTTTTCCTGCTGCACAAGTTATTGCAGATGCCCTCAAGGCACTCTGGAATCAATCGAATCTTCGCCTACGCCAAGCCACATCCTGGGCCAAGAAGTCTGCAAATATTCATCGACGCTCTGCTCCTGAGTTCCTCCATGGCCAGAAAGCCTGGTTGAGTACATGGTACATTCAGCTTAAGATACCTTCCCAAAGGTTTGCACCGAGATACATCGGACCATTTCCAGTCATCCATCGTGTTGGACCTGTTATGCACCAGCTTCGGCTGCCACCAACTTTGAGAATCCACAATACGTTCCATGTGTCACTGCTGAAGCCAGTAATCCTATCCTGGCCATCCCAGCTGGTTGCGGAGTCTGACACTATTTATAAGGTCCATGAAGTCCTAGATGTTCGCCGTAGGGGCTGCCGGTGGAATACCTCCTTTCCTGGGAGGGTTACGGTCCCGAAGAGAATTCGTGGGAACCAGCTTGTAACATCCTGGATAAAATCCTCCTCCTGCAGTTTCATCATGCCCGTCCTGGCAAACCAAGACCTCCAAGGGGGGATATAAGGGGGAGGGGATTTCTGTTGCATGTGAAAGCTGCAGCAGGCCTGCGGCCAGTCCCTCTTCCCTCTGCTGCCTAATCCAGCATCTGGCTCCACTTCCCTTGTGGCGGTAGACCGTCGGCTCCATCCTCGGGCCACCCCCGGTGCTCCTGATGCGACAATGAGATCCTGTGTTCCGCGGCAGGCCTCTCCACGTGGCCCATGGAGAGATGCTGCCATTCAGAGCTGTGCCCCTCCCTAGCCGCACGCGCGAGCATCACTGTTTCTTTTGAAGAGCCCATGGTGGGAACTTGGCCGCAGCCCCGGATGTCATCATCCGGGGCCGCAATATCGCTGAAGTTCCAGTATATAAGGAATTTCCAGTATGAAATTCCAGTATATAAGGAAGATGCAATATTGCTGAAGTTCCAGTATATAAGGCCGGGCTCAGCTCCTGTTAGTTGCCTTTACAACAGGTCTCCATGCTGGTCATGTACTTCGTTGCCTCCTGGTGATTCCTCAGTGTTCCTGTTTTGTCTTCTTCGTTCCTGTGTTCCTGCTACCCAGCTTTCCTTACGGACTGATCTTCTCCTGGACCAGACCTCTGCTTTGCCCGACTATGCCTTTGATCTTCTCCTGGACCTGACCTCTGCTTTGCCTGACCATGCTACTGATCATCTCCTAGTCCAGACCTCTGCTCTGCCTGACCACGCTACTGATCATCTCCTAGTCCAGACCTCTGCCTGACCATGTTACTGATCATCTCCTAGTCCAGACCTCTGCCTGACCATGTTACTGATCATCTCCTAGTCCAGACCTCTGCCTGACCATGTTACTGATCATCTCCTAGTCCAGACCTCTGCCTGACCATGTTACTGATCATCTCCTAGTCCAGACCTCTGCCTGACCACGCTACTGATCATCTCCTGGTCCAGACCTCTGCTTTGCCTGACCACGCTACTGATCATCTCCTAGTCCAGACCTCTGCTTTGCCTGACCACGCTATTGATCATCTCCTAGTCCAGACCTCTGCTTCATCCAAACTTCGCTATTGCTTCTCTCCTGGACTTGGCCTTGCCTTGCTACCGCTCCTTGATTGCCACCTGCCCTGACTTCAGCTTGTTCTATGATGCCTCTATTGTCTACATCCTGGACTTGGCCTTTCAGGCTTCAGCTTGTTCTTGCTCGGGCATCCCCTGTCAGACGTTGGTTCCTTTTGGCGTCCGGGTCTCCGGGCCTCTGCCTCATCCAGTACAGACTCTCCAGTTCTGCTGTTGCTGCCTCTGGGCTGACCTCTCCATCTTCTCATCGACGAATACATATGTAGGCCCACCTAACTCCAGCCAGCTCCGGTACCCAAAGGCTCAACCCGCAAGGAAAGAGGGCTGGTATTGGCGAAGCTCCAGCCGGCCTCCATCAGTCAGCCCATTCCGCCTACCAACAGTGGGGACCCATAGGATCCTTCCTACAGGTAGCGTGAACCCCACCTCGACCCAAGGGTTCACCTCCTGCTCAACACAGTTTGATCCTGGGAGAGTGCTGATTGTATAATATCATTTATTCTATTAGTTAAAACCGCCTCCAGTATTTTAATGCCTTGATTAAGGAGGGGAATTGGCCTATAAGTTTCTGGACATAATGGATCTTTACCAAGCTTTGGGATTAAAGTTACCATTGCTCAAAATGGCCCATCTCCTGAGCTTAGTGCAAACATTCTTTGTCTCCCAAAATCTTATAGAGCTCAGCGCCAGATCCACCTGGGCCTGGTACTGTACCCAACTTCAATTGTTTGATTATTTTTTTTTTATTTCAACTTCCTGAAATGGGCCGTCTAATGCAGCCATCTGCATATCTGTCAGATGGGGAAACTTCATAAGTCCAAAGTTTTCCCCAGGAGAAAAAGCAGTATTTTTAGCCAAGGTATACAATTTCTTATAATACCCTCCAAACAGGCTAATATATCATTTGTGTTAGATGCAATATTCCCATCCTGTTTTAGGCCCATAATCAGCATTCTGGGTTTATTATTTTTAGCAGGTTCACGACAAGTTTCACCTTATTAGCCCACTGAAACAGTTTGTACTTGTAATATGGAATATTAATAGGAGCTTTCTGCTCTAGAATATCATTCAGCTCTGCACAAAGAACCCCCATTTCAAGGTATATCCTGGAGTCAAAACAAACTCATATGAATACTTTTTAATTGCATTATTTTATGCATGAGTTCAAAAAGTGCCTTATTTTGCTTTTTGATCATGCTTACTTGATGAGAAGTTATGTGACCCCCGAGGACTGCTTTGACAGCATTCCAAAATGTTATGGCATTGATATCAGGCATATCATTATTTTTCCTATATTCCTGTCATTTGTCTCTTAAGCACTTGACAAAGGCAGGAGGGCGGGAAAAGATCTACCGGCCGGGAAAGGACATCCAAGTATAAAAATGAAGGCGGAGGAAGGGGGAGGAGCCAGATTCAAAGGAGTCCTCATGTGCCACAGCCAATCAGGATTGGCATTGATCTGTTGTGCAGGCACCACCCAAGGAGCTGGGGGGGGGGGGCCCCAGATTTTTTAAATTTTCTTAATTTACAAATGGCCAAATAAGAAAAGAAGGTGTGTGTGGGGGGGGGGGATTGTACACCTGCCTCACCCAGGGCCCATATTATATTTGACAACCCAGCACGAACCTGAGCTGCTTTTCATTGTGTTCATTTGTGCGCCCTTCTGGTTGTCACAGACAGTCTACCACTAGTACAATTACAGTAAATTAGACTGTGTGCCCCAGGATTTTACCACATCAGAAATTCCTAAAGAGTTCTTGACAGTTGCAATGTAAGCATTAGGTCAGTTGGGGAGCCACTATTTTTTCACATACAGCTATATTAAGGTAAATATTATTATACACTGACTCAGATGAGGAAACCAGATTTATTTTTTTTAACACCATTTTTGTTTTCATTGATTTGTAACACTTTCAATATATTACAGCTGCTGCTTTCCATGTGTTTACAGAGTGAAAAACAAATAACGTTGGTTTGAGGTACCTAGGAAACATTGTTGCAGCCTGTCTAGGCTAATTCCTCACACTGGAAGAGCACTGACTAGACCAAGGCGATACAACACCAATTTACTGTTAGCTGTATCTGTTTATAAAACTGTAGAATAAAATATTAATGCATTTTTTACATATTTGCATAGGGAGCAGAGACACAGACAAGACACTTGTCGGCTAAACTTGGAAGTAAGCTCTTACACACTAAAAGCCTCCGGCTGTTCGTTCATACAGGAAAGCAGGGAACAGAGAGGCCAGGCTTGCACGAGAGAGGAAGACACACACGGCCAGCATCTGGGCAGTCACCTTCACCATCAAGGAGCACTGCAAGCATTACTCTGCCCCCGCACACTGCGGCGAGAAGGAAGGAGAAAAGCTTTAAAAAAAAAAACCAAAAAAAACCCCACCTCTGTACCAGATAGACTTGGTTAAGGACACAGGGTCAGCGATGGAGACAGGATCATAGTATATGATGGAAGAGAAAGACCTGCACCTTGAATGCGTAACAAGACAGCTACTTTAAATTCTTGCTGTAAAAACATTACTAACCCCACTGGCATTAGGCTGGTATTTGATCTATTTTATGAGGGTAATGGGCTTCAAAATTGATACAATCCAGAGACCAGGTATAAGTGCATCGCTGCTAAACAAAGCCCTAGTTTTAGAGAGAAAAATTATGTACACAGTTTAAGGAGAAAATAAGTCACCATGGGAACCTAAAAGCATTGTATTCTTTGTTACTGCTGATCACACAATGAGTTCTGTTCACTCCTTTTAGAAAACGTTACCCATTGTCAAAACCACTTCACTCACCCAATACATCCTTTCTACTTCTGTTTCACTACATAGAAAAATTTCAGCCAGCACCATCCCACCCTGGCCTTATAATTCGAGACAGAAACTAGTTCTCATGGTCCTCTGATCAGGTTTTCATAACTGCATATGCAAAAATGAGCACATTTTATTAATGTAATGCAAATTAATCTCATCCATGGGCTTAGATAATACTACAATTCTGTCCATAATTAATGCTGTCAGGTTATTACTGCATTCTTAGACAGGAGCTTGCCAGCTCAATCTGCATTAGATAAGTGTTTATAATCCAAAAGGTTCTACAAAGAATCTTAAAATGTTCATCCAAAATTACTTATACTGTACATAGTGCTACTTTCCTACCCTTTAAGGTTAAAATTCACATTCTTTGCAGATCCTTCAAATTTTAAGTCCATGCCCTCTGCCTCTCATCTACCTTCCAGTCATTTGGGTATCAAGAACTAAAAATGAGGATCTCCCAAGAGGTACCCACTTTTTTCATGTTAAAACATTTCTTTGAATGGCGTTACATGATTTAGTAGAGAAATTACTTACCTGATAATTTCGTTTTCCTTAGTGTAGACAGATGGACTCAGGACCAATGGGTATTGTGCTCTCCTGATAGCAGTTGGAGACGGATCAGATTTCACTCTGACATCAGCCCTAGTACATATACCCCTGCAGGAAGTGCAGCTCCTCAGTATTCTCTTCTAAAAGCAATTGTGGATATAAGTGTGACTGAATAACTTGATTAACTTTATAACTTGGTTAACTTGATTAATTTGAACTGGTTGAATTGGTTATAGCTGGAGACCACCAGTACCCTCAACCCAGAAACGTCGACACCCATAGAATGGGTGTCCTAATTGGAGAAAAGCATAGCTTACCAGTGAATAACTCGCTCTCGGGGTTATCACCCAAGAATTCCATGAATGACGGCAGCCGTGGGTGGGATGCTGAGTCCATCTGTCTACACTAAGGAAATTGAAATTATCAGGTAAGTAATTTCTCCATTTCCTAGCGTGTAGCAGATGGACTCAGGACCAATGGGATGTATAAAAGCTACTCACGAACCGGGTGGGAAGCTGCCCGTGGCTCACTTAGTACTGCCCTTACAAATGCTATGTCCTCTCGAGCCTGAACATCCAGGCAGTAAACCTGGAGGTGGTGTGGATGGAGAACCATGTTGCTGCCCGACAGATCTCAGCGGGTGACAGCATGTTGGTTTCCGCCCAGGACACTGCCTGGGCTCTAGTGGAATGGGCCTTGACTTGTAAAGGCGGCAGCTTGCCTGCTTCGACGTAGGCCGCCTTGATAACTTCTTTGATCCAGCGGGCTATGGTTGCTCGCGAGGCCACTTCCCCTTGCTTCTTCCCACTGTAAAGGATGAATAGATGATCCGTCTTTTGTATGGATTCCGACCTTTCCAGGTATTGGACTAGGAGTCTGCCAACATTCCGAATTCTTATGCTCATCTGGCAATGGTAGCGAGATGGTTTGGTTGAGATGGAAGTGAGAAACCACTTTGGGGAGGAAGGTCGGGAGTGTGCGTAACTGGATGGTTCCCGGAGTGAGTCTGAGGAATGGCTCCCGGCAGGACAGTGCCTGTAGCTCGGAGATACGACAGGCCGAACAGACTGCCACCAGGAAGGCTGTTTTCAATGTTAATAGTCGGAGCAACAGGCCGTAGAGAGGTCTGAAGGAGGCTCCTGCTAAGAAGTTTAGGAACAGGTTGAGGTTCCATAGAGGCACTGGCCATTTTAGGGGTGGTCGGATCTGCTTGACTCCTTTCAGAAAGCGGGAGACATCCAGGTGAGAGGCTAGGCTGCCGCTCTCACTCTTGGTTCCGTAGCATGACAATGCGGCCACCTGTACCTTGATGGAGTTGAGAGACAATCCCTTCTGTAGGCCGTTCTGCAGGAATTCCAAAATCACAGGAATTTTGACTGAGTGTGTAATGATGTTGCGGTCCTCACACCAGGCTTCAAATACTCTCCAAATCCTTATGTATGTTAGGGGTGTGGAGAACTTGCGTGCTCAGAGCAGGGTGTCAATTACTGCCCCCGAGTATCCACTCTTCCTCAGGCGAGTCCTCTCAATGGCCAGGCCGTAAGAGAGAATCGAGCTGGATCCTCGTGGAGAATCGGCCCTTGTTGGAGCAGGTCCCTGTGTGGTGGTAGCGGGAGGGTCTCCCTGTCAGCAGCCTTCTCATGTCTGTGTACCACAGTCTTCTTGGCCAGTCCGGGGCCACTAGAAGTACTGGTCCATCTTGTGGATGATTGCGCCCAATAGGGGCCACGGTGGGAAGGCATATAATAGAGTTTCCTGTGGCCAGGTCTGTACCAGGGCATCAATTCCCTGGGACTGAGGTTCCCGTCTGTGACTGAAGAAGCTGGGTACTTGGACGTTGGACCGCTTTGCCAGGAGGTCCATGGTTGGTGTTCCCCAACAGTTTACTATCAATTGGAATGCTGTGGTCGACAGCCTCCATTCTCCTGGGTCTAGACTTTCTCTGCTGAGGAAATCCGCAGCGACATTGTCGTTCCCAGCAATGTGGACGGCCGAGATCTCTTGAAGGTTCGCTTCTGCCCATGACATTAGAGGGTCTATTTTCAGAGACACCTGTTGGCTTCTGGTTCCTCCCTGTCGGTTGATGTAGGCAGGCTAGTCTGACTGCCCGGGCTTCTAGGCAATTTGTGTTCCATCCCGACTCTTCTTTGTTCCATTGCCCTTGGGCGGTTAGCTCCTGGCAGTGTGCTCCCCATCCTCATAGGCTGGCGTCTGTGGGGAGCAGGATCCAGGATGGTGAGGATAACCTCACTCTCTGGCTCAGATGGTCTTCTTGTAGCCATTGTAGTTGGGTCTGAACTTTGTCCGGGAGCTGAAGACGTACGGTATAGTTCTGGAACAGCGGATTCCATCGTGATAGTAGTGAGTGCTGTAGGGGTCTCATGTGAGCTCTTACCCATAGCACTACTTCCAGTGTGGATGCCATGAGGCAGAGGACTTGGAGGTAGTCCCATGCCGTGGGACGAAGCTCGCTCAACAGGGTTTGCAACTGAGTCATCAGTTTTGATCTCCTTGTCGGTGTCAGGATGACCTTGTCTTGTTTGGTGTCGAACCGAACTCCCAAGTATTCTAGAGATTGGGAGGGCTGCAGACAGCTCTTGTTTGTATTGACCACTCACCCGAGGCTCTCCAGTAGAGTTTTGACTCTGTTGGTCACCTGGTAACTTTCCTCTGGGGATTTTGCCCTGATCAGCCAATCGTCTAGATAAGGGTGTACGAGGATTCCTTCCTTCCTCAGTGTTGCTGCCACACCACCATGATTTTGGTGAATGTCCGGGGTGCTGTGGCTAACCCGAATGGTAATGCCTGGAACTGGTAGTGGTGGTCCAAGATCGTGAAGCGTAGAAAACGCTGATGCTCTTGATAGACCGGAATGTGGAGGTAGGCTTCCAACAGATCCAGGAATGTAAGGAATTCTCCTGGTTGTATCTCCCTTATTACCAAGCGTAGAGTTTTCATGCAGAAGCGAGGAATCTTCAGGTGGCGGTTGACCGATTTGAGGTCCAGGATGGGCCAGAACATTCCTTCTTTCTTGGGAATGATAAAATAGATGGAATAATGTCCAGTATTTATTTGTTGTGCAGGCACCGGTGTTATACCGTCTAAGGCTAGTAATCTGGTCAGTGTAGCTTCCACTGCCATCCTCTTGGAAGGGTCATGGCAGGGGGATTCCACAAACTTGTCCGGAGGGAGGTGGTGGAAATCCAGGTAATATCCCTCTCGAATGATGGCTAGGACCCACTTGTTCGAAGTTCTCTCAACCCATCTTTGGTAGAATAGGGCCAATCAGCCCCCTATGGCTTCTTCCTTTGGATGGGTCGGCTGATTTTCATTGTGGGGTGCGGCTGGGACCTGGGCCCGAGCCGGCTCCCCTCTTGTTGTGCTTGTTCCGAAAGGACTGGCTCCTGCCTGCGGGGCGAGCCGCTTGATATGTGCTTCTGTATGGGTTGAAGCGCTGTGATCCTCTGCCTCTGGAAGTTCGGGGGAAGGGTCTTCTGGCTGCCACAGCTGATGACACTCCTCTAGCTGCGGTGCCCACCAGATCAGAAGCAGCATCCGTGAGGAATGATACTGCTGGTTCCAGGGCTTCTCCGGGAGTGTTGTTCCTGGTCTGTGATAAGCAGGCACGTGTCACCACTGCACAGCAGGCCGTGATCTGTAGAGACGTCAAAAGACTGTTTGAGGATGGATTCCAGATGTCTGTCTTGGGCATCCTTGAGTGCTGCTCCTCCCTCAACTGGGATAGTAGTGCGCTTCGAGACCGTGCAGACCATGGCATCCACTTTGACATGCCAGGAGATCTTTGGCAGCTGGATCCAGAGGGTACATGGCTGCCAGGGCATGCCCCGCCCCCCCCCCCCCTTTGAACGTAGTCTCCGGGGCTTCCCATTCCAGGTCAATTAGCTGCTGGACGGCTTGTAATAGTGGGAAATGTCGGGAGGTCTGACGGAGTCCCTCTAGGAGGGGATTCGTCTTAGGTTCCCCCGAGGCACTATTGCCCGGGATAGTGAGCTCTTTCAGCTGTGTGTGACCAGGTCTGGAAGCTCGTCTTTGGTGAAGAAGCGCCTCATGGTTCGGTGAAGCTCGGTCCCTGGGAGGAGTTCCCCTTCCTCCAGGGGTTTTGAATCCTCATCTGAGTTGTCAGTGTCCCCGAAGGTGGAATCACTTCTCTGGGCATAGAGGGTCCCAGGATGTTGAGTTCCTCTGGCGGAAGTTGTGGCCCTATTAACAGAGGCCCCGGCTGCATGTGGACGAAGGTATGCAGGCATTTGAAGAATTCCACCCAGCATATAGATGCTGGGTGTAAATGAAGAGGCGCTATGTCCTGGGGAGCCCCGTTTGAGGGAGGCTCCCGCTGGGGGATGCTAGTTCCGGTTTACTATGCGAGAAGCTAGAACCCGGTACCGGCTGGGAGGGTCATGGGCTGGATCCCCCAGGGCCTCCTCAAACAGTATACACAGGGCCGTGGCCTCCTCATGCTGTGCAGCTCTAATGTGGCATGCTGGGCAAAGGCCCTGAGCCTTGAGCTTCTTCTCCGGTGGTGCCATGGCTTGTGCGCGTAAAATACAGGGCCCGGGTGGCTTAGTTATGCGCTCTGGTGCATCAAAGTTGTCCGTGTAGGATTGGTACGTGCTCAGAGAGATGTGCACGCTGTTATGCGCACAGATCGAAGTTATGCGCCCGGCCCAGTAAGCGTGTGGCTGTGTGCGTCACTTGTGCACACGGGTCGGGGCAGTGTTCAGAGCGGTGACCACCTGTGAGGGTCTCCACGTGGGAGGCTCCTCGGATCTGACTGGGCTCTAGCCCTGCTAGGGCAGATAAACCCAGTGGCACTGGCACCAGCTGGCAACTTCTCGAGCTTCGGAGACCGGAGACTTTTAAATAGAGTTCTACCTTACCTTGTCTCGGCACTTCCTGGTCTCGTTCCGGGTGGTCTCCGGTTGCTGGGGGGGGGGGGGGGGGGGGGAGAGGAAAAATACCTTCACTGCCACGTTTGAAGTTGCACCCACTACCTCTCAGCCTCACCAGATGTCAGGGGCTAGGTCCACACCGTGGGTCAGCCGCCAGCCCAAGACTTACCTCAGAGGGATCGCGGAAATCACCTCAGGAATTGGGGGAGGGACCCAAGGGGTGTCACTGCAGGAGAGCGGGGCTCGTCTGTAGAGGTAAGATTTCTTCTTGTTTTGCTTTTCTTTGCTAAATTACTCTAATGCTGGGCTAGTGTGCACAGAGTCTCTAACTGCTATGGAGGCAGAAAATACTGGAGAGCTGCACTTCCTGCAGGGGTATATGTACTAGGGGCTGAGGTCAGATTGAAATCTGATCCGTCTCCAACTGCTATCAGGAGTACACTATACCCATTGGTTCTGAGTCCATCTGCTACACGCTAGGAAATATAAGTTCCCAATCTTTAGAAAAGATATCTGCTCAAATTCTTAAGTGCAAGACACCATTTGGGGATGAAGCAGGCAGTTGACCACTGACATTTTCCTTTAGTCCTACCCTTAAATCCCACTCCCAAAGCAATCCAAATATTTTAGACCCCTTACGAAAGCCCCCCTAAAACATTGCAATGCCAAGAATGTATTTTTGGACTGGAAATAAAAAAAAAAAAAATCCATATGGAGGCCTGTGGCCATGAATACATCTACTCTAGATAAGCAGTGGCCAACAATGGGCAAAACCCTTTACAATTCAGTCTAAACATTTCATTGAAACCCAGCATCTGTTGATGGGGTTGCATAAAGGTTTCAGTATGGCCTGCAGCTATATGGAGGAGTCAGTAAAAGCAAAGCAATACAGTTTTTGTTTAAAATTATAGCGTGTGTACAGCATAGCTTTATCCAACCCCCCCCCTTAAATAGGGTCAACAGGGTGGTTGCAGTTTACCGGAACAATCTTTTTGGAAACTTTGATCCTGTGGGACAAATGCTAAAGTGGAATGAGCAGAAAGGAAAAAGAAAAAAAAAAAAAAAAAGGAGGGCCAAGTCTTATAGGAGAACTTTAAAGTTAATGTGACACTTTAAAGAAAAAAAAGCACCTGCATAATTAGCCCAGTAATCCCATGCCAGGACTCAAAAAACTGACTTTATTCAGTCTAGGTACAGGTAAATCACAAGAGACAGACAAAACAGCCAGCAAAAGGTAAGACCTCCTGTTTGTTTTGATCAGAAACATCGCTTTTTTTTTTTTTTTTTTTTTTAAACTGTTAAGGATCAAATAGGTTGTAAACAGAAAAAAAAAATACCTAAACAGTTCAACAAGGATATTCAAATGACCATCCTTGACATTTTCAGCCTGCATTTTGCAATATAAGAAGACATAGAACTTAAGTCACAAACTTTACGATTCTGTACACTGGTCATTAGGTCAACTTGCAGCCCAACTCACATAGCTCTCACTGAGGAGGCACCAGAAAAATGCTTTCAAACAACTGCACGGTTCCATGGACTTGTGCATATGGCCATTACGAGATCTACTACACAGATCACGCACACATTATAAGAGCCATGTATGCTTACACACAGATACCTGCAAGGCATTGAATGCACATACTATTTCAGAAACATATGCATGTATTTTACACACAAAAAAGCTTAGCACTTGCTCACATAAAACCCTGATTTACATGTGTAAATTGGTATATTTTAAATCTTACATGTATAATTGAAGATTAGCAGTTTTCCCAGGTCACCCAGCCCTTCACCCAGATGCTCCTAGTTCTTGTGTCTCAAATCCCTCCCGTTCACAGAGACTTTCTACCCAACAATTGACAAAAGACCCCTCAGGTATCAATTTCATGCAGGTGTAGAACTGCACAAATCAATTACTACATGGATTTGAATGCCTCATCTTTAGTGGATTTGCATTTTATTTATTGCAAATTGTTTTAATATTATAAACTGCATTGTTTAATAAAGAAAGGCAGTCTGAAATAAAATAGCAATTTGTGAGCTGCACTCTTGGTCCCACTCCAATTTTTTTTTCTCACACACATGTAGATGTACATGCAAACATAATATGCACATTTGATATTTATAAGATAGCACGTATGCAAGTGCAAGCTACTTATGTGCCTATGCTAATTTTTTCACTTATATAGCCGACCATTCAGGCCTTTGTCTGTCACCCCATTCAGTCTTTATCTGCATTGCCCATCCACAGGGCAGGATGAATTAGATCATAAAGGATCAAATAGCTAATAATGGACCCTTACAGCCCGTAGTGATAAGCCTCATTTTGGCCAGCAAGCTTAGAAAAATGTAAGTGCCAACCAAGGCCACCTCAATGGCTAAATATTTGCAATAAGACCCAAGATGCAAATATTGGACCAAGGCGTTTCCTTTCCATGGAAGGTCACCAAGCTGATTGCAGCACTGTAAGCAATAACAGGTCAGCTGCACCCTTCCTTTTTTGAGTCTAGTTTTAACTTTGCATGCTCCTTGGCTTTGGTCTCCTTTGACAGCATGTCTTCCAGACCACAACACAGACTGACCTATTTGGGCTTTTAAAGCATACATGCAAGACTGAAAGATTGGGCTTCCAAATGGCAGATGAAATTTAACATGGCCAAGTGCAAAGTAATGCACATAGGGAAAAAAAATAACATTCTGTAACTATAGCAAGGGTTAACTCCTAAGATAAAACCTACCACCCCTGAAAGATCTAGGCAGTCCAGTGTGCTGCGGCGATCAAAAAAAAAGCAAACAAACAATGTTAGGAATAATTAAAAGGAAACAGAAAATAAGAGGATGTCATAATGCCTCTGTTTCCCTCCATGGTGAGTCAGTACCTTGAATTCTGTTTGCAGTTCTGGTCACCACCTCTCAAAAGGCTATAGCTACACTGGAGAAAATGCAGAGAAGGGCAACCAAAATAAAGAGCATGGAACTGCTGCCCTAAGAGGAAAGGCAAATGTTAGGGCTGTTCAGTTTGGAGATGACAGAGGGGATATGATAGACGTCTACAAAATCATGAAAGGACTTAAGTTAATGTTATTTACTCTCTCAGATCATAGAAGGACCAAGGGGCACTCCACGAAGTTAGCAAGTAGCTCATTTAAAACAAATAAAAAGAATTCTCACTCAGCACATAGTTAAGCTCTGGAATTCATTGCCAGAGGATGTGGTTACAGCAGTTAGTGTAACAGTTTAAAAAAAAAAAGGTTTTGATATGTTCCTAGAGGATAAATCCATAAACTATGATGGTAATTAATAAGCAATAGTAGCTTGTGATCTAGTATTTGAGTACTTGGATTGACCACTGTTACAAACAGGATACTGGGCTTGATGGACCCTTTGGTCTGACACAGTATGGCATCACTTATGTTCTTCTAAATTCTGATTTGAGCATGGACCAGTTCGTTCCATATTTTAGAGACTATTTTTGTTTTGCAAAAAAGGTAAGGCATAGATGTTCAAGGAACAGAAAAAAAAAAAAAAAAGAGCTGTACCCCAACTTACAGGAACTAATGTCCATGAGTACAAGAATACAAGTAATTTACATTCATACAACCTAGTATGAAGAACTATATTAAAAATACATCTTACATAGTTCAATTTTTCCTTTGGCCCCTGTGCTTTACATAGACTTTAATCCAAAGCCTTTTTAAAGGAGCTTGCTCATTAAGTCAAGGGCAGTTTCCTAGTAGAACCTGTACATTAGCTTTAAGAGCCCCAGAGCACAGTAGATAACTTCCTACAAGGGTTTGCCTGTAGGTCCAGACACCTTTAAGCTAAGTAATAAAGAACCTGTACACAATGAAAGGATTCTGGACTGTTAGATTGACACAGATTCCATCTTTGCTTTTCAGTCTTTAAAACATTTGGAGATGCAGGCAGAAGCATTACTTGACATCTTATTTAATTTTTTTCTGGCTAATTTGAAGCTCATCTATACAATCATTAAAACTGAGAAAGGTTGGTGAACTATATAACCTAGTTTATCATTACTTGTGAATATAAGAGCAGAACTAATATTTTTTTTTTTTTACTCAGCTTGTGTAAAGGATTAAGTCATACTACTCAATTCTGCTTAAGTTTCCTTCAGTTGCTACCTGTCCAGTTAAGGAACAGACCCGATTCTGACCTCCCACAACTTGTTTAATGAAGCCTTTTGAAGGAGGGGGGGGAGGGGGAACTGCCTTAAATGCAGGTGGCTGTGCATGCATTAGATATATTCTAGGTGGCACGATGCACTGGATAGTTAGCATTGAGCAGATAGCCAAGACAGCAGCCTCAAGCCCTTAGCCTACACTAGAAGGTAACCACACCCAACTTGGAAGCAGGGAGCACTATTAACCTTTTATATTTTTGGACATTGACCTGTGTGACAGTTGCTTTAACATTTGAGATAGAAGGGAGAGAGTGTTCTTGAGTAAAGCTTTTTTGAATCACAGAGGCAAGATACTTGTTTTGGAAGGCGCTGCTACATCCCTAAAATAATTAACCCTGTTTGCAATTGTTTTCTAAGAGAGCATTTTAGTTCTTTATGACACATTGTGCAATGCAAAATGGTTCCAATCTTTGTGCTTTTTATTTGTTTCAAAACCTGGAGCTTAACTGCCCCAAAGGAGCAAACTAGTTGCCAAGAAGCAATGATTAGTGCTGGGACTTGCAGCTGACATTTCGGACAAGAACCAGCATCTCCTCACCATCCATCCCCACATCCGGTAAGGGTAGTTTAAGCAAAGTAGTCAGCTACAGCCACAAAATGCAAGCTGCCTACTAGAAGCACAATCCAAATCTTGACCTATAAAGAATGCCCAGGAGCAAAAGACCTGACTAGTCTGCAAAGTTTGTGCAACAAAAAAAAAAAAGCCTCAGCCTTTCCTGCAAGAAGGGTGCATGTTTAGAAATATGCCTTCCCCAATGAGATGCATACAGGTTGCATGTCCTCTCCCAACAAGAGCTGGAGAAGCAGACTGCAAGATCAATTGGGAAGGCTTGAAGTGCTAATTTAATTAAGGAAATATGTACATGAAATGGGCCTGTATAAGTATAAATCTTGTCTTCTAGAGCAAGGGTAGGCAATTCCAGGCTGAGGGCTGCAAACCATTTGTGTTTTCAAGATATCCCTAATGAATATGCATGCAAATCTGTTTCATGCATATTCATTAGGGATATCCTGAAAATCCAACTGTTTGTGGCCCCTCAAGGACCCTAATTGCCCACCCCTGTTCTACCCTTGGATAAAACTAAACTGCTCAGTGGTAGTTTGTTTTTTTTCATAAGCCAAAAAGGATCATCACCAACCCAGAGATGCCCACCCAAGAAGCATTAACTCTCTACCATTGATTTAATATGCACTTGTGGCATAGGCAGCTTATGAAAAAGTATTGGGAGGTTTTCCTACTTCCTCCACCAGTAACCAGCACATGACTTGTTTCCAGTACTCTCTTCATGACATGTGCAGTGTAATCCTGTAATTTTATATCATGGTAGTTCATAACTATGGCTTGTTTTAATAGTGACAGATCAATCAAGACAGCCAGTGGTAAAACTAAAGATAAAAAAAACTTACACAAAAGCAAGTTTGAAACAAACGGATTAAAGTAAAAGCCATGCTTTCAACACCAGATCAATGAGGCCCAAGAATAGACAAGTCCAGTCGATTCCCCACTCCACCAATACTATGACCTATGCAACTCTGAAGGGCAGGGACAGTAGATTAAGAAAAAACCAACATACTACATGTAGAATATATACACACCCCCCCCCCCATTGCAACTTAGCATCTCCAGATGTTCTAACAGGGCAGGTTTCCTCCTCCTACAATGGAGAGGTTTAATGAGTTCTGGATTGTGAGGTTCCAGTTGTGACATTCTTGATATTAAAGACCAGAAACTTCATCTTTCAGTTCCCATGCCTCTCTCCAGCACTAAGAAAATCTAATAAACTAAACCTACTCCTGCCCAAAATAAGGAAGATACAGGATGAAATAGGACATTTTGGCATCCTCCATTGTCTGTCTTCCACCCTCCCCTCCTGCTTTCAAAGGGCAGAATAAAGTTACAACCGTGATGGAGTTTAACCATTTTATTTTCTCCCATTTAAAGGCCATTGCTCACCATTTACAAGTCTTCCCCTAGTGCAAATACAACCAAAACAAAAGAAAAAAAAAGCAGAAACAAGAGCCCCCCCTTCTTCCCAGGCAACTAAACAGAATAAATGTCTTTACTGCAACATATACACATTAAATACAGTCCATGCAGCTGCGCAGCCACGGTCAAGGATCTCGGCTTTAGCCATCAGTGCATTACAGTCCAAACTCCGCCCTGCTCCCTCATACTATCCAGACTTGAAGAGCAGAATCGCAACCTGACCCAGGTAAAAGTAGATGAAGTGCTTTGTCTCGTGTGTCACATAACTGCCAAAGTTTCTGCCCACGATGCAGTGCCAGGTGGGGTTATACTTCTTGTCGAACTCCTGCATGGGAAGTTAGACCAAAAGAGATTGCTTAGCAAAAATTCACACAATGTCAAGCTTGTTTGCACAGACATCAACTCTTGCCCGTTGTCTCCCGGTCTGAATTGAGGTTATGCTACTTTAATTTTTTACTAAATCACTACCAATATTGTCAAAATGAAAGACTTCTCCGCACACTACTCAAAGAAAAGAAAAAAAAAAGTTTTCCATCCTTCAAACTGCACTTTTAGGGAAGACCAGTTATTTTCACATCTGGTGCACATTTCCTGGCCGCCCTATGTTCTCACATTACTAGGTCTCGCCATATATCATCCCTTGCAGCAAGTGGCTATTGACAGTTTTCTAAAGGGAGGCACTAGAGAAACTCATACGGGAATATTTACCAGTCTTATACAACTGGATATTTAAGTGCCGCTCTCTGCTTTTCACATTTATGAAGCCATGCTTAAACAGGACACGTGACCAGTAGAAAAATTGCACCGAAGTTTAAAGACCACACAAACTTCGCTTCTGCACACCAATTCCAAACCTTGAGAGAAGTCAGCTCCTGCTCAGTGCGCGCCATCTCCTGTTTGGAGGTCTAAACTTATTGCACTTGTTTTATTTGTATTGAATTTTGTGTTACCAGCTTTTGTAAACCATCTTGGACAGTTTATTGGAAAGGTAGTATAGAAACTTTCTAATCTGTTTTCCTATATTTACATAGCTTTGGGAGATGGAGAAAAAAGCTGTGTGCTCTCTGCTCCACCTTTTCCTTCTGTTTCCTCTCACCATTGTGCTACCTGATCATGGGGCATTACAGGAGTGCTCCAAGTTTCCTACCATTATAAATCCAAGTAAAGATTAAGTAGAGTTCATATAATTTAGCATCAGTATTTCCTAATGAACTAAAAGTGGAGGAGGGCAGGCAATTAGAAATCGTAAAGATGCCACATTGGCAACAGAGTTTCAATCTCTGCACATTACCTTCTTGATATAGGCTGCGATATCTTTTTCTATGTTGTACTTTTCCATAGCTTGAGTAGCACAGTCCACAGCATCCTGCTGCATGTCCTCAGACATATCAGCATTCTTGATAACAGCTTTCCTGTCTGACATTATGAACCTAAGAAAATACAACAGCATTAGTGATGCTTGCAAGGAGCTCAGTTGCAGTATTTACTATAGGAAACATCCCTGCACAAAGAATGGATAAAACAAAAAGCTAACGACGTTGGGTTGTAAATGTAAGGTCACCTTGCTTAACAAAACAGGGCCAATATTTATTTGGAGGTGGCATCTAATTGGTTTGGAACACTGCCCGCAGATAGCACACGCCTCATGAGGACATATGCTGCCTTAAAGCTATAAAATGTTTTTGATCTTTGGAAGTTTTGACTTAAGATTTGTCATTTCCAGGGTAATGAAGTGTCCTCAGTTTGGGCTTGTGGAAATTGATTTCCAGCCACTTAAGAATATTGGGAATTTATAATCAAAGTTTTTACCACCATTAACACACCTCAGGCTGCACAGACCTTGAAGAATAGGTACTGTGATCATAGCAAGTTATGAAGAAAACCATAGTTTGCATCATTAAAATGTGAAGGATATGCAGTTGTTTACACTAAAGATTTGCCAGTGGCAACTTGAGGGGGTCATGGATGGCAAACCTTAGTGGCATGAGTTACATTCTCACCCTTGCCAGAAGAGAAATTCAGTAAGTTCATGATTTCTAAAGGCATCTAGACAAACATGAAATGAACTTCAGAAGCATGCCAAGATTCAGTTCAAACTGGAAAGGATTCACTTCCATGAATCTGACATCTCCAAAGCAACATCCAACTTAAAACAGATTCTGTTTCTGGGAAGAAGACCAACCAGGCAAAAAAAAAAAAAAAAAAAAAACACGCTTAAAATATGGTAAAAGCAACAAGAACATTAGAATCTGGCAGAAATCTTTTTACACAGCGTCTGAGGTACCACCATCACATCCTGTTCATTCAGCAGCTGTTGCTATTCTCCTGTCAATATGCTGCATGAGGGTCATTAACTTGAATCATGGGTGAACTTGGCATTTTCTAATTAGGAGTCAAAGTAACAAAATGCTAACATGCAGAGTTGTTATGAAGTACTCTGAAGATGAGAGTTTTAAGCTCATAGGCAGGTTTAGCCCAAGACCAAGTGATGTCACACCCCAGGGACACTTGCACTATCCAGATGGTCCTCTGACTGCAGCTGAGCCTGGCATCAGCTAGACGGCAGCATCCCATCCACGAGACACCTGTGGTACAGTGGGTACCCCTTCAACAACCCATCCCTAGGACCAGCCTTGCCCATAGCCCCTCTTCCCCCCAATAATTAAACTCAATCACATCCCTCCTCACTGGCCAGTCTCCAGCTGCCTTGTCACACCCACAACCCCTCACCCTCCCCTTGCTCCAATAATTGCCAGGACTGCCCCCAGAACAGCAGTTACCGTTAGGCACTACCTGGCATAAACTGACAGTGGCAGAACTCCTACACTGTTCAGCCTTGCAGTCTGAGCAAACAGTGCAGCATCTGAGCACTGCACAGCCCAAGCTCACCGACAGCCACGGGGTGCTGGAAGACAAGAGCACGCCGGATTCAGGGCATGGGACACTCCTGTAGCACTGCTTAGCCATGTCCTGGCTAGTACCCCAGAAGGCTGCCTGGCATTAGAGCTTCAAGCAGTTATTAGCAACACATGTTCAGTTTATTTGCAGCTAGAGTGCAATAAAGAAGAGATCTAACAATTTAAGTCAGCAGTATAGAAAAGAGTTGATTTAGCAATTTACAGGAAAGATACTGGGTCTAGTCCATATAGCTTGTATTTAGGAAAGTTATGTAGCGGGTATTTGCCTTGTTCCATCCCACCATTCACTCATCCCCCTGCATGTCTCCAGGTTTTGTGCTGATTATGAGCAGCTTAGTTCTCTCCCCCCCCCCCCCCCCCAAAAAAAACAAAACGTGTTAGGTTTCAGCTAAAATGGAAGAGAAAATACAAATGATCACCCATCCCACCACAGATTTGACAAGGACACTTGACAAACTTAACAGGTCACAGGAGCAGGCAACAAGACAGACAAGGAAAGCCACATGACTCCCGCCAGCACCCTGCAAACCAGGTTCTATTTAGATTTTTATAAAATTACGTGGATTCCCAAGTATCATTATGAAGAATCACTTTGAGGCTTAAGCACAAAGTCTAAAATTCACTGGAAGATCATCATGTTGTCCCAATATATTCTGTTACATGGTTATGGATTTTTTAGCCAGCTTGGCTTACAGCAGCATTAGATGTCCGGTACAATTAAGCCCCTGCTCCAAAAAAGCAGACAAGCTATGTGGATACCTGAAGTAATTAGAGCCAACGATATTTGCTCAAGGTCACAAGAGGTGTCAGTGGGGAAGTGGGGCTTGAACCCCGATTAGACCATTGCTCCAACCACTAGCTTATTCCTATTTTGCCGGTTCTTGTTGTGAAAAAGCTACTTTTTTGCTCCTGTGAACAGTAGCTAGGAAATTGTTATCTAAACACTAGTTACATAATAGCTCTCATGGCTGCTCCTAGTTCTAAGTCATGTTACGTGAAACAGTATTTGTTTATTAGATTTTTTTTTTAATATTCTGCTTTTTGGCACGTCAAAGCAGATCGCATTCAAGTACTGTAGGTATTTCCCTGTCCCCAGGGGGCTCACAATCTAAGTTTATATCTGAGGCAATGGAGGGTAAAGTAACTTGCCCAAGGTCACAAGGCGTGGCAGTGGGATTTGAATAACTCCCATCCTAAAAAAAAATATATATATATAGGATTGTGATTGACATTTGTCAACTTAAGAATGCAGTTGATGGACCAAGATGTCATGCAAGTTCCCCCAAATAGGTTACTTCTCTGCCCAAGCATTTTTTAGTACAGTCAAAGCACTTAAGACACCAGAAAGAATTCCAGGTCCAAAAAAACAATTATGGAAAATGTGTTTGCTTGCCATGTGAAGTGGGTCATAGCCACAAGAATGTTTAAGGGACTGCATCCCCAGGCAGGCTGGGAAGGAAGCAGACCCCAATTTAAAATCCTGCATCTGTCCCATCACATCTACAGTTTGTTAGAGCATTAACTAATCAAACAAGTTTGCACCAAGGTTTTTAGCCTGTGTGCCAGAGGAAAATGGTAGAACAGAGTAAAATCCAGAAATGGATAGCAGTTGGGAGGCAGTGCAACCCTGGGGAGCTTAGCCACACGCCACTGGATGACATCGTCTAAAGGCGTATCCCTGGCCATGTGCCAACACCACCTTTCACAATAGCCTTGAAAATGCTAGAGGGGTTAGCCCAAGAGAAGCCTCTCATGCACTATATGACATTAAATTACAACAGGTAGTGGGGGCCAAGGGGAGTAAGGGACCCCCAACAGAGGCAGATGTGCACAGCTCTGGCACATGAAGAGGAGCCAGGTTAAGGAGAACGAGACCCATGTCACCTTGGCTTGGAGGAAAGGAGAAGCCATCAAATATAACTAGAGGGGCAGCAAGATGTCAGTACTGTTTGAGAAAAGCCAGCAGCTTGGATTCCGAGTCACTTAATATTCAAGACCTACGCTAGACTACCAAATTATGAATCCAATCTCGTGAGTTTGTATTCCCCCCCCAAAAAAAGCACGGGTTGCACATCCACTTCTGGAAGCGTTTGTACATAATGGGAAGAGGATGAAAACCTGTTTTAGTGGTACACGACTTTCTCCAACAGAAATAAGTGAACCCACTCCCATGGTAACTAGAATATCTAAGTTATGAGGCGTGTGGGAGACAATGCAACTTAAAAGGATCCGCGAGGTTTGTTGGGGTTTTTTTAAGCTACAGTATTTGGTTGATTTTCTCTGTAGATTGTCTTAACTGTAGGGGACAAGGGAGTCCGGTATACGTGTTGCTGTAATATAAACACCTCAAAACTGCAGTTTAAATAATTTTTAAAAAGCGTAAAAAAAAAAAAAAAAGCACATTTTATTCGAGTTGTGTGGTTAAGGCCCTCCTCCTCTGCCAGGCTGGATCTGCAGGGACCTCATTCCAGCTCTCGGCATCGCTCACACTACTACAACCCGGCTCAGTTAGTTATTCGGGCTAAAAAAAGGGACTGATGCAGCCGTCTGACAGAGCAAGTTCTAGCTGGGGGGGTGGGGGGTGTCCCTCAAAGAGCGCGCACACAGATTGGACAAAGCCGTACAAAAGGGATGCAAGCATTTCCGAGGCTGGGACCCCGCTCCAGGGCTCTTGCTGCAGTCAAATGAGCGTGGATCACACGTTCGAGTACAATAGATCAAACCTTCAAACCGCAGCAGCAGCAGGGGAAGGACAGGATTACTGGAAGGTTGGCTCATGCCCCGGGTATCTGAGACAGTAAAAAAAAAAAAAAAATGCAAGCAAAGCGGCCCCCATGGCAGAGGGTAACCTTCAGTACACCGCTGAAAGCTTTAAAGCCACCCAGGAATAGAGTGCCTCCCCCCCACAAAAAAAGGCTGCACACGATGACATCCCATAACACCCCAGAAACTTTCTTCCTGGGGCATCACAAGAATCCAAAACCAAGTCAAAACGTTAAGGAAAAAGGAGCTACAACCATAAAAATCATTAATGGGGAGGAAGCAACATTTGCCACTTAGCACACTTCCCCGATAAAAAGAGAGGGGAGGGGGAGGTTAAAAGCGAGGCTTCCACGCCCTGCGGTACGAATGGGGGAGCCACTCAAGGAAGGGGGGGGGGGACAGCCCTATCTCCCCGCAATCAGTAAGGGGGGGGGGGGGGAAAGAAAGCCCCCGCTCACCTGCACGTGCTGCCTCCGCGCTTCGCTTTGCTTTACCCTTGCTGGTCTTCCTTTTTTTACCCCCCTCTCCCTCCGCTGTGCGCTCCGGCTCCCGGCAGGCCCCTGAAATAGCCGCTGCCCCGCCCGCCGCCGCGGCTCCCCCCGGCCGCCCTCGCCATTGGCTGCAGCCGCCGCCTCGCCCGGCTCTGCCGGCACTTTCCCCTCGCTCCTCTCTGCCTACATCTTATTTCATCCCACAATTCCACTAGACAACTGCGGATCGCGGTTTTAACCGGGCTGTATTCACAAACACCAGTATCCTCCCCCCCCCCCCCCAAAACACACACACACACTTAAAGTGCCACGGCGACCTCGCTTCCTTTTTTTTTTTTTTTTTTTTGGGGGGGTGCACATAAGAGAAAGCCTCGGCTCGGTTTTGTGCTACCTACGCTGGGCTGCTGAGCCTCTTTGAATCAAACGTATGTAAAATTTCACAAGCCGTGCAAAGGTTGAGAGAACACGAAAAGGCAACAAACGCAATGAAAGTAAAAACTGGTCCTTCCCCCTCTGTATAATAAGGCTGCTGACTCTGTACCCTGCAAGCGATGCCCCCACTTTGGCTAATGTGGTCCCCACTGAAAGGTTTATGGGCTGTGCTGCTGCCTCTTCTATACGCTGCTCAGATATTGTACACTCATAATGTATTGCATGGTTGATCCTTGCCAATTAACTTGGGAAGTAGGCATCTACATATCTAAAAATTAAAATTTGAAAGCTGGTAAAAACGAAAAACAGGTAATGGGTGTGTGGTGATAGTGTTTTAAATGAAGGGCTTAGATGGCTCTTATTGCACAGAAAGAACTGAGAGAGATTCACATTTATATGGTTTTTTTGTTTGTTTTTTTAGTTATTAGCTTATGTATTTTATACTGTTTACGTGATATTGTTTTGTATGTAGAGCTTTTGATTTTAGGTGTTTATAAAGTGTAAAGTTAGATGTTTATTTTCCAGCTAATTAGGGGCTCCTTGTTTATCCGTTTTTTGTGGGGCAGGTACCGTACTAGTGTTGGGTACCTTTTCCGGTTGAATCAAATGCATACATTTCTGCAGCTGAAGAGTCATTAGCCTGAAAAAGGCACAAAAACAAAGGGTACACAAAGGAGGGGTGAGAGAGTATTAGGTAGGGGAAGGGGTATTTTTCTGGAATTTATCTAATAAAACAGGTTGGGTTTTTTCATCAGGAGTGTTTTATCAGAGTTTATCAGTTAAAACCTAAAATCAGAACCCCTATTTATATTGTTCACTGTAAATCACTTTGGGTTTTAATTAAGATAAATGCCATTCAAAAATATAAATAAATAACAACAACAACAAAACATTGTTTCGTCTGCCGTCCACGACTCCCCGCGACCGGCCTCCTCCACTCACCCCTGCAGCACTGCTCCGTCGAGGCTGGGTACGCTGGCGGTGGCGGCCAGCCGCTCCCGGGTTGCTCCCTTGCGGCTTCTCCTGCCGCCGCACCGGTAGGCCCTGCTGCCGGGGCCTTCCTGATGCATAGGATTTAAAGGGACCGTGGCAGGAAATAGCCATGGCCTTCCTGATGCACAGAATTTAAAGGGACCACGGCAGGAAATAGCCATGGCCCCTCCTTGCTGCTCCACCCTCTCCTTTCCTATTTAAAGCTGTTGTGGGAGCACTAGGGAGCAGTTCCAAATCCGGAGAGGTTGGTGTGCCCTTGGTCCATGGCACGACTGCAGAGAGCTCCGTAGAAGCCCCGAGGCAGATAAGACCTGTCCAAGCACAGGCGGACAGGCTGAAGACCAGGAACTCTGACCTCTGCCGAACCTAAACGGATCAGAAGAGACCCAACAACGAAATGCTGGTCTCTGGGGTAGCCATCCAGCCACTTGTTAGCCCTTTCAGACCTGCCGTACGGGAACAGCAAATGCGTCAGAGGTCGAGGACAGGCGATGATACTGGAACTTGGAACAAGACAGGAACTTGAAAACTTGGACAAGACTTGAAGACTGAAGACGAGATCAGACGACGATACTAGAAGACATGATCAGATGACGATACTTGAAGGTCAGGCGAAGGTACTTGGCAAGTCTGAGGCAAGGCTGAAGATCCAACAGAAGAAAATAGGATAATGCATAAACGTTGGCAAGTTAAATGTAAGACATTGATAAGACAGGCTAAGAGAGAATTTGAAAAGAAGTTGGCCATAGAGGCAAAAACTCACAGTAAAAACTTTTTAAAATATATCCGAAGCAGAAAGCCTGTGAGGGAGTCAGTTGGACCGTTAAATGATCGAGGGGTTAAAGGGGCACTTAGAGAAGATAAGACCATCGTGGAAAGATTAAAAGATTTCTTTGCTTCAGTGTTTACTGAAGAGGATGTTGGGGAGATACCCGTACTGGAGAAGGTTTTCATGGGTAATGATTCAGATGGATTGAATCAAATCACAGTGAAACTAGAAGATGTGGTAGACCTGATTGACAAATTGAAGAGTAGTAAATTACCTGGACCGGATGGTATACACCCCAGAGTTCTGAAGGAAGTAAAACATGAAATTTCAGACCTATTAGTAAACATTTGTAACCTATCATTAAAATCATTCATTGTACCTGAAGACTGGAGGATATCTAATGTAACCCCAATATTTAAAAAGGGCTCCAGGGGCGATCCGGGAAACTACAGACCAGTTAGCCTGACTTCAGTGCCAGGAAAAATAGTGGAAAGTGTTCTAAACATCAAAATCACAGAACATATAGAAAAACATGGTTTAATGGAAGAAAGTCAGCATGGCTTTACCCAAGGCAAGTCTTGCTTCACAAATCTGCTTCACTTTTGTGAAGGAGTCAAAAAAGCAAACAGAATGTTGGGAATTATTAGAAAAGGAATGGTGAATAAAACGGAAAATGTCCTAATGCCTCTGTATCGCTCCATGGTGAGACCGCACCTTGAATACTGTATACAATTCTGGTCGCCGATCTCAAAAAAGATATAATTGTGATGGAGAAGGTACAGAGAAGGGCTACCAAAATGATAAGGGGAATGGAACAACTCCCCTATGAGGAAGGCTAAAGAGATTAGGACTTTTCAGCTTGGAGAAGAGACGACTGAGGGGGGATATGATAGAGGTGTTTAAAATCATGAGAGGTCTAGAACGGGTAGATGTGAATCGGTTATTTACTCTTTCGGATAGTAGAAAGACTAGGGGGCACTCCATGAAGTTAGCATGGGGCACATTTAAAACTAATCGGAGAAAGTTCTTTTTTACTCAACGCACAATTAAACTCTGGAATTTGTTGCCAGAGGATATGGTTAGTGCAGTTAGTATAGCTGTGTTAAAAAAGGATTGGATAAGTTCTTGGAGGAGAAGTCCATTACCTGCTATTAAGTTCACTTAGAGAATAGCCACTGCCATTAGCAATGGTTACATGGAATAGACTTAGTTTTTGGGTACTTGCCAGGTTCTTATGGCCTGGATTGGCCACTGTTGGAAACAGGATGCTGGGCTTGATGGACCCTTGGTCTGACCCAGTATGGCATTTTCTTATGTTCTTATGTTCAATAAACATGTGGATAAAGGTGAACCGGTAGATGTAGTGTACTTGGATTTTCAGAAGGCATTTGACAAAGTTTCTCATGAGAGGCTTCTAGGAAAAGTAAAAAGTCATGGAATAGGTGGCGATGTCCTTTCATGGATTGCAAACTGGCTAAAAGACAGGAAACAGAGAGTAGGATTAAATGGACAATTTTCTCAGTGGAAGGGAGTGGGCAGTGGAGTGCCTCAGGGATCTGTATTGGGACCCTTACTTTTCAATATATTTATAAATGATCTGGAAAGAAATACGATGAGTGAGATAATCAAATTTGCAGATGATACAAAATTGTTCAGCATAGTTAAATCACAAGCAGATTGTGATATATTGCAGGAAGACCTTGTAAGACTGGAAAATTGGGCATCGAAATGGCAGATGAAATTTAATGTGGATAAGTGCAAGGTGATGCATATAGGGAAAAATAACCCATGCTATAATTACATAATGTTAGGTTCCATATTAGGTGCTACAACCCAAGAAAGAGATCTAGGCGTCATAGTGGATAACACATTAAAATCATCGGTTCAGTGTGCTGCGGCAGTCAAAAAAGCAAACAGAATGTTGGGAATTATTAGAAAGGGAATGGTGAATAAAATGGAAAATATCAAAATGCCTCTGTATCGCTCCATGGTGAGACCGCACCTTGAATACTGTGTACAATTCTGGTCGCTGCATCTCAAAAAAGATATAATTGCGAAGGAGAAAGTACAGAGAAGGGCTACCAAAATGATAAGGGGAATGGAACAGCTCCCCTATGAGGAAAGACTAAAGAGGTTAGGACTTTTCAGCTTGGAGAAGAGACGGCTGAGGGGTGATATGATAGAGGTGTTTAAAATCATGAGAGGTCTAGAACGGGTAGATGTGAATCGGTTATTTACTCTTTCGGATAATAGAAAGACTAGGGAGCACTCCATGAAGTTAGCATGTGGCACATTTAAAACTAATCGGAGAAAGTTCTTTTTTACTCAACGCACAATTAAACTCTGGAATTTGTTGCCAGAGGATATGGTTAGTGCAGTTAGTATAGCTGTGTTAAAAAAGGATTGGATAAGTTCTTGGAGGAGAAGTCCATTTCCTGCTATTAATTAAGTTGACTTAGAAAATAGCCACTGCTATTACTAGCAACGGTATCATGAAATAGACTTAGTTTTTGGGTACTTGCCAGGTTCTTATGGCCTGGATTGGCCACTGTTGGAAACAGGATGCTGGGCTTGATGGACCCTTGGTCTGACCCAGTATGGCATGTTCTCATGTTCTTATGTTCTTAAAAACATCAGGAACATTGATGAAGACACTTGATGAATGGAAAGACGACAGTAGAGTTAAAACTCAGCATGAATAGGAATCCGGCCAAGACTCGTAGCAGCAACCGACCTGGACAGAGCTTCAGTGACCCAGCATGATCAACGCACCTGACAGGCCAACCAGAAGAAGTGAAGGCTTCAGCCCTGGCATGGAAGATGCACCCGAAGGTCATCCCGAAGTTGAATAGAGGACGGAAGCCCACTAGGAGGTAAATCCGAAACCAGGACATCCGAGAAGAAGGCTTCCCTGAAAAGGAGCCAAAAGGAATGAACGCTTGAAAGCAAAGGATCTGAAGACGAGGACATCTGGACACGAAGATGTCTGGAACGTCAGGACATCAGGACTTCAACCTCCAGGACACTCAGTCAAGAGCATCAAGGAGGTGTCGAGAGAACTGGAGAACAAGACATCTGGAACATCTGGACTTCAGACCCCCAGGTCACTCAACCAAGAGCATCGAGGAGGCACCGAGAGGCAGAACAACTGGATGACAAGACCTCTGGAGAGATAGGACATCAGAAGGTGAGGACATCAGGAAGGTCTGAAGGTGAGGACATCAGGAACATCGGACAATGAAGATATCTGAAGAGAAGGACATGGGATCCGATGAGAGACCAGAACATGGAATGAAGATGCAGACGAAGGATCAGGAGCCACAAATGAAGACAAGGGAATTCCCACAAAGAACAGAATGCCTTGAAGAAGCGAAGGTGGACATCGGAGTCTCCTGGACTGAAGAGCTGGAACGGAAGGTCCAGGAGCAGTCCAGCTCTTTGACTGACTCCTTGCGAAGGCAACAAAGAACTGAAGAAAGGCCCTTCTTATAGGGCTGAAGAGGAACACCCAGGATGACATCCTCAATCAGGACCGCAGGACCTTTCCTGCCCCTGGCCCTTTAAATAGGCTGAAGAGGCGCGGCCCCGTGCCTAAGGAGGCAGAACCAGGAACAGCAGTGTTCATGCCGCGAAGCAGAGGCAGGAGCGGCACCAGGCCATGAAGCAAGCCCCAGCGCAGGAAGTGGCCCCCTGCCGCAGGAACAAAGGTTGGAGTGGCTTCCAGGCCGCAGGAAGGAGGCTGAGGGCAGCTCCAGCTGTGTAGCAGAAGCTGGGGGTGACAGCCCCGCCAGTGCAGGAAGGAAGAGAATGTTGGCAGTCTTCAGCCCTCATGGAACGGCGTCGGCAGCCTCCTGGCCGCATGGAAGATGGAGAACGGTGGCCTCCTGGCCGCAAGTGTGGAGGAGCGATGGCAGCTGCTCTAGGCTATGTGGGACACAGGCAGCGGCAGCCTCCAGGCTCCAAAGAGGTACCAGCAACAGAGGTGGCATGCCGCGGAGAGAAAGACAGTGGGAGATAGCATCAGCGGTCTCCAGTCCGTGGAGATGGCAACGGGGCAGGCAGTCTGGCAGCAAGGTGAGAGGCTACTCGCGGCTAGGCCCATGAGCAGAATCGCAACAAAAGTAAGGTCTGGCTCGCAGACTTTGCCTTGGCTTCATGCTTTCTAGGTTCCATATCCTGTTCCTCCCCAGAGGATCACTCCAGCTTTCCTGTTCTGTCTGATGTCTTCTGGAATTCGATCCTCGCTTGGAACCACAACTATGAGTACTGCCGCCTGTCTTGATTTACACCTGGAACCATGACTACGAGTACTGCTGCCTGCCCTGACTTCGCCTGGAACCACGACTACGAGTACTGCTGCCTGTCCTGACCCACGCCTGGTAATCCGACTTCGAGACCTGCTGCCTGCTCCACCTTTCATCTATGACTCTACCACCGAGTCCTCATGCCAGCTTCCAGACCCGGTCCTAGATTCATCTCCTCGTCTTCCAGAGACCTCACGTAAGTCCAGCCCTCCCTGGTACCCAAGGGCTCAACCTGAGGGGAACACGGGCTGATAGTGGTGAAGACCAGCGGGGTCTCTGCTCCATCCCAGCCTCGCCTACCAATGGTGGCGCCAACTCCACCTCGGGCAAGGGGTCCACCCTCCAAAGCGCATCAAACATGATAGCTTTGTTCCTTGTCCAGCAGAAACATTTCTATAGTATATTCATTAAACCACTGTATTGGTGCCTTATTGTAATGTGAACATATGGAAACCTCAAAACATGTTCAAGGCTTTTGAACTGTTGTGCATACAGAACTGGCATGAGGAGGACAGAAAGCTGCAAATTGGATGAGGAACTGATGGTGACATGGAACTCAATGGAGTCCATGCTGAAGAAGAAAAGTAGATCTGTGGGGTACCCCAGGACTCGGTGCTGGGATTGGTTCTTTTCAATATCTTAATTAGCAACTTTGAGAGGAGAGTAAGATTTTGCTGGCATCTGAAAAGTATAGGTAAGTATTGCTAGCTGGGTAATATTGGGACAAGTTTGGGGAGAGGTGAATTTGTGTGTGCCTTGACTAAAAGCCAGGAAAAGTAGTGTGTGTATGTGTGTGTTTTTGTACCTACCTAATTAAAAAAGAAACTCCAGAGACCTAGGTAAGTTCTTTTCTGTGTATGTGCCTTTTCATTAAACAAGAAG
Organism: Rhinatrema bivittatum; assembly: GCF_901001135.1. Lineage (NCBI taxonomy): Eukaryota > Metazoa > Chordata > Amphibia > Gymnophiona > Rhinatrematidae > Rhinatrema > Rhinatrema bivittatum. Next base: position 181,162,073 of record NC_042622.1, read on the forward strand.
ACCAGGGAGCTAGGTAAGTTTTGTTTTTTTCTAGTGTCTCTTGTGATAGCAATGAGAGGAGAAGATCATCTTGCTGGTTGTTGAAGAAGATCGGTGAGTATTGTTTTGGGAAATTTTAGGACACAAAATGTTTGGGGGAGAGGTGAAATAGTGAGCTATATTTATTAGCATGTGTGCCTATAATAAAAACCAAGCTTAAGATAGGTAATCTAAAACACAAGATTGTGCAAGATTGCCCCAGCCGTTATTAAGAATTTTAATTAACTCCTTGCTGGTCACTACCAAATAAATAGGGAATACACCAATAAATTTAAAGGACTCTAATTTATGCATTCCTACTCCCTTAGCAACCTTAACTTAACTAAGAACTCAATAAATTTACGATGAAGGTACAAGACTAGCAGCAAGAGGGGGTCCTTCTTATCTTTTGTATTGAGTAACATGTATAATTTTTTACCCCTTTATGACAAGTTGTATGTGTGCACCTGATGCAACAAGCTTCTGGCTCTCAGAGAATGAGTCCAGTCTCTGGAGGCTAGAGTAGCAGACCTGGAGGAGAGGTATATAGTGGAGACTTTTATGGACATAGTAGCCAAGTCCCAACTCCAATTTGGCAGCCCTGGTGCTGCCTTGGAGGAGGAAGGTAACCTGGTCAGAGAGCATCACCCTGGTATAGCAGGAAGTGATCCTGTAGCAAGGACCTGCTTTCCAGTTGATTCATTGCCCTCTTGCACCGAGGATGAGCCTCCCAGGGCTACTGCCTGGAGGGAAGGGTCAAGTTGGCCATCATAGTTGGTGATTCAATTATTAGGAATGTAGATAGCTGGATGGCTGGTGGACAAGAGGATCACCTGGTAACTTGCCTACCTGGTGTGAAGGTGGTGGACCTCACGCAATACCTAGATAGGATTTTAGACAGTGCATAGGAGGAGCCAGCTGTCATGGTATATGTGGGCACCAATGACATAGGAAGGTGTGGGAGGGAGTTTCTGGAAGTTAAATTTAGAATTTTAGGTAGAAAGGTGAAATCCAGGGTAGCATTCGAAATGCTCCCTGTTCTATGCACAGGTCCTCAGAGACAGTCAGAGCTCCAGAATCACAATGCATATGTTAGAAAATCGCCATGTCCCTGGACGTGCACCAATGCACATAAGGCAATGTGCGCCCACTCGCCTGTTTGAAAGTTCCCATCAGTGTATAGTACTGAATGTAGAAGTAGACTTAATTGGCATCTCAGAGACCTGGTGGAAGAAGGATAACCAATGGGACAGTGCTATACCAGGGTACAAATTATACCGCAATGATAGGGTCGATCAACTTAGGGTGGGGTGGCATTTTATGATTGGGATGGCATAGAGTCCAACAGGATAAGGATCCTGCAAGAGACTAAATGTACAGTAGATGTTACGATGCTGCTCGCGCTTGGGCCCACAAGCAGCCTCTCACCTCTCCCGCGCTGCCTGCGCCATGCAATCCGGGCCAGTGCCTGACTGCCGCTACGCTCTATGGCGGAGGAGCTGCCTCTGACGCCGCTGTCCGGTGGGAAGGTCCACTGCTGTCTCCATCTCCTCGCGGCTGGGAAGCCACCGCCATCGGTCCTCTTTTTGCGGCCCGGATACCACCAACGCTGCTGTGAACTTCGCGGCTCAGATCCGCTTTTGTCTCTGTCTCCACACGGCAGGGGAGGCTGCTGCCAACTTTGATTCCAACTTCTTTGCAGCAGGGCCGCCACCAGCGATGCTGCCTTCTTTTCCCTGCTTTGGGCTCCTCTAGGTGCGTTCTCATGCCTCTGCACTTTATTTAAAGGGCCAGCGGCGGAAAAAGCCCCGCAACCCCAAACAGATGATGTCATCAGTCTGTGCCATGTCCAGCCCTATATAAGGACTCTACTTCCACTCCTCGGGGCCTTCGCATCAGATCTTCACTGTTGCCTGAGGTCTCTTCACTGTGCAAGGTCCTCCGTGGTCTTCTCGTGTCTAGATGGTTCTTCGTTGGATGTTTCTGATGTTCATGTTCCTGGTCTCTTGTGGATGTTCCTGGTCTTGTTCCTTGTTGGAGCTCCTTCGTCGCCTGTTCCTGATGTTCTAGTCCTTATCCTGAAGTTCCAGCCTTCGGCTCTTCATCCTGCTTCCAGGTTTCCTTCTTCCACCTTTTCTGGCGTGCCACTGTCTTGGTCCGTGACCAGCCTGGGGGGGTGGGTCTGTGTAGGGTGTTTCGTGGCACAAGACCTGCCTTTGGGGTAGATTTTCAAACAAGGCGCGTTGGCGTACTTTTGTTGGCGCTCCAGGCGCAAACAAAAGTACGCGGGATTTTAGTAGATACGTGCGGAGCCGCGCGTATCTGCTAAAAACCTGGATCGGCGCGCGCAAGGCTATTGATTTTGTATAGCTGGCACGCGCCGAGCCGCGCAGCCTACCCCCGTTCCCTCCAAGGCCGCTCCGAAATCGGAGCGGCCTTGGAGGGAATCCTCTAACGCCCTCCCCTCACCTTCCCCTCCCTTCCTCTACCTAACCCACCCGCCCGGCCCTGTCTACACCCCCCCTTACCTTTCTCCGGGGATTTACGCCTCCCGGAGGGAGAAGTAAATCCCCGCGCGCCAGCGGGCCTGTTGCGCGCTGGGATGCGACCTGGGGGCGGGTACGGAGGGCGCGGCCACGCCCCCGGATCGCCCCGGGCCGTAGCCACGCCCCCGTACCCGCCCCCAAAACACTGCCGACACGCCCCCTAAACGCCGCGACGACCGGGCCCGCCCCCAACACGCCCCCGACGGAGAACCCCGGGACTTACGCGAGTCCCGGGGCTCTGCGCGCGCCGGTAGGCCTATGTAAAATAGGCTCACCGGCGCGCAGGGCCCTGCTCGCCTAAATCCGCCCGGTTTTGGGCGGATTTAGGTGAGCAGGGCTCTGAAAATCCGCCCCTTTATGTCTGCAGTGCAAGTCTCCAGAAGGCCCTTGCTTTTTTTTTTTTTTGTATTGAAAAATTTTTATTTGGAGTAAATTGCAAAAACAACAACATTACATCGTACAGCTGCATCAGCCGAATACAGAACAGGTAGCAACTGACAAAGGATATCAGAAGAATTACAATCATAACAGTCTGTGTACATTACGCATACAGTTCACCCCGTTTTCCTTGTAAGGCCCTTGCTTTTAATGTCGAGGTCTGTTCCTAAATCTGTGTTCTGAATCCTGAGTCTTGAATTTTTTAATCCTGTTCCTGGTCTTCGGAGTTCCTTGTTACTGCATTCGTCCATGCCCAAGACTCAAGCCAGAGCCTGCTTCACTTCAACGTGGTCCACAACCAGCAATGGGCAGCTGTGTAGGGTGCACTACGGTGCAGGTCTCTCCTGAATCTTCATCATGTTTCCAGCTTCAAATCTTCATCTTCTCGCCTGGAGTCTCCTTCACTTCCAGGGTGGTCCACGATTAGCCAGGTGCAGCTGTGTAGGATGTGCTGTGGTGCAGCACTCACCCCATACTTGTATCTGAATCCTAATCCTGAATCTGAGCTTGAATCCTGAATCTGAACCTAAGTCTTCCAAGTTCCTCAAGTCTGAGTCTGAGTATTCCAAGTTCTTCAAATCTTCGCTCAGTTACTCATCTTGACATGGTCCTACCCTCAGCCTTTGACTGGCCACATGCACTCGGGCTACTCTTGAGACCAGCAGTGCGTTGCTGGGTCTCATCTGTGCGTGTTGGTTCAACGGAGGTCTGAGCCTGCTTTGTTCCAGTTCCTATGATGTTCCATGCCTTGATCCCAGTACAGCCTTGTTCCAGCTCCAGCCTGTGCTTGGACACATCCACCTCCCACGGTGTGTGTCTTAGGGCTCCTCCCTGAGCCATGCCGTGGTCGAAGGGCTCACATCCCACTCAGCAAGTGACTGCAGTCCCATGTTCGCAACAGTAGAATCTTTATGACTAGAAATCCTATGTGTGTTGGGGAAGAGTATAGTGAAAGGAGTATACTACCGTCCACCTGGCCAAAATGATAAGATGGATGATGAAATGCTAAGAGAAATAAGGAAAGCAGTAATAATGGGGGATTTCAATTACTCCAATATTGACTGGGTAAATGTGACATTTGGACATGCTAGAGAGTGCGTTTGGCTAGCTGCGGGACAGTCCCACAACAAGTCGTGCTTACTACTACCAAACTTTGCCACTGCTCAAATGCCACCATTCCTTGTTTCTGCTGGCTCAGCCCCTAGGCATATGCCATGCTTTGAAGGCCCCATGGCGGGAAAGTCCAACTGAGGTGCCTCCGGGGTATTTAAACTGCCTGCCTTCTGTTGCAGGGCATGTTGCTTTCCTTGTGCCTCTGTGCCTTGTCGTGCCACTGTATCTCCTTCTTGTACTCCTGCCCTACCTTGTCCACTGTCTTGCCTCTTGCCTTGCTCCAGACTCATTCCTGTGTTTGTGTCTGCCCCAGTCCTGTCCATCTGAGCTATCTCCTGGGACTGACCTCTGCTGTGGACCATGACTGCCCTCTGCTTGCTGTCTGCCCTGGTTACTCTCTGCTCTGACCTTGACACATATTTGGACTCTCTCTCTCTGTCCTTAGGGGACACTCGCCTAAATCTTGCCAGCCCCTGGAACCGTAGAGCTCAACCTGCGGGGAACAGGGCTGGTAAAGGTGAAGCCCTGTCCAATCAAGGGTGTGTCTGACAGCTGTTGGCTTGGGCCTACTATGCTGTGTCAACCATGCCACAGCCCAAGGGCTAACAACGGTGACAGAGAGGTAAAATTCCTGAATGGAATAAATGACTGCTTCATGGAGCAATTGCTCCAGGAACCAAAAAGAGAGGGAGCTATTTTAGATCTAATTCTTAGTAGAATGCAGGATTTGGTGAGAGAGGTAACGGTGGTGGGGCCACTTGGCAAAAGTGATCATAATATGATCAAATTTGAATTAATGACGGGAATGGGGACAATAAGTAAATCTACATCTCTAGCACTAAACTTTCAGAAGAGAGACTTTGATAAAATGAGTAAGATAGAAAAAAAATGAAAAGTGCTGCTACAAAGGTTAATACTGAATAACAGGCATGGACATTGTTTAAAAATACCATCTTAAAAGCACAGTCCAGATGTATTCCACGCATTAAGAAAGATGGAAGAAAGGCCAAACAACTATCGGTTTGGTTAAAAGGGGAGGTGAAAGAGGCTATTTTAGCCAAAAAAAACTTCCTTCAAAACTTGGAAGAAGGTTTCATCTGAAGAAAATAGGAAAAAGCATAAGCATTAGCAAGTTAAATGTAAAACATTGATAAGACAGGCTAAGAGAGACTTTGTAAAGAAGCTGGCATAGACAGAAAAACTCATAATAAAACCTTTTTTAAATATATCTGAAACAGGAAGTGTGCAAGAGATTTGGTTGGATCGTTAGATGACCAAGGGGTTAAAGGAGCACTTAGGAAAGATAAGACCATCGCAGAAAGACTAAATGAATTCTTTGCTTCGGTGTTTACTGAAGAGGATGTTGGTGAGATACCCATTCCGGAGACAGTTTTCAAGGGTGATGATTCAGATGAACTGAACCAAATCATGGTGGACTTGGAAGATGTAGTAGACAGACTGACAAACTGAAGAGTGGCAAATTGCCTGGACCAGATAGTATACACCCAGGGTTTTGAAAGAACTAGAAATTTCAGACCTATTACTAGTAATTTGTAACCTATCATTAAATCATCCATTGTACCTGAAGACTGGAAGGTGGCCAATGTAACTTTGATATTTAAAATGGCTCCAGGGGGTGATCCAGGAAACTATAGACCAGTGAACCTGACTTCAAAGCTGGGAAAAATCATGGAAACTATAAAAAAAATAAATCGCAGGACATATAGATAGACATGGTTTAATGGGACACAGCCAGCATGGATTTATATAAGGGAAGTCTTGCCTCACAAATCTACATTTTTTGAAGAGGTTAATAAATGTGGATAAAGGTGAGCTGCTAGATGTAGTGTATTTGGATTTTCAGAAGGCATTTGACAAAGTTCCCCATGAAAGGCTTCTAAGAAAATTTAAAAATCATGGGATAGGAGGCAATGTACTTTTGTGGATTGCAAACTGGTTAAAAGACAGGAAACAGAGAGTAGGATTAAATGGTCAGTTTTCTCAGTGGAGAGGAGTAAACAGTGGAATACCTCAGGGATCTGTAATTGGACTGATGTTTTTTAATATATTTATAAATGACATGGAAAGGGGAATGACAAGTAAGGTGATCACATTTGCAGATAACACAAAAGTATTCACAGTAGCTAAATCACAAGTGGATAATAATAAATTGCAGGAGGACCTTGCTAGTCTGGAAGATTGGGCGTCCAAATGGCAGATGAAATTTAACGTGGACAAATGCAAGATGATGCATATAGGGAGTAATAACCCATGCTATAATTACACAATGTTAGGTTTTCATGTTAGGAGTTATTACCCAGAAAAAAAGATTGCCGATTCAGTGTGCTGCGGCAGTCAAAAAAGCAAACAATGTTAGGAATTAATAGGAAGGAAATGGTGAATATAACGTATAATGTCACAATACTCTGTATCACTCCATGGTGAGACCGCATCTTGAGTACTGTGTGCAATTCTGGTTGCTGCATTTCAAAAATGATATAGATGCACTGGAGAAGGTACAGAGAAGGGCAACCAAAATAATAAAAAGGATGGAACGACTCCCCTATGAGGAAATGCTAAAGAGATTAGGGCTGTTCAGCTTGGAGAAGAGATGGCTGAGGGGGGATATGATGGAGATCTATAAAATCATGAGAGGACTAGAATGGGTAAATGTGAATTGATTGTTTACTCTTTCAGACAATAGAAGGACTAGGAGGCACTCCATGAAGTTAGTAAGTAGTACATTTAAAACAAATCAGAGAAAATTATTTTTCACTCAATGTGCAATTAGGTTCTGGAATTTGTTGCCAGAAGATGTGGTTAAGGCAGTTAGCTTAGCTGGGTTTAAAAAAGGTTTGGACAAGTTCCTGGAGGAGAAGTCCATAAATTGCTATTAGTCAAGTTGACTTAGGGCCGGATTTTAAAAAGGTTACGCACGTAAATCCAGTGGAACAGCATGGAAGCTCAGCTACAGAGCCACTCATAAAGTGCAAGTCTCTCCTAGGGTGTTCCTGTAAAAAACAGGATGTGATGGCTGGTAAGGATCCAAAAGCCCTCTAGCACCAGGTTTAACAGGAACAGGCTGATCCAGTCCCGGTTTTGCCCCTATTCCAGGCAAGGACTTGTAGTTCCATTTGCCTTAAGTAAAGCAGTTTGACATCACTCTGCATGGATTGGGCTAGATCCAGGACTGGCCCAGCTGTCCACTATACAATGGAGTTATAGTGCATGGTCACCCTACATCTAGATACACACATAATTGAATGCACTTCAGTTTTAAATGTGCACTGCACAGATTTTTGCAAATTACAATGTGGCAATCAGCTTTTCAATTTTATTTTATCACCAAAGAGATAATGAAGCACCTATGAATGTGATACAACATCAGAATTAATTTGCAGTGCTGATGCACTGCAAAAGCAGAAGCTATGCAACTCTTCCCAGGAAAGACATGCAAACATGTTGGGGCCAAGGAGGTTATAGCAAGTATCATTACCTTTCCATTTGCAAGATTATAGTGCCACTTCTATTTTTAGAGACACAACAACCATACACCATAAATATACTTGCTGCACAATTGCTGTGCTGGCTGTTGCCTGAGTTGCTGTATTTATAGTTGCTGCAATGTCATTCTTGTGAAGAGAGAAGCAAGGCCACTCATCCTTGTGTTACCAAGCAGTCAGTCTGAGAGCACTGGTAATAAGACAGACTAATAAACAAAAATTATCTTTTTTTTAATTACAGTGCATCAGTAGCAGAATCTGTGCCTTATAAGCATTACACCTGTGCTCTTGCTTCTTCCATGCAATGCACATGATGGCTGAACAGTGTATATCCACATCCAGTGATATAGCAATTCTGTAGCAATAAATTTATGTACTGGGTGTGCAATTGGAGTGCAAGTAGGAAACCTCTTCGGCTAGATTGTAATCTCCATGGGACTCTCTCCAGCACTGCATAAATCTTTAGGTGCTATATAAATAAATAAAGTAGTAGTTAGTAGTTTTTCCATCGATAAGCAGGGCATTTAGCCATGCAGCATGGGTGACGTCATCTGTGATGTCACGAGGCGGAGCTTACTCTCTTAACTCGAAGAGCTTTGAAGTGCACATGGATGAAAGGTACAAGAGGAGTTGATCTTACTCTCTACCTAGCTTCAAACAGCTAGACAGAGAGTACATCAAGCTAAGTAGAGCGTGTATTGTACAAATCAACTCCTCTTGTACCTTTCATCGATTCAAACAGCAGAAAATCTTCAGTGATGGCAACTTTGCTGTTCGTACCTCCTACTGTGTATGTAAAACCCCTCCCAAACATACCCCACCCCCCAAAGAGTCTCTCTCTCTCTCAGATACGCCCATCTAGTCCATCTCCCTTCCCATGTGCAATAGCCAGTTCATTGGTTCTCAAATGAAGTATGAGATTAGGTTAGAATTCCAATCTTATGGAATAGTACAAAGAATCTGGTTTGTATGTTTGCAAGTTGAAGATCCTGGTAAGCAGCTAACATTTTTGTAACCTTCCAAATTTGTCCCCAAGTCAGTGCTTTTTGTAATGGAGTCCCCAAGAGAAAGATTATACTATTTTGAGATTTTTAACAGTGCCTTTGGGTTTCTGTGAACAGTGGGTTAAACTGGTCGGAATCAGTCCCGAGAGTTGGGCAGATTTTAAAAGCCCTGCACGCGTAAATCCAGTCAGATTTACGCGCGCAGGGGACTTGCGCGCCGGCGGCCTATGTTGCATAGGCCGCCGGCGCGCTCAAAGCCCTGGGACGCGCGTACGTCCCGGGGCTTTGCTTGGGGGGCATGTTGGGGGTGGCGCGGCATTTGGGGGCATTCTGGGGGCGTGGGCGTGGTGCCAGCCCAGGGGCATTCCGGGGGCGTGGATGAGGCCTCCGAACCAGCCCCCGGGCCGGGGAATGGCGCGACGGCAGCCCACCGGCGCGCGCATGTTACGCCTGCCTGAGGCAGGCGTAACTTTCTTAACAAAGGTAGGGGGGATTTAGTTAGAGCTGGGGGGTGGGTTAGGTAAGGGAAGGGAGGGGAAGGTGGGGGGGCTGGAAAAAAAGCTCCCTTGGAGCGGCCTCAGAGGGAATGGAGGCAGGCTGCTCGGCTCAGCGCGTGCAGGTTGCACAATTGTGCACCCACCTATGCACGCCGACCCTGGATTTTATAACATGTGCGCGGCAGCATGCGCATGTTATAAAATCGTGCGTAGGTTTGTTTGCGCCGGGTTGCGCCTGCACATAACTTTAAAAATCTACCTTTCTATTTGTTAATAGGGTACACTATTCACAGACTGTGCACCTGTATGCAAATAGGGGTAGATTTTCAAAGGGTTGCGCAGGTAAGATACGCTGGCAACCCCCAAAAACCTACCCCTGCCTCCCCCTGCGCCTGCGAGCCCCGGGACATGCATAAGTCCCGGGGCTTGAAAAAATGGGCATTTTGGGGGCGGGGCGCCGGCCCAGGGGCATTCCGGGGGCGGGACCGAGGCCTCCGGAGCAGCCTCTGGGCTGGGGGATGGAGAGCCGGCAGGCGTAACTTCTTCAATAAAGGTCGGGGGGGGTTTAGTTAGGGCTGGGGGGCGGGTTAGATAGGGGAAGGTGTGGGGTGGTGGTGGAAGGAAAGTTCCCTGCGTGGGAGGAGCAGCCTTGGAGGGAACGGAGGCAGGCTGGTCAGCTCGGCGCACACAGGTTGCACAATTGTGCACCCCCTGCGCGCGCCGACCCTGGATTTTATAACGAGCGCGGCAGCATGCTCATGTTATAAAATCGGGCGTAGATTTGTTTGCGCCGGGTTGCGCGAACAAATCTACGCCCGCGTGCATATTATAAAATCTGGCCCAGTGTGTACTAAAATGGTCAATGGTCTTTGTTCTAAAGCAAATGGGGATAGACTTAAATATGTAAATATAGAAAGATCTAGAGGAAAGGCAGAATAGAGGAGATATGATAGAGATATTTAAATACCTCCAAGGTATCAATGCACTGGAGATGGGCCTCTTTCAACAGAAAGAAGGTTCTGGAATGAGGGATATTGGGAAATGGGCCTCTTCCAACAGAAGGAAGGCCCTGGAACAAAGAGTGGAAAGGGTTGGGGCTCAGCTGTAATCTAAGGAAATATTCCTTTACAGAGAAGGTGGTGGATGCATGAAACAGTCTTCCAGCCTTCTCAAGAGAGCATGAGATCAGCACAGGGGATCTCTGAGGACATGATAGGGATTGTAGAGTTTAGTAATTGAAGTGGATGGACAAACTAGATAGGAAATTGTGCTGACACATTTCCTTATTTCTATGTTTCAAAGATAAGTAGGATCAACAAATTCAGTATTTACAGGAAATTCTCCTCTTTCTCAGAACTGTTTTTAGAAACAAATCATTTACTTAAAACAGAAAAACAAACACTTTAGCAAAGACTAATGAAAACAGCAAGAAGAGACATCTATTAAGTGCATGAGAAGGATTACCCATATCCTCTGCTGGAACCGACTCCTTTTCATCAGACCAACAAAAGAGTAATCTAAAGATGGGGTATATGAGTTTCTGAGACCATAGGTCTTTTCCAATGTTCCCTGTAATCTGTGTTTTCCTGTGCACACAGAAAACACTGCATGCATAAGAGAAGGAAAATACAGCAGTGTTTCAAAGAACACTGGACACTACATTGCACAACGAGAACGTTTGGGCACACACAGCCCACAAAAAATTAGAAGAAACGTTTTATCCCTTCTTCCTCTGCGTGGTCTGGAAATCTTGTGTACACAATCTGTAGACAATACTTATACGGTATCACAATCTGCAAAGAATCAGATTTTCTTCAGGACCAATATTCCAGGAGGATTAGAAAACAATGCAGGGAGAAGCAGAATTACCATAGGAGGGAGTGCGGAGGCATTATCGGTTTAGAAAGAAAGCTGGACTCCTCCAGAGCGCAAATCAGTAGTTCAGAAGTACATGTGTGTGTGCGCGCACACACATGAATGTGTAAGAGAGACACAAGCCTTTTGTGCCATCCCAGTTAATAACGACCAATCAGTTCCTGTGACTATAAGATAATGTGTGACTCTCTTAAGAGAGGCAGCCAAGAACTGGAAGGCAAATCACATTTCCTTTTTATGGGCTAGAAAAAAATGATCTAAACTTTGTCACTATAAATGATGCAATTTAACGGTTGTCCTTGTTTCCCTCTGGAGAAACTGTTTTGTAAGACAGTTTAGCTGAATCTATGGAAACAGATGTGTTTGTAAATTGATAAGAGCAATTCCCAGTGGGGCGCTATGAAAGGGGGTCACCTCTTTGCTAATGACCGGCAGAGCTGTGACCGGGGCTGTCATCTTTTGGGATATTGAGTGGGGAGATCAGAGAGGACATTGGGAACTTTTAGTATTTCATTGATCTATTAGGTATAATTTTTGTATTATTTGTTTTGCTTTGATCATACTATATTTTATATGCTATTTTATTTATGTGAATATCATAATTTGTATTTTATAATTGTTGCTGAAGCTGCCTTGGGTAGTCCATTGTTGGACTAGAAAAGCGAGATATAAGAAAGTAAATAGAATAGAATTCTTGTAAAACCGGGGAATTAGTAACAAATGAGGGAAAGTCAATAACTAAGGTGAATTTTAGCTGATTTGTTGTTATACTTAAACTCACCTTAGTTACAGCAGATGAAGACCATATTGTCCCATCCAGTCTTCCCAGCTGATATTCTTCCACTTTGGGTTGATAAGCATATAAATTCCCATTTCCAGCCATACACCAGCTGTTTCCTCCCATCCCCCTGACCTCTCAACCCTTTTCCTTCCACTACCTTCCGTATCAGTCCCAAGCACTCCAAAAATCAGTTTCATTTTCACTGGTTGGGCTATTAAGGCCTTGCCATCTTCAGCTTTGATTTGCGCAAGAGCAATACTGATCCAACCCTCAGGGACCCCTTCCAAATCGTATTACCACCGTTTTGTAATAATACCAAACACCTTCAACATGCTGACTATATACCGGTTAACGCGACCTTCTTGGAAGCCTGATGCAGCCGTACCACCGCCATTAGGCTTATAACCACCACTCTGAGCAGCCTACCTGAACACCTTTTCGGAAGTCTGATGAAATCATACCACTTCTGTTTAGGGCTGCAACCACCCCTCTTGGGGGGGAAAAAAGCTTAACCAGCATCAACCTTTAGACTTCCTTCATATTTTCAACAATTGGAGGTGTGGAGCGGCGGCAGCCCCTATGATTCAAGAGCAGCGCCACCACCCCCTGATCTGCAGGTGCACGCAGTAAAATTAAACTGGTACAAAGTTCTCAAGCTAAGGTAAATTGTGTAAAAGTATCCTTTTTATTCCTTTTTAACTGCTGATCAAATAAATGCAACTGGGGTGTTTTGTTGTTCACTGAAGGTGCTGACATTGCTGCTTGTTATTGAAATAGCTTTGAGATGCAAATAGTATATGTTCTGTTTATAAGTTAACATTATGGGTGGCGAAGGGTGATGTCTGAGCAAGCAGAGAGAAAAAAAGCAGCAACTGTACAGGCATAATGTGAGAAATATGGTACTGCTCTGATGCCATTTGAAAAAAAAAGGCACCTATTTGGTATCGAAAACTTATGTGCTAGAAAATCTTTGAGTAATTTTTATGTTGGTATCAGTTGATACTCAGCCAATGGTAATGTTTCTCATGCTGCTGCAAAAAAAAGATATTTGGGACAGTGCTGGATTTATTCTGTTCTCTCCTGTGCATAATTGTTTCATATTTCCACATTTCTCTGACTACTAGAGGCCATGATGACCTGTTCATCTGACCTTAGGCAGCATTATTCAGGTAGCTACCCTCTGCGGCTGCATCCCAGATTGCCCCAGAAAATGAGTTTCAAAAAATGGTTTGAAGTGTCTAGTGAAATGAGCACACATCAGTTTAGTCATTTTTCAAACCCATTTTATTTAATTATGATTATTATTGATGTTATTGTGGCAGACATTTTAGAAATGGTACTGCTGTAACTGGCTTGTTTTGGGGGGGGGGGGGTTTGTGCAGTAGAAACAAGCAAAATTCTAATGCAGGTCTAAATTCCTGCATGAGTCTGCACTGCTGTCGAATTCTGTTTAACAGACAGGAATGATCTAGTGAGACTGAACAGAAAATGTGTAAAGCATTAAGTTTGCAATTGATTAGTAAAACAGCTTTAAAATGAGCACATTTCCTCTATCTAGTGTTCTTCTGGCTGCATAACCTCTCTTTTTTAATGCTTAGGCTAAGACCCAGGCATCTAAATTATAATGGGGGTGGGAGAAGAAATCTGACTGTGTCAAATGTTAATCAGTCAAAATGCAAGGGAGAAATGAACTGAGCTCTTTCCTGCCATTAAGAAATGCTGACTCAGTGACACCAGGAGCTGGGTCTGCAGAGAACAGCACAGTGTAATCACGCAGGCTTTCTTCCTGCAAAATTCTGAGATGTCCAAAAAATGAGGCACAGGAGTAAATCTGCATGGGACAGAGCCAAATATTCTGCCCACTCACCAAGCCGACCCAAAACTCTTTTTATGCAGCATGAGAAAAACATGGCGCAGGCCAATATATCTCCAGATAGTCAGCCATTTACGCGGTACATAAACTTTGCAAAATAGAGGTCTACAAGAATAAGCTCCAGGCATTGAGGGGTCAGTTGCTTTGCCTTAGCCAGCATAGTCTAGAAAGAATTTTGTCCTTTAACAGCATCTTAAGAAATAATATTCAAATACTTGGCGTATATTATGTCTCTCCTTACTAGGGTGCTTCAAGGACATTGCTTAAAAAATACATTTTAGGCTGTTTTGTCAAATCATTCAAACAGCTCAATACTAAATGTGACAGCTCCCTCCAAGAAATGTGAATTCCCTTCTGCCTTCATTTTTAACCACTTTCTTTCTAACCACTTTGCAATCATTGTCTTTGAAAGGTTTTTGGTTTGATTTTATTATTTTTGTGAAATACATGCTGACACTTATCTGATCCGTACCTCATGCAGGCCTGGATTTAGGCAAAGGCAACACAGGCAAGGGCCTAGGGACACCAGGATTTTGATGGCACCAAATACCAGAGCTGACAAGAAGCCTTCTCCCTCTTGCTTTAGGGCCGTGTACTAGTGCCGCTTCAGAGAGACAGCACCATGGCACACTGGCCCAACACCCTCTTTCCCTTCCCTGCTCTCCAATCTCTGGAGGTGAAACCCCATTCTCCAGGCTTTGAGGGCATCAAAATCTTAAAACCAGCTCTGACCTTGTGCATTGAGAAGACTGCTTTCTGACATATTTTATGGATCATGAGATCCAGGCAGACCTAAGAAAAAATGGCCTGCTGGAGATCTGAAATGAATCAGGAACAGACACTGTTGCCCAACCCATGAGAGTCAATGCTGACATATTTTATGTACAGATTCTCTGCATTGTAGAAACCTATGCAATGGATAATCATGACACAGATTAAGACCTGAGACCAGTAATTCCATTACACATTGACCTCACTATAAATGACAACAGGACAATAAAATGTTCTGTGATATTTGTTGTAATATTGTTTATATATTTTAGGCAGTAAATGACTTTATAATGATTATTAATTGTATTGCATTGCATGTTTATGCTGTTGTAACTTGCTTGGAACATCAAGGCAGTTTAGTGAAGAATGCATTTAAATAAATAAATCAATTTCCATTGACTAGACAAGAGTTTTGCAAAGGAATTTAGCCATCAAAAGTGCATTTGGTCTACATGACATGAACAGACACAACTAATCTAATGTTGTTGGACCAGACTGGGATTTCCCTATCGGAACAGACATAACTAATCTAATGTTGTTGGACCAGACTGGGATTTCCCTAGCGGAACAGACACAACTAATCTAATGTTGTTGGACCAGACTGGGGTTTCCCTAGTGGAACAGACACAACGAATCTAATGTTGTTGGACCAGACTGGGATTTCCCTAGCGGAACAGACACAACTAATCTAATGTTGTTGGACCAGACTGGGATTTCCCTAGCGGAACAGACACAACTAATCTAATGTTGTTGGACCAGCCTGGGGTTTCCCTAGTGGAACAGACACAACAAATCTAGTGTTGTTGGACCAGACTGGGGTTTCCCTAGCAGTCCTTTCCTTACTACACCAAATTCCATTCAGCAGTCTTTCAGCAGTTTTGTGCTGATAGGAACTGGCTTAATTCATTGTTGCACAAATTAAATGCTGAAGAATCATTCTGATCTATGAGACAGGCTTTTGTGCCCTCTTACAACTGGCATAAATCAGGTTCTGTACTTCTCATTTGGGATGGAAAGACAGCAGCCAATAAAAAAAACTCAGCAGTCAAGGCAAGTGGTCCTTTGGAGAAGGCTCATAGGGACAAAACAGTTCTTAGACTGTGCTGAGGAATGCACATTACAGTGGTTTTGAGAAATGTTGCTTTTATTTTTGTTAGGGGCAGCATCGACTATTGGTGTAGGCAAGAGGATCAGAGAAACACTTTACAAGCTATCTGAAAAAAAAAAAAAAAGAGGTTTACCACTGCAACAGACTAGATTGGCTAATTGCCTGTAGGTCACACAGCTTAATTTAACACAAGCTCTATGCCAGCAATGCTAGGGATTTCAAACACTGCTCCAGATCAGGATCTATCAAGAGGACTGAAAACATTGTATTGAATGATTTTTCCATGGTGACTGAAAGAATGTGAAACTTGGCAAGGGATCTGATTGTTAAAAGTTTCTGGAAGGAAAGCTGTTTATTTTACTGCTGGCTCACACAGCATGTAAATGCCTATTAATTCAGAGCACATACCACCTTCCCCACTGAAGCACAGTAAGGAGGGTGTCCAGGAGCTGCTCTGAAAAGAAAGCAGTGGAGTTTGCAATGCATTCCCCACCCTCTTGTTCATCTTTTGCACTCCCCCCTCATCATATTTGAGGTGCATCTCTTTTCTTGATCCAGTCATCCCAGGTCCAAATGAAGGCTTTGATTCAGCCCTGGTTTTCCAACTCTTCCATCCAAGCAGCTGCTGGCCATCACAGATGGGCCGAACCCACTTTTAAACTCCCATCCTCTTGCTACATGAGCATGTGTGAGAGGGAGAGAGAGCACCACTCCCCCCCCCCCCCCCCCATACAACCCTTCACTAATCCACTACAATGTCAGGGTGATTGGAATTTCAAACAGTTCCCAGGTATGGAGAATGGGGATTTTTTTTTCCTTATTAGTTTGAATTATTGGATGTCCTATTCATTAGCTGCTTTGAAATATTTATTATTTTTATTAGTATGGTTTGCTATTATGAATGATGTTTTATATGTATTGATTTTGATAAATTATTAATTGTGAACACTACTCATAGTGGGAGTATATAAGGTATAGGATGTGTGTGTAAAGAGTACAGCCACTGCCGCCTTCTTTTTATTTCTAGAAATCACATCTTAGGGACACATTGAACTTGGGGTAGCATCCCTGACTGTTATGTTAAATAGCCTATGATCTCTCTTCCATAAATATGTCTTTTCCTTTACTCTTTCAAAAGATGTGAAATATTGGTATATATAAAGGCTTCAGGGATGTGCATTTGTTCGTTTTTGGACATCCATTCATTTCATTTGTTTTGCGCGTAAGCACATATATAACGAACGAGTGAATGTACGCACAAAACAATTGGTCTGCACGTCCATCTACAGTGCATCCATTAGGCACACACCATTCATTGTGCGTACATTCGTTCATTTGTTATATACACGATAGGCGTCCAAACAAATGAAACAAATGGACGCATGAATGCATATCTCTATTTGATAGATGATATGCCACCGAATTTACTGGTGGAAGGTATGCAGTGATACCATTATGTTATGTTGTAGCAGTAATGAAGAGGCATCAGGCAGCTTTCATGGCAGGCAGGTAAAAGAGACCTGAGCACACCTCAGAGTCCTCCTTTATTGTACATTCATACAAAGGCAGATGATGTGTCATTACATGATTGGCTACTTTCCACATAGCAACAGACGTATCACCACACTATTGGCTTGGCTCAGGGGGGGTGTATGGATCATTTCATTGGCTGCTGAAATCTATACCTCCTGACTTTGTCCTGCCTCTGACTAGGGAACACCCAGCCCTTATTTCAGGCAATCAGGATTAATTATAAGCTAGAGAAATACATGACAGTCAGGTATCCTTTCCTAGGCAGGGAGGCTTAAGCACAAGTGATGCTTTTATTCAGGCAAAGGTCAGGGAGAAGGGAAGTTAGTGTTTAAACCCTGATGAAATGGCTTGCTGGCAAAGCTTATAATTCCCACATCTCACCCTTTCTGTTTTTGTTTAGGCAGCTCAATAAAGCTTTAGACCCTTACTGAAATCTGTTATGTCTTGGTATGGGCTGGAAATAGGAGAAGGGGGATATGGAGGGAAGAAAGCTGATTCGGCGTGGTGTGCCAGCTGCCGATGAGCTCCTGAATCTCCACATCACCCAGAGCTGGTGCAGCGTGGTGTGCCAACGGCTGCAGGGCTCAGGATTCCCTATTAGGCATTTTACAAGACATCTTTGTATCCGGGCTGAGAGCAAGGTTTCAATATGGATATGAGGTTGGGTATGCACTGAATACAGCAGCACAGGCAGATAATTAAGACAATTACAGTAATAATAATAGAAATCACCCTTTTGAGACCAGAAATATCAGGGAGCCAGGACCATAGCCAGTCCCATGGAGAAGTAGGTATTCTGCCTGAAAGTGGTGCATCAGCAACCATGGTTTCTATCTGCTCTATGGTATGTGTGAGGTTTGCTTTATAGTCTGATATGTACACACACCAATGAGATCCAATTAATGCACAAACACCACCCTTTAAAGCTAAAATTGTGTCTAAGGCATAGCTGTTCTGTAATGCTACTTCTCTAATCTGAGAAACTTCTGTTGTGAGTAGTTTTAATGCATGGACTGTCTGATTAAATAGGGCAGTCGTCCAGTTAGCTAGGATGTGTAAGTCTCTGTAATTCATATCATTTGGGTTATATAACTACAAAAGGTAAATCCTTCGTCCCCTCTATACTTTCTGCACCTGCTTGGGTCTCCCACTGCACATCCTGAAATCTGCCAATTGCACATATATGTGGTATAATTATGTAAGTGTTCAGTGATTAATACAAAGGTTCAGTTACAATATGGATATTTCCCACCTGAATCCCCTTCCCATCCCCTGTATCATAGTCCCAACAAAGAGCGGTAGTCTCTTGAATACAGCTACCAATGTGTAGTATGGTATTATTAACTGGAGAGTTAATGAAAACACCTCTCTGTAAAGGATAATTAGTCCATACTGTAAGGTTAAATGGTACAGCATGCATCAGTAGTTCTCCGCAGGCTTGGGTTGGCATGTGTGTGCAGATCCAACAGTCTGTTCAATTCAACAGGTGTGAAAAGTTCTGTGCATCGAGGATGTACATGTTGTCCTGTCAGAGTCCTTGTTCTGAAATCGCCATAGCTGGAGAAATAAGGCAAAAGAGGAGGATGCAGAACACAATTGTTAATGAGTTGGCATTCAGGCAAGAAAAGGCGGCTAATAAGTTCTCTGGAGTTTTCTCAAGGCCTTGCTGTTCCAAGAGTTGTGCAGATTGGTTGGATAGGGCCTTGATCTGTCCCCAGGTCATGTGGTGCTGCTTTTTTGCGAGGAGTCCGGTCTCTGACCTTCTGAGGGCTGTGGAGGCTCAGGGAGAAGTTTGGGATCGGGTCCTGTAGACCTGGACACCTTTCCATCTTTTCACGGCTTGATATACCTGTGGAAGCAAGCAGAGAAACATATCCTCGTTCCCCATTTTAAGGGAACGGGACCGTACCAGACATTAATATTCTATACAAAACTGATGGCTGTGGGTGACTAACCCTAGTCCCATAATGATTACTCATGGCTGTGGTCTTAAATTTGATATGTTTAGATGATTTGTTCAGCCAGTCCTGTTTAGGGGAAAATCCAGGGGCAATCCCTCCTTTTTCTTTTTGTTTGGTCCAGAGCTCTTAAGGGTATGATTTGCTCTCTCCACAATGGCTTGCCCTGTGGTGTTGTAGGGGATGCCAAATACGTATTTAATGTTCAATTATTGACAAAATTCATGCAAAGGAATGGCTGCAGTAAATAGAGCCATTATTAGTTTTCAGAACAGAGGGTAACCCCATTATCAAGAAAGTTTTTATGCAGTGATCAATTTTCATTCAGTAAATTAGCATAAATGTAAATTAATCGTTTAAAAGAAAAGTCATTTGCAGTAAGCTGAATCACAAATGACAAGTATGTCAGACATTATATTAAACATATGTTACACAAGACTGACACATATTCATATTCATTCATCCTGCAAATATTCATTTACACAAAACTGACACATATTCATTCATCCTGCAAATGTTCATTCATAGTCTTCTTGACATCAAGACAGACAACAGATAACACATAATTTGAGCTAAAAATGTTATCAAAAGGTATCAAAAACAAAATTAGATCAAGGATCAAAAGTCAAAAGGCGTTAGAAAAATGTTAAAATAAACTGCAAAGTGTTCACCTTCACATCTCCTCATGGCAGGAAGGCTGTAAATCTGGAAAATATCAAAAACTGGCATACTGCAAAAAATTACTAAGGTAAGGATTAAAGTGAAATTCTTACTTTCTTAACCTTGGAGAATCAATTCTATCATTCAATTTAATAAAATCAATTTGGATTTGCAAGAAAAGGCTTGGGAGGGATTGCTTTAGATGTAGCAACCTCTGTCAGTAAAAATTTTAAGGTTCAGAATGCTGTATAAAATTTTGTGAAAAAGAAAATAAAACTGAAGTTTCTTTAATACAGAAGGTCTGTAGGCCTGAAAAATAAAAACTATTATACAACAGAATTATTAAAACAATAATATAATATAACTGGTAGAATAGCATAGCGCCTCCTAGTGGAGACCCCATCATTACTTTATAGATTGCAACTATTGTTCCAGGTTGCAATCAATAATACTCTGAGCTTACTTTCAATGTGGAATATCAGAATAGAATTTCTTCATATAATTATTAGAATAGGAAATTAAACACGCTGTTCAGTAATCTCAGTTCAGTATTAAGGAAGTTTGAAAGTATTAAAAAGATTAACAGAAAGAGAGTGAGACGAGGAAGGGCTAGTGCAGGAATGCATTGAAGGTTGAGGGAAAAGATTTGGGTCAGCAGGAGATCTGATCTGTCTGAGTTATAACATATAGAAACTAGAGAGAGAAACTGCAGGACTAAGTCCAGTTTTTTTTCTTTTCAAAAGTTCTCCCTCCCTCCCCCATGAGTGGCAAGCAAGAGTTAACAGAAAGACATTAAAGGGGGGGAGGAGCAGTGTATCTCAAAAGAAAAGAACTGCACCCAACGAATTAATCCTTCAGTCAATAGGAACTGAAAGATAGCATTGTTTAACAATTTAGATAACATCAACCAGAAACAATGGCTGGCAAGGACTTGCTAATTTCTTGCAGACAGATACTATTTTTCTCCTATAGGGAAAATTACAATAAGAATACAAGTTCTGTGCACTGGCAATTCAAGCTATTGCTATAAACTTAAATCTCAGAGAAATGGAGTCATTTTAAATGTGAGCCAAATAAACTTTGCAAAAGGGAAATTTTCACATGTAATTTACACAGTATATTGTTCAAATTTCAGTACAGTTTTAACATAAGGCTCTACCTACACTTTGTGGGGGGAATACTCTCAAAGTATGCAGATTTTTTGTAACTGAATATCAAAGACTAACAGAAACCATTTCTTCCAAGTCTGCTGTGTCTGCTCCAGCACTAGGTGTAGTCTGGTTTGTAACAGGCCATTGTACTGTCTCATTAAATCATTTTTTTCATAGTGATTTTTTCTTTGCTTGTAACGCAGGAGTCTAATTAAATCATTTTTTTCATATTGATATTTTCTTTGCTTGTAACGCAGGAGTGTAGCTGCCTGGCCCAAGGTCTTACACGCTGATTTCTTTGAAGACCTGGGGGCATAGCCACTGCTCATGGCACTCCGGGCGGCACTCAACTCTATTGCTGCCACACCTGGTTCTTTAATCCCTTTTGTAATAGGAGAGGCTTGAATCCCTTTCAATAATTCCTCCCTTGTGAGATTTCCATGTTCTAGGTGAAATCCCATGCTGACCGCGGCACATAAATTGTTACCGGGAGCAGTGGTTTGAGATGGTAATTTACCTGGACAAATTGGTGATGCAGAATTAATGACTGTCTCAGGCAATGGCAAATGAGGGTACAGGGAGTAGGTGATTGGTGGGGGAAGGGCTTGCAGGCAAGATGGAGGGAGGCTAGTTTTTCTGACCTCAGTGTTTTCAGTTTCCTGGGGCCTTTTCTCTGAGGTGGACGCAGAGGAAGCCACAGCTTGAAGTCCTAATAATTCTTTTTCTGTAAGGTTTTCTTTCTGCTGTTTCTGCTGAAATTCAATGCTAATCGCCCCACCCAGGCCAGGTTGTGGCTCAATTGTTCTCAAGGGTTGCTTTTCTAAAGAGGTGTGAATGGGCTTGGGTGTGGGTATGGAGAGCTGATACAAAGAATTTGCTGTCTCTGAGGGAGACTGAGCATAAGATGGGGGAAGGGTATTCTGATTGAGTCTGCCTGCTTCTAAAAGCACATGGTTTGAAAATGCTGCCTTGAAACTTTTTTTTCCTATGTGTTCTATGGCCTCTGTACATTTTTGCCAGATTAATATTAGCTTTATGGGAGCTCTGGGAGCCATATGAAGACTATTGCCTATTAAAATCCAGTCCTGAATATTCAGAGTTCCCGCCTCCGAATACCAAGGGCAACGGCAAGCTATTTCACTTATTAATTTTTCTAAGTCACCCAGGCTGATTTGTGCTTTTTTCCTTCTGGTGATGAAATAATGATTATTGATTATTTTCTGCAGCTCCGTGGCATGTAGCCTTTGCTGTACACATAAATCACTTCCCATGCTCACGAATGTGGGGAACAAACTTGCTGAAAAATACTTAAAAAATACTAAAAAGTACTTTAAAAATACTTACAATTGCAAATCTGTTGAACGGTACGTACCTAAGCTATGTCCAGCCGAAATGAGCAGGGAGTATCACGGCGCGGGTCACCAGATGTAGCAGTAATGAAGAGGCATCAGGCAGCTTTCATGGCAGGCAGGTAAAAGAGACCTGAGCACACCTCAGAGTCCTCCTTTATTGTACATTCATACAAAGGCAGATGATGTGTCATTACATGATTGGCTACTTTCCACATAGCAACAGACGTATCACCACACTATTGGCTTGGCTCAGGGGGGGTGTATGGATCATTTCATTGGCTGCTGAAATCTATACCTCCTGACTTTGTCCTGCCTCTGACTAGGGAACACCCAGCCCTTATTTCAGGCAATCAGGATTAATTATAAGCTAGAGAAATACATGACAGTCAGGTATCCTTTCCTAGGCAGGGAGGCTTAAGCACAAGTGATGCTTTTATTCAGGCAAAGGTCAGGGAGAAGGGAAGTTAGTGTTTAAACCCTGATGAAATGGCTTGCTGGCAAAGCTTATAATTCCCACATATGTATACATTTGTAAAATACTGATATTGAAAAACAAACTAGCCAGCATCTTTTATTGCATTGTTCTTCATTATCTGTTCATTTCTGCATTATGTTTTTTGAGCCTGATATTCAGCCAGCAGATAGCCAGATAAGTAGGATTTATCCAGCTATCTGGCGGTTGCTGAATATATGTTTATCCAGCTAACAGATAAACGGACAACTTTTGAATATTGACCCTCTATATTTTAAAAAGTAGGCAGCACTTAAAATATTCTGATGTTCTCTTTTCTGGTTCAGCACTGGAATTTAGTGTATTTTGACTGCCTCCTAATATTTTCCCAGCCAGGTCTTTGAAAGCTGCTAGTTGTGATGCTAATTGTGCTATTTCAACTGCTGGAATGGATATTCAACAACTGTACAATTAATCCTGCTTGGATGCTCTCTTATAGACTATTGTGAAAATATGCAGACATTCAAAAGTAAGTTCATCCAGTAAGTAAGTTCATCCAGTATAAATGACGGCAGATAGAAACCAAAAAGGTCCATCCAGTCTGCCCAGCACGATGTTTAGTGTTGTAACTGCTGTACTGCACAGGTTAACTCCCATGCAGAAATACCACCTGTTTTCTTGGTTCTTTGTTTCCTTCCTCTAGCTATTAGGCATCCTCTGTGTTTATCCCATGCCCTTTTAAATTCCTTTATTCTTCTTGTCCTCATTACCTCTTATGGAAAAGCATTCAAGGAATCCACCACCCTTTCTGTGAAAAAGTATTTCCTAATAAACCCAAAATGAATCAACTGTCTATATGCAGGCTTTTATTTCCACACTGAAATTACGTATGATGTAAACCATCAAAACTGGTATCATGCAGGGTGTTAACTCACCAAAACAATTGCAGTTTGTCTACGATCATTTAGAGGCAATACACTCAGGGGGAGTTCTAGCATGAGGCAGGGTGAGGCGGCGGCCTCAGGCGGCAGAATTTTGGAGCGGCAAAAAGTGCCCTTCTAAAATACCTCTACCGCAGCTGCTACCTCACCCTGCCTCCAAAGTCAAACAACAGGCAAGGATAAACCAAACCC
The DNA here is from genome assembly GCF_901001135.1 of Rhinatrema bivittatum. Classification (NCBI taxonomy): domain Eukaryota; kingdom Metazoa; phylum Chordata; class Amphibia; order Gymnophiona; family Rhinatrematidae; genus Rhinatrema; species Rhinatrema bivittatum. The sequence goes on from NC_042622.1 coordinate 181,185,838, forward strand.
TTGCCCGATCCACTCAGTGGCAACCCCGGGCAGCAGGAGTTGCATTTTTCCCTGATGTCATCTCCTGTTGCCACGGGTCTTGCGGCAGTAGGAGATGATGTCAGGAAAAAGGCGAATCCTGCTGTCCGGAGTTGCCACTGAGCGGATCGGGCCTGTGTATGTTGGGGGAGGGGGGGGGGTGAGAGCCTGTATGTGGGTGTGTATGTATAACTGCTTGGATGTGGGTGAATGAATGAATGGGTGCCTTCCTGCGGTCTGTCTGCATGAGAATGGGTGCCTGCCTGGGTGTGTGTATGTGTCTGTGAAAATGAATTAGTGCTTGCCTGGGGGTCTGTGTGTGTGTGTGTCTGTGAAAATGAATTAGTGCTTGCCTGGGGGTCTGTGTGTGTGTGTGAGAATGAATGTGTGCATGCCTGGAAGGTGGGGGAGTGGTGTGAGAATGAATGGAAGCTTGCTGGGTAAGTGTATGTGTGTATGTGATGTGAAGATGAGAGAATCCGGGGGAGTAAGAGCTTGTGTGGGGGGGTGGGAGGAGAGAGAGGGTCTTGGAGCCTGAGAGTGTGTCAGTGTCTGTGAGAGAAGTTGTGGGTGTGTATAAGAGTATGTATGTGTGTGTATGTGACAGTGTATGTGTGAGAGGGGGGCAGGGGGCAGGGGATATGAGGGGGAGAGGGAGGCGGGGGCAGGGGGTGAGAGGGGGGCAGCGGGAGGGGCAGGGGGTTGAGCGGGGGGGGGGGGTGCCACCTCATCTCTCATCTCAGGCAGCAGCCCCTGAATACACTTACCTTCTCAGATCGCCAGCCATACATCTTAAAGCAGTGGTTTCCAACCTGGGGGTTTGTGGATCCCCAGGGGTCCATGAGACTATCTCAGGGGGTCCTACAGAAGGGCATCTCTAGGTCCTCTCTAGATGGGCATCTAGAGAGGACCCTAGTACTTTAAAGAGAAGACAGTTCAGAGCCACCTCCTGAACACAGAGAGAGTTAAAGGATAAACCCTTCTCCAAACCTTATTGGAAAAAGGCAAAAATATGAATCACTAAGGCTCGCATTGGACCTACTCCTTGCTCCTTACTCCAAGACTCAAGAGACTTTACAGACCCTCAGGTAGAAGTCTTCCTAGACTGTAGCAATAACTCCTTCTGGGTAACCCTTTTCTCTCAAACACCGCCTCTCAAAAACCAGGCTGATAGACAAAAGCGATCCGTCTGAATTGAAAATATGTGCCCTTGATGCAGAAGATTTGGTAGATGAGCTAATCTCAATGGAGGACCCAGTACCAGGTTGACTAAGTCTGTGAACCATGGACACCTGGGCCACTCTGGAGCAAGTAGAATCACCTTGCCTGGATGCACCTCTATTTGGTGCAAAACTTTGCCCCCTATCGGCCAGAAAAGAAAAAACATATATCAGAACATTCGACGGCCAAGGAATCACAAGGGCATCCACCCCTTCCACTCCTTGTTCTCTTCGTCGACTGAAGAACCGTGGGGCCTTCGCATTGCGATAAGTCATCATTAAGTCCATAGACAGGGAGACCCATCTGCATTGTATTAGAGACATCGTTTCCTCTGACAGCTCCCATCCTCCAGGGTCCAACTATTGTCAGCTTAGAAAGTCTGCCTGTACGTTGTCCTTGCCTGCTAAAATTGAGGCTGCCAGCAATGTTAGATGTTGCTCCACCCAGCTGATCAGCTCCCAAGCTTCCTGAGCCACAGCTCGACTCTTGGTGCCTCCCTGACGGTTGATGTATGCTACTTAAGAACATAAGAACATGCCATACTGACCAAGGGTCAGTATGGCATGTTCTTCAAGCCCAGCATCCTTCAAGCCCAGCATCCTGTTTCCAACAGTGGCCAATCCAGGCCATAAGAACCTGGCAAGTACCCAAAAACTAAATCTATTCCACCCTACTGTTGCTAGTAATAGCAGTGGCTATTTTCTAAGTCAACTTAATTAATAGCAGGTAATGGACTTCTCCAAGAACTTATCCAATCCTTTTTTAAACGCAGCTAAACTAACTGCACTAACCACATCCTCTGGCAACAAATTCCAGAGTTTAATTGTGCATTGAGTGAAAAAGAACTTTCTCCGATTAGTTATAAATGTGCCACATGCTAACTTCATGGAATGCCCCTTAGTCTTTCTATTATCCGAAAGAATAAATAACTGGTTCACATTAACCAGTTCTAGACCTCTTATGATCTTAAACACCTCTATCACATCCCCCCTCAGCCGTCTCTTCTCCAAGCTGAAAAGTCCTAACCTCTTTAGTCTTTCCTCATAGGGGAGCTGTTCCATTCCCTTTATCATTTTAGTTGCCATTCTCTGTACCTTCTCCATTGCAATTATATCTTTTTTGAGATGCGGCGACCAGAATTGTACACATTATTCAAGGTGCGGTCTCACCATGGAGCGATACAGAGGCATTGACATTTTCCGTTTTATTTACCATTCTCTTTCTAATAATTCCCAACATTCTGTTTGTTGACTACCGCAGCACACTGCCGCAGCACACTGAACCAATGATTTCACTATGACGCCTAGAACTCTTTCTTGAGTGGTAGCTCCTAATATGGAACCTAACATTGTGTAACTATAGCATGGGTTACTTTTCCCTATAATCGTCACCTTGCACTTATCCACATTAAATTTCATCTGCCATTTGGATGCCCAGTTTTCCAGTCTCAGAAGGTCTTCCTGCAATTTTTCACAATCTGTTGTGATTTAACTACTCTGAACAATTTTGTATCATCTGCAAAATTGATTACTTCACTTGTCGTATTTCTTTCCAGATCATTTATAAATATATTGAAAAGTACGGGTCCCAATACAGATCCCTGAGGCACTCCACTGCCCACTCCCTTCCACTGAGAAAATTGTCCATTTAATCCTACTCTCTGTTTCCTGTCTTTTAGCCAGTTTGTAATCCACGAAAGGACATCACCATATATCCCATGGCTTTTTACTTTTCCTAGAAGCCTTTCATGAGGAACTTTGTCAAACGCTTTCTGAAAATCCAAATATACTACATCTACTTGCTAACTTCATGGAATGCCCCCTAGTCCTTCTATTATTCGAAAGTGTAAATAACCGAGTCACATCTACTCGTTCAAGACCTCTCATGATCTTAAAGACCTCTATCATATCCCCCCTCAGCCGTCTCTTCTCCAAGCTGAACAGCCCAAACATCTTCAGCCTTTCCTCATAGGGGAGCTGTTCCATCCCCTTTATCATTTTGGTTGCCCTTTTCTGTACCTTCTCCATTGCATCTATATCTTTTTTGAGATGTGGCGACCAGAATTGTACACAGTATTCAAGGTGTGGTTCACCGTGATTTGGTGCAGTCCACCTGATTGATTACACATGAAAACCTCTGATACGGGTATCTCCCCAACATCCTCATCAGTAAACACTGAAGCAAAAAAATCTTTTAATCTTTCCGCAATGGCCTTATCTATATACAGGCAATGGATCGATATACAGACAATAACCAACAAGGACTGAGTTACATAGTCTGGGTAAACAAAGGCATGGGTGTAGCTTGCTTATTGCGGCGGTTACTACCCCTAACTATGGTAGATATTCACTTGGATGCAGTTCCAACACTGCTCTCTACATTAATGGTGCGGGTGGAAGGGAAATAGAACCAAAAGGTTACTAAGAGCCAACAGTAACAGAAGTATGAGAGAAATAAAATAAAAAAAAGTGCATAGCATGCTGGGCAGACAGGATGGGCCGTTTGGTCTTCTTCTGCCGTCATTTCTATGTTTCTATGTTTCTATGAGTGCAAGAAAGTTTATCTAGGGAGAAAATAAATGAGCTGCTGCTGCCTGTGATTATTATGCCCATCGGGCGCAGACGGCTGCGACTGTGTGTACTTACTGCCTGCAACGTTCTCCTGCCCTCCCCTGGGCTCCTCGCAGCTCGGGCCAACCTCCACTGCCGCGTTCCCTGGGATTCTTTATGGCGGCCTGGACACCACCGCCACCCTCATCAACTTTGGGCCTTCCTAGGCACACGCACACGCGCACCATCGGGCCTTCCTTTGAAGCCTCTTTGGCGGGAACCTCGGGGGTGTCCTTGTTTGATGATGTCATCGGACCAGTGTATTTAAGCTCCACCTTCGCCCTCAGCTAGCCGACTTGGCAACAAGTTCCGTACGTCTTCGACTACTGCCTTCATGTTCCTGTGACTATACTATCGGGCCTTTGGACTTGGACCCTATCTGGTACCCGCTCCTCGGGGGCCAGTGTGCGCACTGGGGACTCGCTCTCCTCGCCTACCCCGCTCCTCGGGCTGGCTCTGCGTCTCCTGGGGCCTACCCTGCAAGGCCTCCCATTCCTCGGGACCACCTCTGGAACACCTCTGCTGTCTGTGAGTTCTACAACGGGGCTTCCCTGTTCCTCGGGGTTGTGCCCACAGTCTGGACAAGACTGTCCGCGCCTCTCACTCCTCGGGGCCGCACCTACGTGTTACTCAAGTGACTGCCAGAGCTTCCCCACTCCTCGGGGTAGCGTTCTCCGGCGTCTCTGTGACTATGCTTCCCTGCTTCTCGGGGTCGCGTCTACGTACTATATCGAGACTGCCAACACTTCCCCGTTCCGCGGGGCTGTGCTACGTCACCACTAGAGGCTCGGCTCGGGCTTCCCTGTCCTGTGGGTTGGCCTACGGAGTTACATCATCATCCTCTACACTGTGCAGCTCCTCCCCTTGGGGTCGCCTCTCCAGAGTACCTCCTTCTCGGCCAGTCTCGCACCTCCCGCTCTGCGGTCTGTCTGGCACTTCTCCATTCGGGGTCCCTGCCCAGGTATTGTCTCCAGCCTGACACTCTACTAGGGTACTCTCCTGGCTCCTCAGGACCTCTCCATTGCTTCACCCAGAACTCTCCACTGTGTTTGACCTCGCTCCCGACAGTGCAGACCTGTGGGGTTCCTCCCCACAGGTGAAAACAACTTGCATCTCGGGCCAAGGGCCCACATACCCACAAATCATAACAGTGATTAGTTGAGCTGCTGCCACAGGCCAGGAGAGTGAGAGTGGGGTCCATTATGGCCCTGAAAACTTCATCCCACGTTGCTGCAGATCAGTAGGAGGAGGGAAAGAGAGGGGCTGTTCATACCCGTTAGAAGCCTACAACCACGCTGCCACATGTTTAGCGAGGTGGGGAAGACAGGCACTGATTGCAGCCCTTGAGAATCAAAACCCCACTGCTGCACTTAGTAAGGATGTGAGGAAGAGAAGGGCCGATTGTGGCTGTCAAAACCTTTGCTGCTTTGCACACTGAGGAAAGCAGAGGAAAACTGGGTTAGCATAGCAGTGAGAAATATTTCCCACTACTGCCACATGCTCTGCCACTGACCTTGACAGAGAGAGAGGAGAGGAGAGATACAAGAAAAGAGTCAGTAAACGGCTCAAAGGAGGAAATGTGACTAGGGTTGACAGTATGAGGGGAAAGACAGAGGAAGAAATGGAGAAAAAGAAAGGGACAAGAATCCATGATTGACCTGGTTAAGGGAAGTGAGAATGGATGGTGGACTGTTAGATGAGAGAAGGAGAAACCCCCAGGAATCATGCTGAATAGAGGTAGAGAGCGGGAAGGATAGAGGATTTCCATGGTCCAGGAGGGAAAATGGGAGAGATGACCGCCTGAGATCAAGGAGAGAGGAAGAGACAACAGCCAGATGTTGATATGACATGAAACACAAAAGTTATTTGGGGGGGGGGGGGGGCCACACAGACAGACATGGAGATCTCATAAGCTTTCTTTATGTTGAAAAGCAGACTATTTTACTTTTTCTAAATTATTTTGTAACCATCGTTTTCTGTGTTTGTAAGACTCTTAAAAGAAAATAATAACGTATAAAAGAAAGGCAGGCTAAAAGGGGGGTGCATTTTCAGGGAGGGTACCTTTCAAAACCTTTTATGTGGGTAAAACACTTTTGAAAATTAAAAATGAATTTTAAAAGCCACCGCACGCATTAACTAGGGGATGCGCAAATAATTTGGGCTCATGCGCACCGAACAGATTTTAAAAGCCACCCGGATACCTGCGTATCTCCCCCCGGCAAGCACATTTCAAAACTTTTCAAAGAGGGGCGGGGCCTGGGCGGGGCCTGGCCAAGCGATGCACACGTCCATACTTATGCACGCAAGCACGCGCCGGAGTCCCCTGCCGCAAAACTTTACTTCTGCTATGGGTGGCGTGTAAGTTACAAAATAAAAAGAAAGAGCCATTTTGGAGGAGTTTAAAGGGTCTGGGGTAACTGGGGGGAGTACAGGCTATCAATCCGGGGGGGGGGGGGGTCGTCTGGAGAACCAAGCTGTTAACTGAGTGAACTGGTGGGCGAACTGATAAACTGGTAATGGTGGCGGCAGGCACCGCTTTTAAAATCCCCCAACTTGCCTACATGGTAGAAGCAGGATTTGAGCATGCACCCACTTAAAACGTGGCGCACATCAAGCTGTTTTATAACGTGCGTCCATACACGCGTGCAAGTTATAAAATTGCTGCATCCCTGGGCGCGGGCTGACATGTGCAAATGTGCATAGCGCAACCGGTATGAAAGTTACCGTCCCTCTGTTCCCCAACATTGGGGGGGTAAAAGAGCCTACACTTTGAACATCATACATAGTTGTACCTGTGGGGAAAAAGGAGCAGGGCTCGGCTGGGAGAGGGAAAGTACATGCAGAGGTTGCGTTTTGAAATCCTTGTGCATGATTCCATGCATGCACTTTGCACCTGCTTCAATAGCAGATGAAAAGTACACAGGAACAAAAGTGCTGGCTTCCCACGCCAGCCCGGGTTTTCTACAGGAAACTCCTTGGGCAGTTTCCCTTTGAAAATTAGATTGCAGGTACCGGTGCTGATTTTTTTTGCCAGGTCATACCAAATTGCCAACCTGGAACTTTTTTGAACTTGCTTCCTTTTCCCCATTGCATCTGGATTGAAATGTGGAATGACCTCAACCTTCAATTAAGAGGGAAATTTTACATATCTTTGGAAATTGCCCTTCCTAGATATTCAGTTTAGATCAAAGGTTTATATATAATATGAAGAACTCTGGAATGCAGATCATTATTTCTTTTGTTGTGGCATCCAAAAATTAAGGTGAGGTGTGTGTGTGTGTGGGGGGGGGGGAGGTGTCCATGAACCTTTTTTGAAGCTGGAAAGGAGTTCATATTCCCTGAAAGGTTGGGAACCCCTGTCTTAAAGCATTACACATCTTGTTTTACTAAAGGCAGGTGTTATTTGTATAGGGGCGGATTTTAAGAGCCCTGCTCGCCTAAATCCGCCTAAATCCGGGCGGATTTAGGCGAGCAGGGCCCTGCGCGCCGGTGCGCCTATTTTACATAGGCCTACCGGCGCGCGCAGAGCCCCGGGACTCGCGTAAGTCCCGGGGTTTTCAGAGGGGGGCGTGTCGGGGGCGTGCCCGATCCGCGTGGCGTTTTCGGAGCGTGTCGGGAGCGTTTCGGGGGTGGGCCTGGGGGCGTGGCCGCGCCCTCCGGACCCACCCCCAGGTTGCGACCCAGCACGCTAGCGGCCCGCTGGCGCGTGGGGATTTACGTCTCCCTCCGGGAGGCGTAAATCCCCCGACAAAGGTAAGGGGGGGTTTAGACAGGGCCGGGCGGGTGGGTTAGGTAGAGGAAGGGAGGGGAAGGTGAGGGGAGGGCGTTAGAGAATTCCCTCCGAGGCCGCTCCGATTTCGGAGCGGCCTCGGAGGGAACGGAGATAGGCTGCGCGGCTCGGCGCGCGCCGGCTATACAGAATCGGTAGCCTTGCGCGCGCTGATCCAGGATTTTAGCGGATACGCGCGGCTACGCGCGTATCTACTAAAATCCAGCGTACTTTTGTTGGCGCCTGATGCGCCAACAAAAGTACGCCAAATCGTGCTTTCTGAAAATCTACCCCAAAGTGTGGTGCCAATGTTATCAATTAACACTGGGAAAACCATACAAGCGATGAGAACCCAGATTCAAGAGCATTTGAGTTGCATCTGATGGGAGTGGGCAAAGGCGCCCTTAGTTTTGCATTGGCATGTGGTGCAGCCTACATCTGAAGATTTAACTTTTGCGGTGCTGAAAAGACCAAAAAGATGGTGATTTGACACACTTTCTGTTATGGACAGAACAAAAGTACATTTACAAATGGAATACAGTTGCACTGCCTGGTTTGAATAAAGAAATAGAATATCTGCCTCTTACTGACTTTCTCTCATATTTGGGGCTTCCTGTATGTTTTTGGTATTAGGGGCTGATTGGTTGAAACGTATTTAAACTGACAGATCTCAACGCTGATGTTTGTGACCACCATTTTTTAATTGAACAATGAGATGGTAAGTTCACAAGTTAGACAAGTTTCTTATTTTCATGTTTAGTTGTCTTAAATATTTGATTGTGATTTGTTTTTGATATTTTAGATGCAAGGATTTTGCCCCCAGAGCAGGCATGGAGATGTCAAATCACTGCAGCATCATGCCAGGATAATAAGCTATCTGTTTCTTGACTACATCTCCGCATCTTTTGCTAGGATCAGGTGAAGTGTCCAGCTGCAACAGGATAGCTTTTGGAACAGCCATTTGGTCATTGGTAGCTTACATTTTATTGTTGGTGCCAGATAAGTAATTTTTCTTCTTGGGGACTTTTAAATTGCAATTATAAAAATTAAAAATCAGGAACGGCCCATTGGGCGGGAATAATAAGCCACTTTTTTTTTTTTTTTACAACATTTTAGCATATTTCGCTACAAGCATGTGACGTTTGTAACAGAAACAGGGCAGCTTTTTCAAATACTTGATTGATCATGTGTGGACTGCTTCAACCCCCATCTCATAATGTAATGCCAGAGAAATATTGTTCTATTTGGGGAGTTTTTAACTGCAATTATAAAAATTAAAAAAAATTGAGGAAGAACCAATTCTAAGGATTAAACTGCTGGAATATAATTTGATTAATATACTGGTATATGATTATAACTGATGTTCCTTGAGCCAATTGTTTTAGCACGTTAACGCTCTGTATGATATCAGTTTTGATGATTTACATCATATGTAGTTTCAGTATGGAAAAAAACAACCTGCATATAGACTGTTCCTTTATTTTAGGTGTATTTGTGATTAGTGGAGCATCAGGCTTCACAATACGGGACTGGTAATATAAAAATATTTCCTGGCATTGTTTTGATTTATATTCCGCTTTTCCTGAGTCTGCCCTCTTGGAACTTCATATCATGACCCCTAGTCCTACAGCTTCCTTTCCATTGGAAAATGTTTGATTCCTGAGCATTAGTAATATTTTTCAGATATTTAAAAGTCTATATTATATCCTCCTTGTCTCTCCTCTCCTCTAAGGTATACATATTTAGGTCCTCAAGTCTCATCGCATGTGCTTTACAGTGCAGAACCCACACCATTTTGGTTGCCTTTCTCTGAACTGCTTCTAACCTATCTCTATCTCTTTGAGATATGGCCTCTAGAACTGAACACAGTACTCCAGATGAGGCTTCACCAATGACCTGTACAGGCCATTATCTCCTCCTTTTTCCTACTGGTTATACCTCCCTCTATGCAGCCCAGAATTCTTTTGGCCTTAGTCACCACATCACATTGCTTTGTTACCTTCAAATCATCAGACACTGTTACCCTGAGGTCTCGCTCCTGGTCCATGCACATCAGTCTCTCACCCCGTTACATACAGCTCCTTTGGATTTCTGTACCCCAAATGCATGACTCTGCATTTCTTGACATTGAATCCCAGCTGCCAAACCTTTGACCACTCCTCAAGCTTTCTTAGATTACTTCTCATTCTCTCTACTTTTTCAGGGGTGTCCACTCTTGCAGATCTTCATAGTCGATTTTCAAAGGCTTGTGCATAGCAAAACCAGGAAATACGGGCGTGACCTGGACCTGTGTGTGCCGTGCGGATTTTAAAAGGCCCGCAGCCATGCGTATATTATCGGGATTGTTGTTATTTAGGAGAGTTGTGGGTGGATCCTTGGACCAGTGGCAGATGACCACGCCCCCGGGGAAAGATCCCGAGAGGGACCACCGGTCAGGCTCAGAATTAGGAGACAGACACACACTTGTTCTTTTATTAGACAGTATACTGAACCACCAGAGGTGGCAGTAGTGAGCTGGAATGCCCAGCTGGGCTGTAGTCCCTCAGATACTGGAACAGCGATCCTTGGAGGCTGAGCTGTAGAGAAACTGAATATAGTGAGTAGGCAGGGTATGCAGGATTCATGTACCGAACCTGATGGTAACACTCACACAATATCTCATAGAAGCCCAGGAGCTGGAATGAAGTAGGCCCTTGAGGAGCGAGTACCTGGTTCCAGGGAAAGCTCTGAGAGAACGATGGTAACTCACTGATGTAGCTGAGATAGTTGGTAGTGATGACTTCCAGGCAGAAGAGAATACGGAGCAATTCTGGGAACGAGGGCCCTCAAGGAGCGAATACCGGTTCCAGACTGTCACCTGAAAAACAAAGGAGAGAGCGAGGCCCCGAGGAGCGGGTACCTCTGGTAAGTCCGAGTAGCTTAGGTAGAGTAACCCTTTCTAACTCGCTCTGTTAGAAAATTCTAAGACCTTATATATCCATCGCGGGTGACGTCATCTCAGGGGGACGCCCCTGAGGTTCGCGCCATCGCCAGTACTTCAATTGGGGCTGCGCCGCGTGTGCGCCCCTAGGCCTCCAGGAAACATGGCGGGTTGCAGTGTCTAGCTGGTCTGGGAACGCCGGAGGACTTTGGCAGAAGGACACCGCAGCAGCCAATCTTCCCGCGTGCGAAGAGGGAGGCGCCAAAGAGGTAAGGAGGGCGGAGAGAGGGAGTCGGGAACAGACGGACACAACAGGTATGCACATAAAATTGTTTTTTTTCTGGAAAAGGGGCGTGGAATGGGCAGGGCATGGTGGGACAAGGGCTAGTGAGGACTGCACCATGAAGTCTGTGCATAAGTAGTTACACACACAAGCGCGCACCTTGGGTCCCCTACTGCGTAACTTTACCTCTGCTATGGATAGCGTGAAAGTAGTGTAACAAAAAAACCAAGTCTAGTCAGCGGAGTTTTAAGAGTCGGGGCTAATAGGGTTGATCCCTGCTCTAAAATTACTGCAGGTTCCAGAGTGCTTAAAGAGCTCGATGTCAAATGTCAAGGCTCACCTCCACCAGAAGAATCCATCTGGAATGTTACTGCCGGAGTCGTCGCACCCACACTCCCCACTGTCGGTGGCACTGAACCACTCCCTGTCTCCGCAGTGACTTCCTCAACTGCCATTCCAGGGCTCACCGGCTCTGTAGCTGCAATCGCCGGGCCCGAAGATGACTGGGGAAATGGTGCCATAGGTGTCCTTAGGCTTGGAGGGCTGAGAGTAGTCTCCCCAGATGAGACGGAGGCCCTTCTTCCGGTCCCATCAGCGGGGAACGCCACCCCTGACGCCGGGTAGCTTGTAGTACGCTGCCCCGGAGGGAGGGGGGGGTACCGAGGGAAATACCCAAACTCTTCCCTTCCATTTGGTAGGCATCTGGTAGACTTACAAACGAAGAAACAAGAAAAGAAGAAGCGAGCAGGTCCAGCCAACGTTACTCGCATGCTGCCATCTTGGCTCCTCCCACCCCCCCACACACAGAGGGAAATTTGAGACATTGGATAAAGAGATCCAAGGAATGAAATATGGATGTTGCTGCATAATAATTTAGAACAGGTTAAAAATCAGCTGAGACATCTTAAGCTTTGATTTCTACATTTTCCAAAGGTTCCTGGCATACCAGTGAAAAATATCTGCCATAAGTACTTGCAGATTTTGATTATTATCCCTGAAGCTTTTCCACCTTTGAATAGAATGTACTTTCTCCCAAGGAGAAGAAGCAGTGAAAGTCAGAGAGAAGTTAATGTTTTATTTCCGATAGTTACTGACAGTTTGGATGTGACTGCTCTCTTGGAGAGTCCACCAAAAGAAGAGCTGGAATGGATATCTCATTGGTATCATTTTTGTTTGAATGAGATTGGAAAATTATTAAGTATTTATTTTTTTCATAAAGCTCCAGCATTGTTTTTGGGACAAAAGATCTAGGTATATCCAGATATTTCCAAAATTATCTAGCAGAAAAGGAAATTATAGGCGCCAGGAGGTTAGAGCTTTTGGTGCTGAATTTTGCTTTGTTATCCTTGAAAATGCAAGATAAGATCTGCTGGTGTTAAGTATCAATTTTTTACACCAGAACAACTTTGTTTCTTTATATATTCTAAGAAGCCAGTAGCTGCTGCAGAGGTAACTTAACTGTAACTAGGATTTGTGAGTCTTGTTGGAATACAGGTTGTTTCATGTTAATTCTACCTTTCTTTTTGCCTACATTTTGGAGTTCCCCCAAGTTAGGGTTTGATCTAATAATATTGCTTTTATGTCTTAATTTTTCCTTGAGATTATGTAAACAGTGGCATGTATTTCTTTTTCTAGATGCATTTTTCTTATGTGTCTATATATGATACTTAAGAATACTGTTTGAAAAAAAAGATGGCAAGTAATGGTATTCTGGCATACCAGCTCTTTCATTATGTTTTAAAAGGAGCATTTACAGGAGAATTAATATATGCTTGATAATTATTATGCACTGTTACTCAGGAAACAGAACCTGGGTATGAGTCATGACTGTTACAACAAAATGTCTCTAGTACCATTTAACCTGAAGTCTCTGAAATATGATTTAATAATCAGGATAACAAGTAGTAAGATGACAAATAGACTTCTTTTAGCTCATTTACTAGGACTATGATAAGAACACACCATACCGGATCAAACCAAGGGTCCATCAGGCTCAGCATCCTATTTCCAACAGTGGCCAATCCAGGATACAAGTACCTGTCAAGTACTCAAATATTAAGTAGATCCCATGCTACTAATGCAGGTAATACGTAGTAGAGGTGTGCGTTGAGTGAAAAAGAATTTTCTCCAATTTATTTTAAATGTGCTACTTGCTAACTTCATAGAGTTCCCCCTAGTCCTTCTATTATCTGAAAAAGTAAACAACTGATTCATATTTATCCATTCAAGTCCTTTCACGATTTTGTAGACCTCTATCATATCTCCCCCTCAGTCGTCTCTTCTCCAAGTTGAACAGCCCTAACTTTTTTGGCCTTTCCTCATACTGGAGCCGTTCCATGCTCTTTACCATTTTAGTCGCCCTTCTCTGTACTTTCTCAAGTGCAATTATATCTTTTTTGAGATGGGGTGACTAGAATTGCACATAGTATTCAAGTACGATCTCACCATAGAGTGATACAGAGGCATTACAATATCCTCTGTTTTAATTGACATTCCCTTCCTAATAATTCCTAACATTCTGTTTGTTTTTTGATCACCATTATTAACTTGACCACCGAATATTAATCTGATTAAATATAACTTGATTTAAAGTAATTATATTTTCCCCACTTATTTATTTATTTATTTATTTAGTTTTATATACCGACAACCGTTTGCACATCATGCCGGTTTACAGATAACTTACAACCAGATTATATGTAGGCAAAGCCTTTACAAGGAACAGTATGTAACATAAACATAGTAACAGAGTAATAACTAGGTAACTAGGGGAGGGAGGGGTGGGGATGATCGAGACAGAGGGGGGAGCAGGGGGAGGGAAAGACAGATACAAGAGGAAAAAATTTGTACAGGGAATATGTACAGGGGATATGTACAGGGAATCAATGGGCAAGTGATATGTACATAGGTTTTATACGAGTATTGTATAAGCGCATAAACAACAGTGAAGGAGGTGAGAGGATGTGTACGGGTTCTAGTAAGTGATAAATTATTATGTGCAGGATGTTACATGAGGGGTTTGTGTTTATTTCGAGGGGGAGGTGTAGGTACTGTGGTGGGGGTGTTGGTACAAGATGGAAGTTGGGTTAGGGTGTTGGTGGGTGATGATGATGCTTGGGGGTATGCTTGGAGGAAGAGCCAGGTTTTGAGTTTCTTTTTGAAGGTGGGTGTGGAGGTTTCGGTGCGAAGGTCAAGAGGCATGGAGTTCCATAGGGATGGGCCTGCGAGGGAGATGGCCCTATTAGTGGTGGAGATGAGTCTTGTGGATTTATGGAGGGGGGAATAAGGGTTCCGCGGAGGGAGGAGCGGGTAGGTCTTGTGGAGGTACAAGGGATGAAAGGTGGGTTTAGCCAGTTGTAATGTTCGTTAGTAATACTTTTGTGGATGAGGGTAAGGGTCTTATATATGATTCGTGAGTGGATGGGAAGCCAATGGAGATTAATGAGGGTGGGGGTGATGTGATCTTTCTTGTTGACATTGGTGAGGATGCGTGCAGTAGCGTTTTGAAGAAGTTGGAGAGGTCTGATATGGGTGGCAGGGAGTCCAAGCAGGAGTGCGTTACAGTAATCTATTTTTGAAAAAATTAGGGATTGGAGAACTGTGCGGAAATCGTGGAAGTAGAGAAGGGGTTTGAGTTTTTTAAGGGTTTGGAGTTTGAAATAGCAGCTGCTAAGGATAGATTTGATGTATGGTTTGAAGGTTAGTTGGTTGTCGAGTATAACACCCAGATTTCTTGTGTCTGAGAGAAAGTTAAGGGGCTGGAGAGTGGAGGGACAGGGACTGGGTGCATGTCTGGAGGAGATGAGGAGTTCAGTTTTTTGTGGGTTAAGGGCTAGGTGCATGTCGGTGAGGAGTTGGTTAATGGATGCGAGAATGGTGTTCCATTTATGGAGAGCGGTGAGTACAGTATTTGTGAAGGGAATGAGGATTTGCACATCATCTGCGTAGAGGAAGTGCGTAATGCCAAGGTTGGAGAGGAGGTTTGTGAGGGGGAGCATGTAAATGTTAAATAGTGTGGAGGAGAGGGAGGATCCTTGGGGGACGCCACAGTCGAGATTAACAGGGGGGGATGTGAAGTTGTCGGTGAGGACTGTGTAGGTGCGGTTTTGGAGGAAGGACTTTATCCAGGAGAGAGCAGTACCTGAGATTCCTATACTGGTGAGAGTGTTGATGAGGATGTTATGATTTACGGTATCGAATGCGGCGGAAATATCTAGCAAGGCAATAAGATAGGAGTTACCAGCATCCATTCCTTTGATGATGGTATCTGTAAGGGAGAGGAGTAGGGATTCCGTACTGAGGTGTTTTCGGAAACCATATTGTGTTGGTGGGAGTATGTTGGATTGTTCTAGGTGGTCAGAGAGACGGGCGTTAACTAGTTTCTCAATGATTTTGGAGAGGAAAGGGAGATTGGAGATGGGACGGAGGTTGGATAGGTTGGATGGGTCAAGGGAGGGTTTTTTTAGGATGGTTTTGACCACGGCTTGTTTGAGGGAGTTAGGTACCAGGCCGTGTTCCAGGGAGCAGTTCACAATTTTGGAGAGTGAGGTGGCTATTGTTTTGGGAATAGCGAGTAGTAGTTTAGTAGGGATGGTTTCTGAAGGGTGGGAGGAGGGTCTCATCTTTTTTAAGATGTTTTCTATTTCTAGTGTTGATGAAGGTTCAAAGGAGGAGAGGATGTTGGGAGTGTGTGGGGTGGGGGGGGTTAACCTATTAGTGTTAGGGGAATTTTTGGTGTTGGGGGTAAACTTAGCGGTGATGTTAGATATTTTGTTCTTGAAGAAGAGGGCAATTTCATTGCATCGGGTCTGTGTGGAGGGGACTTGGAGTGTAGACACGTTAGATTTGGTAAGATTCGAGACAAGGGTAAATAGTGCTTGTGGGTTGAATTGGAGGTGGTGAATTTTCTTGGCATAGTATTCCTTTTTTGTTGTTTGAATGGCGTTTCTATATGAATGCATGAGTTGGTAGTAGATGGTTTTTGTGGCAGTGGTGGGATGTTTGCGCCAGTGTCATTCTGCAGCTCTAAGCTGGATTTTTTGGGTTTTGAGTGTTTGGGTATACCAGGGTTTTTTTGATGATTTAGTTTGTGTGATTGTTTTTTGAATAATTGGGCATAAGTTGTCAGCGATTTTCTGGGTGGTTTCTGTCCAGGAGGATATGGCACTATCTACTGTCGCCAGGTCGATGTGGTTTGGGATGTTTGAGCAAGCCGTGGCCAGGGTGTCTATAGGGCAGGTTTTACGAAATTGGAAGGATTTAGGTTGGGGGGGGGGGGAGGAGATGGAGGGGGTTTGAAGAGAGAGAGTTGTGTTGATGATGGAGTGGTCGGACCAGGGGACAGGGAGGCATGTAGGGGAGTGGATGATGTTGATGAGTGAGTTGGTGAAAATGAGGTCAAGGGTATGACCAGCTTTGTGGGTTGGGGAGTGGATAAGTTGGGTAAGGCCCATTGCATCTAAGGAAGAGATGAAGGCTTCGCATGTGGGGGACTGAGGGGTGGAGTCGACATGCAGGTTAAAGTCGCCAAGGAGTATCGTGGGGATGTCGGGAGAGAGGGAGATGGTGAGGAATTCGATGAGGGGGGAGGGGTCTTTTTCTAGTAGACCAGGGGGGGGTATATATAAGGCAGATTTGTAGGGATTGCGATTTGAAAAGGCCTACTTCATACTGGTTGGGGAATGTTGCAGGTTTGTGGGGTGAGCTTGAGTTCTTTTTTGGCTATGAGGAGAAGGCCCCCTCCTCTTTTCTTTTTTCGGGGGATGGAGAAAATGTCATAATTTTCCGGAGGTAGTTGGTTAATGAGGGGGGTGTCGCAGGGTTTGAACCAGGTTTCAGTTACTGCAAAGATTTCAGGTTTGGAGTCGGTTAGAATATCATGGATAAGGTGTGTTTTTTGTTTTAGGGATTGGGCGTTAATGAGTAGAAGAGAAATGAGGGAGAGGGTGAGGGCGTGGGAGGTGGGGGATATGGGGATGGAGGTCAGACGCCTTTTTTGAGTGTTGTGGTGGCTGTAGGGGGGGAGGGATAGTTTTGAGGGGCGTCCGAGTGGGTAGAAGGGGGGACAGAGGTAAGTGTGTGGGGGCATTATTGGGTGAGATGCTAGTAGAGGAGTATTGGAGCGAAAGGACAGATTGTGAAATGTGGGCACAGAATGCTATTAAACAGAATGCAATTTTAAACAGTTTTACAGCAATTGTAACAGGTTAATGCAGATGCATGCACCGTGATGCAAGTGAACAGATTAGAGCAACTTATACAGATTAGAGCAACTTAAACAAATTATTGCACTTGGTCGGATTAGTGTAGATGGAGTATATGAGATGTAATTTAACAGCTGAAAGCAATAGATATGAGTGATGCAGGTGAATAGCTTAATGCAATATAACAAACTAAAGGCAATTGAACATGGTAGGTAGGCATTTAGTTAGCATAGGTTCTGAAATGCAGATACTGTAAGGTACGTTGGTCGAGAGAAGTGAAAAGAGCAGGACACACTTACGTTTGATACGCTTGATGTGAGGAACACAATAAAGGAGACTTTAACATGGGGGGGCAGAACTTAGTGAACTGTTCATGGCCTGTCCTTAGTGAATGTGTTCTCTTGGTGCTAGTTCTTGTCTCCACGTGACAGGCGTCGGATTTGGATGGGGTGTTCTTGGCTTTAGTTGCCTTGCTGGATGCGGGGCGAACCGAAGGGGCGAAACAAAGGGGCAGGCCCCTTTGTTGCGCTCCTTTGTGCGCGCGACGCTCGGCGCGCGACGCCAGGGAGAGGGGCGGTTTAAATACCCCGCTGGTCGCGCCTCTGACGTCACCGCAGCGCCGGGTTCGTGGGCGGAGCTTGGTCTGTGGTCGGCGGTTCGTGCGAGGGCCTACGGCCCGGATCGAGGTCGGCTGGAGGCGAGGGCTCGTGGCCCTGATGGCCGTCGGCTGTGGGAGGAGGTTCGCGGCCTTGCAGGTGAGGGCAGCAGCTGAACGGCAGGCGAGTTGGGCCGGCGATCGGCAAGGGAGCTCGATCGGGGTGAGCGGAACAGGAGGCCTTACCCCGACGGGCTCCAGCGCCGATTGCGCAGGCCAAGCAGCTGGACGGCAGGCGAGTTGGGCCGGCGATTGGCGAGGGAGCTCGATCGGGGTGAGCGGAACAGGAGGCCTTACCCCGACGGGCTCCAGCGCCGATTGCGCAGGCCAAGTTCACCGCTGGATCACCTTTTAAGCATCGATGTGTCTTGCAGGAGTCTTGCAGGAGTCTTGCAGGAGTCTTGCAGGAGAAACTTCTTAGTTTATATGAAAGTTACCTCATGAAAGGTTAGATATACCTTGTGGTTCTGTTGGCCTAATCTGTGACATGCAATGTTCTTGTAAAGTAAGACATATCTCCCAGAAAATTAAATAACTTACGGTATTATATGTCGCAGCTCGGCAAAACTTGACAGGAGACAACAATCTAATCCCCGCCTATGACACTGCCTGTGCCCTAGTGGAATGAGCCCTAATCTGACTAGGCAACAGCTGCTCTGCATCCCCATATGCAGTCGTGATAACCTCTTAATCCAGTGGACCATCATAGCCTGTTTACTCCCACCATGGAGTATAAACAGCCGGTCCTTCTTCCTGAGAGGTTTACAAACCTCCAATACCTCATGACATGCCGCTTTACACCCAAGGTCCGTAACAAGCAATATTCATCCAGATCTCTTTGCCTGTCCAGAGTCGACAGGGAAATTGATTGATTCAAGTGAAAATCCAAGATCACCTTCGGCAAAAAAGATGAAACAAGTCACAGCTGGACCACCCCCGGAGTCACTTACAGAAATGGTTCCCAGCAAGACAGAGCCCACAATTCGGAACACTATGCGCAAAACACTGTCCTCTGGTAAGTAACCTCAAGGAGAGGCTATGCAGTGGTCAAAGGTGGGGTCACAGAACCAGATTAAGGCTCAACAAGGGCATTGGCAACTGCAAGGGAGGACAAAGATACTTCACCTCTTTCAAGAACCGGGCCACAACTGAATGGGCTGACAAGGGTACACCATTCATGTGACATCAGAAACAGGAAAGAGCCACCACCTGTACATTCAAGGAATTAAGGGCCAAGCCCTTAAACAACCCATCCTGCAAAAAATTCCAAACTGAGCAGGATTTTAACTGGATGAAGATGAACCCCCTCGTTCTTCACACCAAGCCTCAAACACTCGCCAAATGCGAACATAGGCTAAGAAAGGAATAACCTTCACACTCGAAGCAAGTTGTAAATTGCAGACATGGACTATTCATGCTTCAGTAACCAAGTCCTCTCAAGTGCCACACCATAAGAAAAAAAATCAAGTTGGATCTTCGAGAAGAATAGGCCCCTCTCGTAGCAGATCCCTGTGGACTGGTAATCGGAGAGGAGAGTCCACTAGAAGCCTCTGTAGATCTGCATACCACAGTCTCCTGGGCTAATCTGGCGCCACCAGAAGCACCAACCCTGTGTGTCCCTCGAACCTCCAAATCATTCTGCCCAACATGGGCCACAGGGAAAAGGCATATAGAAACTTGCCTTCTGGCCGATCACTTCTCAAAAACTTCAGATCTCTCCTGCGACTGAAGAAGTGAGGAACCTTCACATTGTGTGTGATGTCACCAGCAAGCCTAGAAACGGGAAGTCCCAGCAGCCCACTATGAACTGGAACACTTCATTGTACAAGTCCCATTCTCCTGGATCCAGACTCTGTCTGCTGAGAAGGTTAGCTCTTACATTTTCTAATCCTGCAATGTGTGAAGCTGAGCTCTCCTGAATTTGTACTTCCGCCCATTCCATGAGTTGGGCTGTTTCCTGCAATACTTCCTGGCTCTTGGCTTCTCCCTATCGATGACGTAAGCCACCATTGTCACATTATCCAACATCATTCAGACCATATGACCCTGCAAGCAGTCGATGAATCGCAAGCATGCCAACTGAACTGCATAGGCTTCCAGCCGATTGATGCTCCAGAGATACTGCTCTGTACTCCAGCACCCCTGTGCTGTCACCTCCTGACAGTGAGCCCCAACCCTGGAAGCTTGCATCCATCATGAGTAGTAGCCTGTCTGGTGTTCATAGGGAAACGTCCTCCATTAGATGATCCACTTGCAACCACCACCACACTTGGATGCTGATCTCTACTGTTTACTGAAGCCATTTCGAGTAGTCCTAAGACTGTGGACTCCAATGTGCAAGCAATGTGTGCTGAGGATGCATATGCACCCTTGCCAATGGAACAACCTCGAGGGTGGCTGCCATTAACCTGCACACCTGTGGACAAGACCACATCACTGGGCGTATTGTTTCTGTCAATTGTCGCACCTGTGCCATCAGATTCTGAATAAGGACCTCTGGCAGGAACACTCTGTCTTGCTTCATGTCAAAAACAAACACCGAGATACTCCAGTGTCTGGGATGGCTGCATATTGCTCATGGACAAGTGCACCACCCAGCCTAGTTCCTGTAGCAAGGAGATCACCTTGCACAAGGTTGAAGACTCTCTTTCATGGCTCTTGGCCCAAATTAGTCAATGATCTAAGTACAGATGGACCAGAATGCCATCCTTTCTCAACACTGCTGCTACCACCATCATAACCTTAGAGAAGGTTCTGGGTGCGGTGGCCAAACCGCAGGGTAATGCTCAAAAAACTGATAATATCGCCCCAAAACAGCGACATGCAGAAAACTGTTGATGCTCCAACCGATGGGAATATGCAGATAAGCCTCTGACAATCCAAAGACTTAAGAAATACCCCCATCTGAACTGCCATTATCAGCGAGCTTAAGATTTCCATGCGGGAATGAGTCAATTACAAAGCCGGTTGACTCCCTTGAGATCCTGGATGGGGTGAAAGGAAGTCTCTTCTTGGATACAATGAAATAAGTGGGATATCGGCCCGTGTTTTCTTGTGACATTGGCACTGGGATCACAGTCCGCAGACTGAGGAGTCTTGACAATGTACATTCCACTGTCTGTCTCATCTTGAACGAGCTGCAGGTAGACATCATGAAAACGCCCCGAGGAACCCTGAGAAACCCTAGCATAGCCATCTCTTATCTCCTCCAGAACCCACTGGTCTAACGTGATCTCGACCCACCTCCGATAAAAAGGAGAGACAGGTGACCCCCCTATCTCCTGTTCCCGCGAATGGGTCAGCACATCCTCATTGAGGGGGTCGGGGGCACCGTTACTCAAGCCACACACTGTCTGGGCTGCCTGGGACAAAGGACTGAGACCTATCCAGAGATTGTACCCTCAGAGAAGCCGCTCCTCTGTAGGGTCAAAAACGTTTGAAAACCCCTAGCACGACCTCTCGTACTGAATGAGCACGGCACCAGCTTTTATCCCTCTGGTAACCAGGAAACCTGGGGCTCACCGGACTTACTGGCCATTTTTTTAAATCACTCCCAAACAAGAGTGATCCTTTAAAAGGGCATTTCCATAAGATTAAACTTTGAAATTGTATTGGCACCAATTCATCAGCCATAGCTGACCCTCAACTCTGCTTAGATTCCATAAACAGACGAGATCAAGCGCATCCAGGTTGGTGTGGCCATGGGACACGGCCCTGAAATTCAAACCAGACTCATCGCTTCCCAAGACCGGAGCAAGCAAGCGTGATCCACCAGGGAGCAGCAATAGGCCATCTACAATTCATTGCCACCGCCTCAAGGTCTGCTTAAGGATAGCCTCAATTCTCCTATCCTGCACCTCCTTCGAGCTGGTCCTCCTTCCACAGGGATAGTCGTCCACTTGGTGATGGCACACACTAGCACATTCACTTTCAGAAACGCAACTGCTCTCTCAGCCGGAACCAGGGGGTACAGCGCTACCAAGGCTCGTCCCCCTTTAAAATTAGCTTCCGGGGCGCCCCATTCAAGATCAATCAATTCTTGAATAGCATCCATAAAGCTTTTCTTTGGCACAGACATGGACTCAGTACCCGCCACCCCCAGCATCTTCAGTGCCTGGGAGATCCGAACTGGCACTCATCTCTATGAAGGAAAGGCAAAATTGTTCTAACGGCTCCACACTCGGGGGTATTTCCCATCCTTCAGAGAGTAAGGGTCACCTTCATCATCTGGGCCATCTGAGTCCCGATTAGCGTGACCCACAGCAGGTATAGGCATAATCCGACGCTTACCTGCGGCACCAGGCGTGCGGGGATCCACAGTTTGTGATCCTGACCTCTTAGGCCTACCACATGACAACTGAACAAAACCTGCGAGCGGGGCCTAGCTAAAAGTATGTTTAGCCTGCCAAGATGGTTTGCGGCAGACTTGCACCTAGAAAATTGCACAAACACCACCACAGTCCATACCAAAATCAGGGGGTATCAGTCCTGTGCCCACTAAGAAGCCTTCCCCTACTGATGAATTAGTTAGGGGAGCCTCAAAACCAGGCAAAATCTCTGACAAGCCCCCCCCCACCCCACCTCTGGTCCCATTCCCACATCAAGCTGGGAAGGGCGGGCTCAGTAAAAACAGCTGGATATAACTCTCCCTGAGCCTGCAAGCAGTGCTGACACAAGTAAGGGAGGACGCCAAGCTGAGATGCCTAAATATGGCAAGCAGCCCAAGGGCAAACACTTGTTAGCAGCATGCTCACAAAGCGTCTAAAAATTGTGCGCCCACTTGGGTGCACACCCGAGCACGCCAGCTTAATCTGATGTCAGACACTGTTTCACGGCAGACTTATGCATAGAAAAGCTCGTTAATGCCGCCGCGGCCTACCAGGTGGCATCTAAGCAAAACCTAAAAGCAGGGCCTAGCCAAAAGGCTGCTCAACCTGTCAAGCTGCTACGACTCCCTAAGTTCCCTCGGAGGCAGAAACGGATGTCAGATTGGTGCGCCGAGGCCTGGAGACCAGAAGGGTAATGAAAACCCTCACTCCTTTTCATTTTTTTTACTCTTTACCTGAGCTCAGTTCGCCCCAGCCGAGTATAGTGTCAGTATCTGGCTGTAGGAGGAGAGGGCTAATGCCTTCACTGCCATGCTCGGCTTACTGCACCCACTAGCCTCTCAGCTGATTCTCTCAAGGCAGCTAAGTCTATGCCAGAAAACCGGCTACCAGACCAAAGCACTCAACTAAGGGAGCGACCCGCAGATATCACCTCAGGAAAATTTGATTGAGGGAGGGACCATAAGGAATCACTACAGGAGAGCGGGGCAAATTAATTTCTTTATTCTCCTTCTAAAATGTTTTTTTAAGCAATCCCCAGTAGGGAGACTTTTTAAAATATATCCGAAGCAGAAAGCCTGCAAGAGAGTCAGTTGGACTGTTAGATGATCGAGGGCTTAAAGGGGCAATTAGAGAAGATAAAGCCATCGCGGAAAGATTAAACAATTTCTTTGCTTCGGTGTTTACTGAAGAGGATGTTGGGGAGGTACCCGTAATGGAGAAGGTTTTCATGGGTAATGATTCAGATGGACTGAACCAAATCACAGTGAATCTAGAAGATGTGGTAGGCCTGATTGACAAACTGAAGAGTAGTAAATCACCTGATCCAGATGGTATACACCCCAGGGTTCTGAAGGAACTAAAAAATGAAATTTCAGATCTATTAGTAAAAATTTGTAACCTATCATTAAAATCATCCATTGTACCTGAAGACTCGAGGGTGGCTAATGTAACCCCAATATTTAAAAAGGACTCCGGGGCGATCCGGGAAACTACAGGCCAGTTAGCCTGACTTCAGTGTCAGGAAAAATAGTGGAAAATGTTCTAAATATCAAAATCACAGAACATATAGAAAGACATGGTTTAATGGAACAAAGTCAGCATGGTTTTATGCAAGGCAAGTCTTGCCTCACAAATCTGCTTCACTTTTTTGAAGCAGTTAATAAACATGTGGATAAGGTGAACCGGTAGATGTAGTGTTCTTGGATTTTCAGAAGGCGTTTGACAAAGTTCCTCATGAGAGGCTTCTAGGAAAAGTAAAAAGTCATGGGATAGGTGGCGATGTGCTCTTGTGGATTACAAACTGGCTAAAAGACAGGAAACAGAGAGTAGGATTAAATGGACAATTTTCTCAGTGGAAGGGAGTGGGCAGTGGAGTGCTTCAGGGATCTGTATTGGGACCCTTACTTTTCAATCTACTAGATAAGGGAGCCCTGACCGACGTGCCGCAAATGCGCAGTAGAGAGCAGCTCTACCGCGCATGTGCGGGCGAGCATGTCGGCCAGGTTTGCCTATTTACAAAAATGGCGCTGGGAGGACCCGTAGCGGCAGCGGCGGTGAGGGCCAGGACCCGTAGTGGCAGCGGCGGCGAGGACCAGGACCCGTAGCGGCAGCGGCAAGGACCCGGACCCGTAGCGGCGGCAGCGGCAGCGAGGGCCAGGACCCGTAGCGGCAGCGGCAAGGACCCGGACCCGTAGCAGCAGCGGCGGCGAGGGCCCGTAGAGGCAGCGGCGGCGAGGGCCCGTAGCGGCGGCGAGGACCAGGACCCATAGCGGCAGCAGCAAGGACTTGGACCTGTAGCGGCGGCAGGGCGCATGCGCGCGCCATCCAAAGGGGTTGTGAATGAGGAGGGGAGTGACTGAGGGGGAGGGGGAGGGAGGAGAGAGTGAGGTGAGAAGGAGTGGGAGGGAGAATAGAGGTGGGAGGGGAGAATAGAGGAGGGGAGGGGGAAGTGGAAAGGGAGAATGAGGGGAGGTGGAAGGGAGAAGGGGAAAGGGAGAATGAGGGGGAGGTGGAAGGGAAAGGAAGTGGAAGGGAGAATGAGGGGAAGGGAGAATAAGAGGGAGGGGAAGGTGGAAGGGAGAATGAGAGGGAGGGGAAGGGGGAAGGGAGAATGAGGGGAAGGGAGAATGAGGGGAAGGGAGAATGAGAGGGAGGGGAAGGTGGAAGGGAGAATGAGGAGAAGGGAGAATGAGGGGAAGGTGGAGGTGGAAGGGAGAGGAGGGGGAGGGAGAATGAGAATGAGGGGGGAGGTGGGAGGGAGAATGAGGGGGAAGGAAATGGACTGAAAAATTTTTTTTAAATGTAGCCCGTTGTTACGGGCTTAACGGCTAGAATATTTATAAATGATCTGGAAAGAAATATGACGAGTGAGGTAATCAAATCTGCAGATGACACAAAATTGTTCAGAGAAGTTAAATCACAAGCAGATTGTGATAAATTGCAGGAAGACCTTGTGAGACTGGAAAATTGGGCATCGAAATGGCAGATGAAATTTAATGTGGATAAGTGCAAGGTGATGCATATAGGGAAAAATAACCCATGCTATAGTTACACAATGTTAGGTTCCATATTAGGTGCTACCACCCAAGAAAGAGATCTAGGCGTCATAGTGGATAACATTGAAATCATTGGTTCAGTGTGCTGCGGCAGTCAAAAAAAGCAAACAGAATGTTGGGAATTATTAGGAAGGGAATGGTGAATAAAACGCAAAATGTCATAATGCCTCTGTATCGCTCCATGGTGAGACTGCACCTTGAATACTATGTATGATTCTGGTCGCCGCATCTCAAAAACGTTATAGTTGCAATGGAGAAGGTACAGAGAAGGGCAACCAAAATGATAAACGGGATGGAACAGCTCCTCTATGAGGAAAGACTAAAAAGGTTAGGACTGTTCAGCTTCGAGAAGAGACGGCTGAGGAGGGATATGTTAGAGTTGTTTAAAATCATGAGATGTCTAGAACAGGTAAATGTGAATCGGTTATTTACACTTTCGAATAATAGAAGGACTAGGGGGCATTCCATGAAGTTAGCAAGTAGCACAATTAAGACTAATCGGAGGAAATTCTTTTTCACTCAACACACAATAAAGCTCTGGAATTTGTTGCCAAAGGATGTGGTTAGTGCAGTTAGTGTAGCTGGGTTCAAAAAAGGTTTGGATAAGTTCTTGGAGGAGAAGTGGCTATCAAATTTACTTAGGGAATAGCCACTGCTATTAATTGCATCAGTAGCATGGGATCTTCTTAGTTTTGGGGTAATTGCCAGGTTCTTGTGGCCTGGTTTGGTCTCTTTTGGAAACAGGATGCTGGGCTTGATGGACCCTTGGTCTGACCCAGCATGGCAATTTCTTTATGTTCTTAAACTATGGAATTTGTTGACAGGGGATGTGGTTAGTGCAGTTAGTGTATCTGGATTTAAAGAAAGATTGGATAAGTTCTTGGAGAAGTCCATTACCTGCTATTAATTAAGTTGACTTAGAAAATAGCCACTGCTATTACTAGCAACAGTAGCATGGGATAGACTTGCCAGGTTCTTATGGTCTGGATTGGCCACTGTTGGAAACAGGATGCTGGGCTTGATGGACCCTTGGTCTGACCCAGAATGGCATGTTCTTATGAGATGCACGTCCACCATCTGCTGAAGATGGAGAATACTGGTGAGCTGATGTCAGTGCAGGGGTATATATACCATGACATCAGCTTTGCTTCGTCTCCATCTGTTGGTAGATTTGCATAACCCACTGGTTATAAACAGTCTTAATTATAAAGCACCAGCAGATCTGGTGAGTACTAGGTAACTGCTCATGAGGAAGTTAAATAGGAACTATCTAAAGAATTTTAGGACCACCCCAATGATTGCTGGCAGTGGTGTGCAAGAGATTTGGGTTCTACTCCTCGGGCTAACCGAGGCTGCGGATGCTGAAGAGGCAGCTGTCACAGACATTTGGGAAAAATTTCCAACCATTGCATAACAGCATCTCCTGGCTGGCTAAGGTCATGCTCCTGCTAGGCTCCAGAGGCAACCATGTTCCATGCCCCACCAGACATGGAACCTTCTGCACAATGGGTAGGTTACTTTGAAAATGATGGGAGGTGGTTGTGGAATGCAAAGCTCACAGTACCTGTAGCTCTAGCAGGTGCAGGTTCTAAATTGAGCTGCAAGCCCAGAGACTGTATCAAAATAAATAAAGAGGGCGGGGCCAATTCAATATAGTGGGTTCAGCCTAGCATACAGATTGATGCGTGTTTGGATGCATGTTTTGGATGTGCTAGAATAACTCCCGATGCAATAATGGGATTAGCACGTCCAAAACGCCAGTCCAAAACAGTGCGTAGCGAATAGCGCACATCACATGTAAATGCCAAGTAGAAGAGGCTATTAGCTATTACCCTGATGCAAAAAATCACTGTGCGCCCGATGCACACGTATTAACAGGGAAAAATTAATGCCAGCCTCGGAGCTGGCGTTGTCCTGACATCCCCCAAGCCTCCACAAAAAAAGCTTGAAAACCCTATTTCTCTCTGGCTGCTACTTAATATTTTATTTATTTATTTAATATATATTTCTATACCGGACTTCACGAATAGAAATTCACATCAGGCCGGTTTACATGGAACTTGGGGGAAAAACAAGTGTAACCAAGAACAAGAAGGCTGAATCAAGCAAAGTTACATAAAACAGGGGCATTGAACTTGGGGGCTAGAGTAGCCAGGAAGAAAGGTAAGGCGGAAACAAGCAACAAATAAATAATAAATAACTGGTTATGAGATTGGTAATTATCTCATTCCTTAGGCTGAGTTCGAAGTGGCATTTTGACTAGGGCAGGGGTCAGGAACCTTTTTGGCTGAGAGAGCCATAAACGCCACATATTTTAAAATGTAATTCCATGAGAGCCATACAATATGTTTAAAACTAAATACAAGTAAATGTGTGCATTTTATGTAAAATCACACTTTTAAAGTACAATAAGTCTCTGAAAATATTACACCAGGCCTTAAGACACCAATACATCTCCTATTAGGAAAACGGACCAAGTCAGGCTACTATAGAGTCCTACACAGAAACTACACGCCAGCAGAAAACCTCACCTGAATCACGTGCTGTCCCTCACCTAACATAGAATAAAGAGACCAAAACGCATAACAAGAAGCATGCAGAAAAAACTGAATTGGAAACTGCAACAAGCCAGAGTCTCTGTATGCAGTGTAACAAAGGAAAAAAGAAACATCACCCATCCTTATAAAACAAATCAAGAAATATAAAATCATCAGCAGTAAAACTGTACTAACAAAAAGAACATATTCCGAAACAGCTGATGAGTGGAATATCCAATAATTAAAAACTCATATAAAACATTTCCAGATACCAACAAAATATTTCAAAATAGCAGACACAAAGACCCAGTAATGAAAAATAATAAGGATACAAAAATTTTTTTGCTCTGCATACCTGGGAACGTTTGATATCCAGGTGTCCTGAGATTGTTCTGAATTAGCAGGAGGTGGGGTGGTTTGCTTGGAACTTTCTCCTCTCTCAGTCACATACCAGCGCTCTCTCTCACACTGGCTCTCAATGACACACCTACACACACATGCTCTCAGTACTCACAGATACACATGTTTTTTCTCTCTCACTTATATGGGCTCTTAATTACACATTTACACACGTGCTGTCTATCTTTTCACGCTTACACACACACACAGGCTTTCAATCACATAAATACATGCTGTCTTTTTCTCTCACACACAGACTCTCATTCACATGCTTACAAACATGTCCTCTCTTTCTCTCATTTACACACAGGCTCTCAATCACATACTCACATGCTCCCTCACCTAAATCAGCTCTCAATCACACAGAGACACACATGATCTCTCTCTCTCATTTAAACACAGGCTCTCAATCACATACTCACATGCTCCATCACCTAAACCAGCTCTCAATCACACACAGACACACATGATCTCTCTCTTACTTATACACACAGGCTCTTAATCATACATACACATGATTTCTCTCACACACAAAGGATCTCAATCATACACACATACTCTTTCACACAAACAGGTTTTCAAACACAAACTTACACATACAGGTTCCCAATGGTAAACTTACATTCATGCTCTCTCTCTCTCACAGGCAGGCTCTCAATCACAGACATACTCTCTTTCACATGTACAGGCTCTCAATCATTCACATACATGCAATCTCTTTCACACACACACAGCCCCCCCCCCCCCCCGCGGCCCGGAAGAGGAAGTGGAGAGTATCGGGTGCGTGCGCGGCAAGAAGAGGCCACGCTAGTGCGCTCGGCATCGGCCCGAAGAAAAGAAGACTGCAGCGCGGCTCGGAGGAAAATGAAGAGGTTCAGCCGCGGCCGATGGGACTCCGCCTCCGCGAGGGCTGAAAATGAAGAGGTTAGCGTTGGGAGGAGGCTGCTGCTGCCGCGAGTTCCCGGGGTGGGGGTGGGGGAGAGAGAGATTGAATGAGCGAGCCTTTGCAACTCGCGGCAGCAGCAGCCTCCTCCCAACGCTAACCTCTTCATTTTCAGCCCTCGCGGAGGCGGAGTCCCATCGGCCGCGGCTGAACCTCTTCATTTTCCTCCGAGCCGCGCTGCAGTCTTCTTTTCTTCGGGCCGATGCCGAGCGCACTAGCGTGGCCTCTTCTTGCCGCGCACGCACCCGATACTCTCCACTTCCTCTTCCGGGCCGCGGGGGGGGGGGAGAAGAGAGCACGCCGGTGCCGCTGACTCCAGCTGTCCTGCCGCGTTCCGCCCGGGCTGATAGCATTTTAAGCCCGGGCGGAGGAGGACCGGGGAGCAGCTGGGTCAGCGGGAAAGTGTGGCAACTGTCTGCGAGCCAGATGCAGCCCTCAAAAGAGCCATATCTGGCTCACGAGCCATGGGTTCCCGACCCCTGGACTAGGGGAAGGCTTGGAGGAAAAGCCACGTCTTCAGTTGTCTTCGAAAGGGGTGATACTAACAGGCCGATACTGTAAAAAGTGCGGGAGAGCTGGCGCTCCGTGTTGAGCACCCGCTTTCCCGACGCATGCCCCTGGGAGTGCAATTCTCTGTTTAAATGTGGTGTTGTACACTAATAAAGAGCGCCTCCTTATTAGCAGTAGAGGTGGCTGTCTGCAGGACCGACAACCGACGCTCAATTTTACCGGCATCAGTTTTTTAACCCTCTGACAGCCACGGGTTAGGAAAATGAACATCCGTTTTTCTAACCCGCTGAACGGCGGGCAGATTACAAATTTTTTTTTTTTTTTTCATTTTTGCTTCCTCCGACTTAATATCTCCAGGATATTAAGTTGGAGGGTGTACAGAAAAGCACTATTTTCTGCTTTTCTGTACACATTTATGGGTTGTTTAAACGCAGATTGGCTGCACAGTTTACTTTCAGTATCCCGGGCGATTAATAGGCTCATCAACATGCATTTGCCTGTAAATAGAGGTAACCACAGAAAGCAGCATCATGGACATGTAATGCCAAGGATGCGCTAGGGATGATAACTGATCCCTACCGAGTCCTTTTTAGTGTAGTACCTCATTAACATATTTCTTATTTATTTATTTATTTATTTAGCATTTTTATATACCGACTTTCCAATAACAGAATTACTGATCAATTCGGTTTACATTCTAAACAATAACATTGACAAGTAAATGTCTTACAATGAACAGGTCGATATAACTTGGATTAGTACATATGGGTTAATAACATAAGTAGAAGATACGGTGCCTAATGTAGGCTAAATAAACAGTTGATAGTTATAAGACTGGGTTTTGATATTAGACTGCCAAAGTTCAAGTGAGTTCTAGAGATTATCTAAATAGTTCTCTAGTGGATTACCACCGAAGGGATCATTGGCAAGGATATTCTGCAGGTTGTTATGGGAAAGCTTGGTTGAATAACCAAGTCTTGAGTCTTTTTTTAAATGTAGTGGAGCATTGCACTGATCTGAGTTCTGGCGGGAGAGTGTTCCATAGTTTGGGACCAGCTGTGGAGAAAGCTCTTTTGCTTAATACTGACTTCATCGGTGGGATATGAATGTTGTTTCTATAGGCTTGTCTCACTGGTCTGGTAGAGGTGTGGAATTGGAGAGGGATTTTGAGCTCGAGTGGTGCCAAGTTGTGTAGTGCCTTGTGGGTTACTGAGAGCACTTTGAAAAGTATTCTGAATTTGACGGGAAGCCAGGAGAGGTGGATGGGTGCACTTTATTGCATCAGCCCTAGAGTGTTAAGAGTAATGGTCTGGGATCTAGGATTCAAGTTCTATTTCTTCCAGTCGTGCTTCTTGCGACTCTCTTGGACAGGAACTTATTGTACCTGTATATAATAATGCAACTTGTAAAGGGCGCTGGTGTACTGCATTATTTCTAAATAATACAGTTAACAAATAACCAACAAATAAATCAAGGTTCCATTTCAACTAGCCCTGCATTTTGATTGTCTAAGGCTTCTCCCACAATCCAAATTAAAGTCTCATTGAAAAGGCCATAGGCGGGCAATTAATTTTACAAAACATATGAAACATTAATTAAACTTATTTTAACTGAATAGTATAGAATATAGAAAAGTTATGGTATTTTATTTTATTTTTGAAGGGCCTTGTAACTGCTCAGAACGCCGCAAAAAAAGAAAAAAAAGAGAGCGCGCCAACCGCCACCCCACGCGAAGCATCCTGGGAGAAGCGCGTTCCAAACAAGTCCCGTCGCACGCGAGCAGATACTCGACAGGAACTACGTCATAGAGTATAGAGACGTCTTTCGGTGTTGGGCTAGCGTGAAGAATTTTTTTATTCCTTCTCATTCTTCGTGGCTCGCTCGGCTGAGCTTCGCTTTTGCTCCGTCAGCCGGAGAGACATTCGGTGTTCACTCTCCGACCCCACTGCAGTAACCAATCGGGCAACGGGGAATACTTTATGCCCCTCGGAAGGATAACTTAGAAAGGGAGGCGGTGAAACATCTTGGATCCGTGCGCGCGGTAAGGCGGCACAGGAAGGTACAGTCGCCATTTTGGAGCTGGAGTGTGGAGGTGGAGAAGCGTGGTGTGTGTGCTCTTTCACCCTTCCCACTGGATCTTTTACTCGCCAGCCGTCCCCGTACACCTATGTCCGGAGGCGGCGTAATCAGAGGCCCCGCCGGCAACAACGATTGCCGGATTTACGTGGGCAATCTTCCCCCGGACATCCGTACCAAGGACATTGAAGATGTGTTTTATAAGTACGGGGCGATCCGGGATATCGACTTGAAGAACCGCAGAGGGGGCCCTCCGTTCGCCTTTGTGGAGTTCGAGGATCCACGGTACGTTAAGGGGGAGTGCTGGAGTCCTGGTGAACTGACGTCCTAACCGCCCCTATTCTGTGGGGGTCGGGCGAGAACGGTTTTGCGGGCCTTTGTGTTTTCCTTGTTAATTGCCTGTGGTGGTGGGTCTTAGTCTCTCCATTCAGTCATGACTATTATTTCCTTGGTCGGGTGAGTTCCCGGGGTCTCGGCAAAACGCTGAAATAAAGAGCGCTAAGGCTTTGGAGGTCTGAGGTGCGAAGGGCGGGAAAACGTGTGCCCGCCGCGGAAATGGCGGATTGCCAGGCGGTTTGCTCTATAGAGGGGGAAGTCGATCGGCAAGGTTTCCAGTAACCGTGGGAATATGGTGACTGGTCTCTGCGTATGCCTTTATTCTGACTTTATATTTATATTCTTTGCACTTGATTTACACAGATTCTGAAGCCGCGTGGTTGCTCATGCATGCAACGTGTCGCCCCTCCTTTTCTTTTTGAGAGGAGAAGGGAGGGAGCTGGGATTCGAATGTGTGCAGGGCCCTGAGCCTTCGCGCGCTCAGACTAGGGATATTCAACGCGCAGGCGCCGAGATCGCAAAAAGATACAGGGGAGACGTGCTTGCGTTGATTGGTTTAAATTATCTTTTTTTGTGTGCTGATTTGACTTTGCATTGAAGGTTGGCTTTTTTTTTTTTTTTTTT
The DNA here is from genome assembly GCF_901001135.1 of Rhinatrema bivittatum. Classification (NCBI taxonomy): domain Eukaryota; kingdom Metazoa; phylum Chordata; class Amphibia; order Gymnophiona; family Rhinatrematidae; genus Rhinatrema; species Rhinatrema bivittatum. The sequence goes on from NC_042622.1 coordinate 181,218,325, forward strand.
TTTTAATCTCTCTGCACAAGTACTCTAAAGTTTGAGCCTGTTGTGCTGGAGTACCCTATTAGGTTAGGGCCCCCCCCTGGCCCCGGTGCTTTGTGGCAGCACCGGGGCCAGGGGCTGCACAGACATCTTCAGCATAAAGGTTGTTTTATTAGAAAAAACAGGAATGGAGACACACATCCCATGATATGTTTTCTGAATTTGGATCCTAGTTTCAGTTAACTAAGTTTTTGAATGTCTCCCTAAAAGTGTTCCTGTACATCTGTTTTAATGTATTCAGCCCCAGAGGCGACTGTTCAGTTCCATGTAAACCGGTGCGATATGTATTGTATACAGATCATTGGTATATAAAAATAATAAATAATGTGCCATGCTGGCTCACATCAAAGACCTAATATTGACAGTGGTACTCTGTGGATTCCAAAGAGTAGATCGTTTCTTGTTGCCTAGTCTAGGGATAAGTGGTTTCCCAAAGTCTGTTTAGCTAATAATTGTTTATGGACTTTTCTTCCAGGTGCTTGTCCAAACCATTTTTAAATTATGCTAGATGTTGCTATTAAAGCCAGTGAAAGCCAAATGGCATTTGCCTAGATCTGGAGGATGTGGATGATCAGTGTCTAGGTCTCCTTTATTCTTGTCATGCCAGGTTGGCCTACCCATCATTTTTTTTTTTAGTGTTAAGTATTAGTTTTTTAAAATAAACAAACCACCATAAAGATAGATCACATATCATTTGAGTAAAACATCCTACCACTTGACTGTAGTAATGAGTCAAATTTGATAAACTCTGAGAAGTGCAGTGAAATATTGATTGCCAGAATGCTTACAATTGTGGGCGAAAATGATGTTGATAGGAGAGAAGACATTCTAGGGGCAAGTATTTTTTTTACATAAGTGATAAATTAAAATTGAATTTTTCTTGCTTTCCTTTTTAGAGATGCAGAAGATGCTGTCTATGGGCGTGATGGCTATGATTATGATGGCTACAGATTGCGTGTGGAGTTCCCTCGGAGCGGCAGAGGGACTGGAAGAGGTGGAGGTGGTGGTGGAGGAGGAGGTGGGGGCGGTGGCGGAGGTGGTGGGGGCGGCGGTGCCCCAAGGGGTAGATATGGACCCCCATCAAGACGTTCGGAGAACAGAGTGGTAGTTTCTGGTATGTAACTTTGTCTCTTTATCTTTGATACTAAAGTTGGACCTGTAAATCATTCTTGGTGTTTTCATAAATGTTTGTAAAGAGCTTTTTTTTTTTATGAGTTAAACTGGTGTTCATTTCCTTTAATAGAAACAGAAATGATGGCAAAAGAAGACCAAATGGCCCATCCAGGCTGCCCAGCAGCTTTCACACTATTTTTTTTTTTTTTCATACTTATGTTACTCTTGGCCCTTATTAGTAAATTTTTGGTTCTAGTTACCTTCCACCCCTGCCATTGATGTAGAGAACAGTGCTGGAGCTCCATCTAAGTATCTAGCTTAATTGGTATGGGGTAGTAACTGCCACAATAAGCAAGCTACTCCATGCTTATTTGTTTACCCAGCCTGTGCAATTCAGTCCTTGTTGGTTGTTATCTGAATATAAATCCTCTTTTCTTCTCCGCCCCCCCCCCATTGAAGCAGTGAGCTGCGCTGGATATGTATTCCAAGTGAAGTATCAGACTTAATTGATTCTGGGTAGTAACCCCCACCCTGTAACAAGCAAGCTACACCCATGCTTATTTGTTTACCCAGTAGTTTTTGCTGCTAGAGGCACTGACACACCCCAAAAGAAAGCATGCCTAAGCCGTACAGAGGACTCACTTTCCCAGTACATACCAGGATCAGTCCAGACAGCTGGGTTATGCCTCCCCTCCAGCAGATGGAGTCAGAGAGAAAACTGAAAGCACCCCCTAGATATACTGGTGTGCCTCCTGCGGTCCTTCAGTATATTCTCTGACTCCAGCAGATTGAGAGGCATAACCTGCGGTTCTGGTCTGGTCAGTTTCTCGGTACTGGGAAATAGGAAAAAAAAAAGGGGGGAGACAAGGGACAAGATCAATTAGTTCATCTTTCTGTCCTCTGTCTGCCTGTTTGTCTTTGTTAGTTTGTCTTGCGCTGCGAGGCTGTAGTTCAGTGTGGGGCAGGCTCGGAGGGTAATACCCTTCTCTTATTCCCGGGATAGAGTGTCCGTGTGGCTGGGGGAGAGCTTACCGGTGGGCCGGTCACCCTCCCCCCCCCCCCCCCAATACCAGGGATCTGACCCTGAAGGGGGTTTAAAAAAAAAAATAAATTAAAAGTTCAGCCAAAGAGTCATTTAAGACCTGTTGGGGACAGGCAGTGAGCTCCCCTGCTTTACCCCGACCAAAACAGCCTGCCCGTGCCTTTCGGACCCCGGAGGGGGTGGCTAGTTCACCCGGCGCGCGTTCGCTGGCAAAATTTTCGCCTCACCGGTTTTTGGCGCCTTTTTTTTTTTTTTTTTCGCCGTCAGTGCAGGGCTCCTTCTTCAGATGCCGCGATCCTCGGCTTGCCGGACATGTGGGGAGGCGGGGGCGCGTCTTTCCCGCGAGGGTCTCTGCCCCCGATGTATTCCAGGGGGTGAGGGACCCTCGGGGGGGCCGAGCGCTGCCCGCAGCCGCTCTCCTCGCCCCTCTGCGTCGCGGCACAGCAGTGCCTCCGGCAGCCGGTCTTCGGCCCCTCCTCCCTCGGGGAGGAGTGCGGCGGCCATCTTGGCCATGCGGCAGGATGAATTTTCAGCTTCGGAGGAGGAGAACTCCCCTCCTCCCTCGCCGGACGCATGCAGCCCGCGCTCTCAGCCCGATGTGGGGTCTCCTCGGGGACCCCCCGCAGCGGATGCCCCGAAGACAGGATTAAAAAGGTCAGTGCCTTTTTCATCGGATTTTGTGCTTTTAATGCACAAGGCGTTTTTACAAGCAGAATCCGGCTGGGAGCCGGAGGTGCCCCCTCCCCCGAAGGTGCCCAAAACGACTTCCTTGCCCCGGGGGAGTCCGCCGGGGGTAGGGTCGGCCGGGGCTTCGGCTCCCCGCCCGCGGGTGGGAGGCGCTGAGGACCTGAGCGATACAGGGGCCGCTCCAGAGTCCCCGGGGGCTCCGGATTTGCTAACGGCGGACGAGCAGGGGTCCGTTGAGGGGGATGACCCTCAGGTACTCCGTTTGTTTGCTAAGGAGGAGTTAAGTGCCCTTATTCTCCATGTGCTGCAGGAGCTAGAATTAACGACACCGCCTCAGGAGGCGGACTCGTCCACAGGGGATATCGCGATGGCAGGGCTTCGGGGCCCCCCTCAGACTTTTCCTTTCCATCACAAGGTCTTGCAGATTGTCTCGAAGGAATGGGAACTGCCTAGGGCTTCCCTGCGTGTGAATCGAGCCATGGAAAAGTTATATCCCTTACCTAAGGATTCTTTGAAACTGTTGACACCCGCGGTAGATTCGGCTGTCACGGCTGTGGTCAAGCATACGACTATCCCCGTGACGGGGGGCATAGCGTTGAAGGACCTCCAAGACCGCAAGCTTGAGGTCTTATTAAAGCGTATTTTTGATGTGGCGGCACTGGGGGTCCGAGCAGCGGCTTGCAGCAGCCTTGTGCAGAGGGCCAACCTCTGCTGGGTTCAGCAGCTGCTGACCATGCAGGAGCTCCCTCCGGGCGAGGCTGAGCAGGCAAATTGTGTGGAAGCAGCGGTCGCTTATACAGCGGATGCCTTGTATGACTTGTTGCGCACATCGGCTCGCATTATGTCCTCGGCGGTTTCAGCCAGGAGATTGCTGTGGCTCCATCATTGGTCGGCGGATGCCACATCCAAGGCGAGGTTAGGTTCCTTTCCTTTTAAGGGCAAGTTGCTGTTTGGCGAGGAGCTGGATCAGCTCATTAAGGACCTGGGTGACAACAAGGTTTACAAGCTGCCGGAGGATAAGCCTCGGCAGCCTCGGTCGTTTGGTAACGCCAGGGCTCGTTTTCGGGGCCAAAGGCGTTTCCGTGGGGGAAGAGGGGGTTCCTTTTCCCAGCGGCAGCAGGCGACGAGATCCCAGGCCTGGTCGTCTTCTTCCTTTCGTGGCAGGAGGCCTCTACGCGGAGGCTCCTCCCAAGGTTTTGCTGCCATCAAGCCCGCACAATGAAGGTGCGCGGGCCCACTCCTCCGTTCCCGTTATCGGGGGCCGGCTGTCCCGGTTCTGGGAGGAGTGGGTCAAAATTACTTCGGATCAATGGGTCCTCGACGTGGTTCGGTACGGCTACGAGTTGGATTTTGTACGTCCCCTCCGGGATCTCTTTATGGTATCGCCGTGCGGCCCGGTGGAAAAACAAGTAGCTATAGCCCACACGGTCGCTCATCTACAGGCTCTGGGGGCGGTGGTTCCGGTTCCGTGGGACCAGCTTCGGACGGGTCGGTATTCCATATACTTCCTGGTTCCCAAGAAGGAGGGCACCTTCCGGCCCATCCTGGATCTCAAAGGAGTAAACAAGGCGTTGCGGGTACCTCGCTTCCGAATGGAGACCCTCCGGTCTGTTATTGCGGCCGTCCACAAGGGAGAATTTTTGGCTTCTTTGGACTTGACAGAGGCCTATCTACACATCGGCATAAGAGAACGGCATCAAAGGTACTTGAGGTTCATGGTGATGGGGGACCACTACCAGTTTTGCGCCCTCCCCTTCGGGTTGGCCACCGCGCCGAGGGTGTTCACCAAAGTTCTCATGGTGGTAGCGGCTTCCCTCCGCCGCCAAGGCGTCCTTGTGCATCCTTATCTCGACGATTGGCTCATCCGAGCGAAGTCGCATGCGGCTTGCACCCGAGCGGTCTCCTTAGTGGTTCACCAGCTGCAGGAGTTGGGTTGGGTAGTCAACTTTGCGAAGAGCAGACTCGAGCCGACCCAACGCCTGGAGTTCCTGGGAGCTCGGTTCGACACCTTGGTGGGCAAGGTTTTTCTTCCGCAGCAACGCATGCTCAATCTCATGACTCAGGTACGGCGCCTGTTGGAGCTCGAGATTCCCACGGTCTGGGATTATTTACAAGTCATTGGTCATATGGTGTCTACTATGGAGATGGTACAATGGGCTTTTGCGCATATGCGTCCGTTACAAAGAGCGCTTCTGTCTCGGTGGGATCCCCGCTCGGAGGAGTACGGGATCGAATTGCCGTTGCTGGAGCCGGCTCGCTCCAGTCTCTCTTGGTGGTTGACTCCAGACAATCTATTGCAGGGGGTGGACCTCGAACCCCCGTCCTGGTTGGTGGTGACAACGGATGCCAGCCTGTCGGGCTGGGGAGCGGTCTGCCAGTCCCGTGCAGTCCAGGGCACCTGGTCAGCACTCCAAGCAACTTGCTCCATCAACCGATTGGAGACCAGAGCGGTCCGCCTGGCCTTGCGTTGCCTCCTACCACTGGTACGCGGACGAGCAGTCCGAGTTCTGTCGGACAATGCGACCACGGTGGCGTACATAAATCGACAAGGCGGCACGAAAAGCCAAGCAGTAGCGACGGAGGCGGCGCTGTTGATGTCCTGGGCGGAACGGCACATAGAGCGTCTCGCGGCCACCCACATTGCCGGCGTGGACAACGTTCAGGCGGATTACCTCAGCCGGCAGCACCTAGATCCAGGAGAATGGGAGCTCTCGTCGGAGGCGATGGCTCTCATCACGCGGCGTTGGGGGACCCCGCGCTTGGACCTCATGGCGACCCGTCCAAATGCAAAGGCGGTGCGCTTCTTCAGCCGGAGGAGAGAGCACATGTCAGAAGGGGTGGACGCACTGGTCCTTCCGTGGCCACGTCACATTCTTCTTTATGTGTTCCCTCCGTGGCCCCTGGTAGGGAAAGTGTTAAGGCGCATAGAGTCACATCACGGTCCGGTGATTCTCGTGGCTCCGGAATGGCCGCGGCGTCCGTGGTTCGCGGATCTGGTCACCTTGGCGGTCGACGGCCCACTGCGTCTCGGGCATCTTCCCAATCTTCTTCGCCAGGGTCCAGTATTTTTCGATCTGGCGGATCATTTTTGTCTGGCGGCTTGGCTTATGAAAGGAAGCGGTTGAAGAAGAGAGGTTATTCGGATGCGGTGGTGTCTACTCTCCTTCGGGCGCGTCGGTCTTCCACTACACTCGCTTACGCGAGGGTTTGGAAGGTCTTCCATGATTGGTGTGACACGGCGGGTATCTCGACCGGACGTTCGTCCGTGGCGGATATCCTTATGTTTTTACAGGATGGCCTGAAGAAGGGCTTAGCGTATAATTCGCTGCGAGTTCAGGTGGCGGCTCTGGGCTGCTTGAGGGGTAAGGTCGAAGGCTCGTCCCTTGCGAGTCATCCAGATGTGGCACGGTTTCTGCGAGGGGTTAGAAACTTGCGACCTCCCGTCAGGCTTCCCTGTCCGTCTTGGAACTTGAACTTGGTACTCCGTGGTTTGTGTGCGGCGCCGTTTGAACCTATCAAGGCGGCTTCCTTAAAGGATCTGACTCTCAAGACGATTTTTCTTGTGGCCATTTCTTCGGCTCGCCGGGTTTCGGAGCTTCAGGCTCTCTCTTGTAGGGAACCTTTTTTGCGCATCTCGGCGTCGGGAGTTTCTCTATGGACTGTCCCTTCCTTCTTGCCGAAGGTGGTCTCCACGTTTCATGTCAACCAGACGGTGGAATTGCCTTCCTTTTCGGACGAGGACCTCCAGTCTTCTCAAGGTAGGGATTTGAGACGTCTCGATGTTCGACGGATTCTTTTGCGCTATTTGGAAGTTACCAACGAGTTTCGAAAGTCGGATCACCTTTTCGTGTTGTGGAACGGTCCCAGGAAGGGGCTCCCAGCTTCCAAGGCTACCATTGCACGCTGGTTAAAGGAGGCTATTGCGTCTACGTATGTTGCCTGTGGTAAGCCGGTTCCCACTGGGCTCAAGGCTCATTCTCTGCGTTCTCAGGCTACTTCGTGGGCGGAGAATTACTTGGTCTCTTGTCAAGAGATTTGCAGGGCGGCCACGTGGAAATCCTGGCATACTTTTTCCAGGCATTATCGACTTGATGTCCGTGGCCCTCTTACAGAGTCCTTTGGGAGCAGTGTGATTCGAGCGGGACTCTCAGGGTCCCACCCCAGTTAAGGCGGCTCGGGTACATCCTAGCTGTCTGGACTGATCCTGGTACGTACTGGGAAAGGAAAATTAGGTTCTTACCTTTGCTAATTTTCGTTCCAGTAGTACCATGGATCAGTCCAGACGCCCGCCCTTGGTGCTTCTGGGAGTCCGCTCGTATTCTGTTGTTTTTACAGTGCAGTTTTTTGTCTTGTCGGTCGCCACAGTGTCAGGTGGCCGGTTGCCATTTTGTGGTGTTCTTGTTGTACATTTGTGGTGTCCTGTTTGTTGTTCTGGTTTTTACCTGTTTTCAAGGATGTGGCTACTTGCTCTAGTCACTGGTTTAAAAAAAAAAAAGTTTTTTGTGGGGGGACTTGGTATGTAGTGCTTAAGTCATTCCTTCTGCTTTGATATCACATATACTGAAGGACCGCAGGAGGCACACCAGTATATCTAGGGGGTGCTTTCAGTTTTCTCTCTGACTCCATCTGCTGGAGGGGAGGCATAACCCAGCTGTCTGGACTGATCCATGGTACTACTGGAACGAAAATTAGCAAAGGTAAGAACCTAATTTTCCTATAACCTTAAGGCTGGAGGGATGTTACCTCTAAGACACCTCTGCTTCTGGTTGCCTGGCATGGGCTTTTACAGTGGTGGAAACGGTCTCCCCCCAGGCCCATTGTGCTCTCTATATATGGAACATTGGAACTAGCCACAGCACACAGCCATTGGCCAACCCTCATAAACTATAATTTAACAAATCACAAACTATGTGTATTTACATCGTATCTTATCAGAGCATGTTTGTGATTATGTATACAGGTTTGTAAATGTACTACATGCTCTGTAAAATACTTTGCACACACATTCTAATGTGACTATTATAGCATTCAATGAATAATACATCTTCTCTCTCACCTGTGGTTAATTGAAATGTATGTGCCTTGAATTTGGAAATTGAGTTCTTAAAACATTTAACACATTCAATTATCCTTTTCATTCAGGACTGCCTCCAAGTGGAAGTTGGCAGGATTTAAAGGATCACATGCGTGAAGCAGGTGATGTATGTTATGCTGATGTTTACCGAGATGGAACTGGTGTCGTGGAGTTTGTACGAAAAGAAGATATGACCTACGCAGTGCGAAAACTGGATAACACTAAATTTAGATCTCACGAGGTAGGTTATACACATTTGTTTGGCCAGAATTGGATGTACTGGGTTTAACAATGGGACAATAAAGGTAAGAAATCCAAGTGTCACAAAGCCTCATTCAGTAAAGTAAATTAAACCTTGTGTTAGAGGTAACATGTCAGCATGCCTGAAAAGATAGCTGTGAAGCTTAGATCTTTCAATCGTAAGTTCTGTCTATTTGATAGGGAGAAACTGCCTACATCCGTGTTAAAGTTGATGGCCCAAGAAGTCCAAGCTACGGAAGATCTCGATCCAGAAGCCGTAGTCGTAGCAGAAGCCGTAGTCGCAGCAACAGCAGGAGTCGCAGTTACTCTCCTAGAAGAAGCCGAGGATCGCCACGCTATTCTCCCCGTCATAGCAGATCACGCTCTCGTACATAAATGATTTAGTGAAGCTTTTTTGTAGTTCCTCATGTTGTACGCATTTTCCTTTACTCCATACTGTCTTTAATTTTTTATTCACTTTTATTCAAGTTGGCTAATGTGTTGAATTACATTCTTATGTAATATTCCAAGTGAGTGTTTGCTCCTTAACATCAACATTCCCCTTGTGTGTTTTGGTAGGCTGTATTTTAACGATGTAGACAGTTCGTTTAAAAATTAAGTTAGTTAACTGCGCTTTTCAGACTGTGATATTCCTGTGTAAATGTTTTTGTTGGTTGTGGTTAGAAGTGGGGGATGTTGGATGGTTGTGCATAACTTGTCTTTTCTGGGGGATCTTAAATTTTACCTTGCCTTTTCATGTGTCTTTCTGTAGACATATCTGAAGAGATGGATTAAGAATGCTTTGGATTAAAGGATTGTGGAGCACATTTCAATCATTTTAGGATTGTCAAAAGGAGGATTGAGGAGGATCAGATCAATAATGGAGGCAATGGTATGACTCCAAGTGCTATTGTCACAGATGAAAATGGTAGTATTGACTTTATACTGAAAATTAGTGGCTGTCTGGTTTAGTTATGGCGTAAAGTCAAACTAATTTTAGCAAGTACTAGAACAAACTAAATTACACACAACCTATCAGTTTGGGTCCCCCTCTTCTCCATTTTGGCTAAGTTTATTTGCAATTAAAGAGGGACTGGGAATGTACTTGGCCACAAAACATTTGAGTTCTGTTTGTTAATGTATAAACCTTGGTAGACCAGTATAATATCAATACTGCTAAATCTGCATGTCCTCTGTGTGACTGATACAGCATTGGTATTTCATTATTTTTCAGTGTTGGAATGAAAGTAAAACTATATATCAATTCCTGAAATGTTGCTATAGAACAATGTAGCTGTGGGGTTATACCATCTTTTTTTTTTTTCCTCAACCCTTCCCCTTTAGAATAATCTGCACAGTTGACTTACTGGTATGGTAAAAACTCCCAATTAGCTTAAATCATTATCTTGAATACATTCTAGAGTACTTGCTTTAGTTTAGAATCTAGGTAGTTAACATTAGCAGTAAACTTTGAAGCTTATTAAACATTTTTTTTACAACCACAAAACCTAGGAAGTTACAGTAATGTTAGCATTATCAGTTAACATGTAAGTACGTTACTTCCCTGAATGAATAGCTTTGCTAAATACATTTCTAAATTTTACCTTTTGCTTCACCATTCAGACGTTTTGATTTGGGGAACTGATAGTTATTGGTGCCACATCTATGTTAAGTGTTGGCAGAGATAACTAATCATTCCCCAGGACCTTCTTTTTGTAACCGTATCTAACTTTTGCCTCCTCTTTTTTGGTTTTGCTGGTTATAAAGGTTTGGATTGGAGAGGGCTCACTGGATCCCAATCCTTGGAGCTGGATCATTGGATTCAAATCATAATGTGAATAGGATAGGGAGGATGAATTGCAAGGATTCATGGAGCGGGATCAAATAACCAGGAAAACAGGAGTGTGGATTCCTGCCCCAACCAAACCGCATTCATGTGGAGTTTTTTTTATATATATACAACTTTAATTGGCTATTCCAAAGATATTTTTCCTATTTTTGACGATTGGAGCCCTTAGGATGCACGGAGGAGTTTGTTTCATGTTTTGTAAAAGGAGCAAGGCGAGGACCTGGAGAGGTACGCTGGAGCAGTCTCCTTGGAAGGATTCAGCACAATAGATGGTAAACATAAAGGGAAGGGGGGGATTTGTTTAAAAAGTACATTAATAACCTGTGTTTCTAACTTGACAGAACAACTTGGAGCTGACGATTAAGTAGGTTTTCAATTGGCTATTGCAGTTTAATTTCCTTTGACAAATAAAATTTTTAAAAAAACCATGGCTGTCTTTTTCTTTATCTCAAATGGATACCAAAGTTTGACTCAGCATAAGGAAGAACCGTGAAGGCCGTGTATGGTAAGATTATAGCACTACTTAAATTTTTAAAGCAAAACAGAAAAAGCTGAAGTTTTAGCAGGGCTTACTGTTGGTACCTGCTCCTTTAGATGCAGCTGCCCCATAGTTTAAATGCAGTGGTGTACATGGCCAGGTGCAGTGTTTGCTGATCATAGCAACATGATAAATAACAGCTAAAGATCAAAATTGTCCATCTAATTTGGTTAACAGGGCTAGGCTTGCAGCTGCTATTCTATGCATGGTTATTCTTGTAGGCTAGCTCCTCCCGTGCTGATGTTACATTGCATTACCAAATGTTACCAAATGTCTTTATTTCCATCCGCCAGCCACCAAGACTTTAGTGTTTATCCTACCCTCTTATTGTCCTCACCTTTTCTGGGAGGGCTTACTTTGCAGCCGTCAGCCTGTTGTAGAAGCAGCATTTACAGCCTAGGGGGCTAGAGCGAGGGAGATACTTTGCATTGGTAAGGGTGATATTTAGTGCCCTGCTGCATGGTTCTGTACCCTGACTTGCAGAAGTGATTACTTGGAACAGCTAGTTTCATCTGGAAGTTTGTGGTGGCAGAATCTGCAAGCCAAATCAGGAAAGGCTAAAAATTAAAAAAATAAACTGCTTTTTGCTGTTGCTTCCAAGTTATAAAATTAATGGTTTGGTATGTTATGACACACTATCCTTGTACTACATTGTTAAAGTATAAAATCAGCTCATGGTGTGTTGCATGCATAATAACCTTCCTCTATAAATGGAATAGGAAATTCTGAAGACTTTTTTGCTTTTTCTGTAGTGGTATCTAGGGTGAGAGGGACTAGATAACTATAAGCAGGGGTGGAAACTAGAGAGAACCAGTTAGGGAAAAGGTTAACTAGTCAGTGTTAGACTATGTTAAAGAAAAGTAAGAAGCAGAAGCTTGAAGCCATTTTGCATCAAGAGACATAGATACTTCTGGACAGTCCTCCTGCTTGTACATCAGATCAGTCCACACCAGTGGATTTTGCATCCCTACCAGCAGATAGGGGTAGAGAACTAAAACCTGCTACATAACCAAGTGTGCTACCTCTAGTCCCTGATTATTTCTCTGTCTTCAGCAGATGGTAGAGGTGCAAACCTGCAGTAGAGACAAGAAGAGCAGTTAGATGCTTGGTGAGGTGTTGGGTTCCTTTGCAGGCCATCCCTCTGCTTGAGTAGGGAGTGGGTAATTCCTGATCAGCTTTATCCTGCATCAGAGGCAGGGGTCCTGGTTCCCTCTTCTCTGCTGAAGGCTCCTTACCAGAGGTGTTGCCAGTAGCAGGGAAATATTCTGTTTTTTGTTTAAATTTATGCCTTTGTTGTGGTTGCTCTTTCTTTAAAGAAAAAAGTGTTAACATTGCTCCCTTCCCCTGGCCTGTAACAATGTAGCTCCTCTGTTCATGGCTGTGTTCCTTTCCTCTCCCATGTGCTGTGATCACAGGCCTGTGCCTCTGCAACAGGCCCGCCCACATGAACACAAGATGGCTCCGACTGATTTCCCAGCATAGGAAAGCTGCATGCTGCTTGGAACTGGAGGCTGCATTGCGTAGTGTTTCCCTCCCCTGTGCACCACTATCATGTGGTGTCTGTTAGTCTGCAGCAGGCCTGGCCATGTGGAGATAAGATAGCGCAGACAGCAGTTTCCCAGTGCAGGAAAGCTTGTCAGCAGCAGCCTGGCATAGGGACAGCTGAATGCAACAGTGTTAGGCTGAGGGATGAGGCTGGTAGGAGAGTTGCAGATTCCCGAGGCTCTGGCAGGATCAATACTGGGAGCCTAAACAGCCTGTCACGCAGGAGAAAGGCTACAGTTCAAAGGTGACACTCCCAGGAGCTCAGGGACTCTCCTCCCATGTTTGTGTGGGAGAGGATGATGTGGAGTTATTCTCAATTTGTCTTGCTTATGTATCAGGCCCTTTTAACCAGGAAAAGTACTGACTATAAAAGGGCAATTTTGTCAGCCATCTTGTCCTGCTGCAAAGAGGCTGAGGGGCTCCTTGGCCAGGGGTTGGGGAACCTCCTTTTGTGGGCTGGGCCTGGTGCCTTAGATGATTCAGACCTGGAAGTTGGTCATGGGGGTGGATCAGGATGACCCAGCAGATCCTGAAGAGGTTCCGATAACAGAGATGGTATGCAGGTGGTTCATATGTTCCATAACGAGGAGGTGAGGCCTTTTATTTCCTATGTTCGAAAGGAACTGGGTATTAAGGTGGGCCAGGGGGAGTCTACCAGTGGAAGGGTGGATCTGGTGTTTGGGCTCAGGTCCACCCAAAGCTTTTCCCTAAAAGGATCAAGAACAGCTGCTGAACCAGGATTAGGACTTCCCAGAGGCGATTCCCAAGGTGGCTAGAGCCAAAGTAAAATTGTATCCCCTCACGGAGGATAGCCCAAGGCTGCTGATGCTTTGGTCTTGGTGGTCACTAACAAGTCGACTATTCTGGTTGCGGGTTTGGCTGCATTAAAGGACATGCAGGGCTGTAAGCTAGAGATTTAGTGGGAGAGGATGTTTGGCACTGAGCCTGTGAGCAGCGATTTGTGGAAGTCTGATGCAGAGGGCCTGTATGCTGGATCTAGAAGTCTTCGGAGAAGTCTTCAGCAGATGCTGGTTTTAATAGCCAGGTAATTCAGGTGGAGACCAGGATTGCATATGAGTCTGACACTATAACTTGAGCTGGACTTTGGCCAGGAATATGGCTGCGGCAGTCTCTGTGCTATATCTGCTGTGGTTGCAGAATCGATCTGCTATGTGGTCCAAGTCTCAGCTATGTAATCTTCCCTTTAAAGGAAGGAAAAATGGTTGGGGAGGACCTGAAACAATTGCTAAAAGGTTTTGAGGGGAGTCTAAAGGGAACAAGCTGCCGGAGGATAAAATGACAGGAAGTCTTTTCTGCTTTGCTCTAGGTTTTGGAAGTTGCGATGGTTTTTGTCCCAATAAGGGTTCTGCTCTGTCTTCAGGGCAGAACAAAGGTTCTGGTAGGCAGCAGTCCTGTCGCAGCACCCATAGACTTCCCTGAGAGGACTCCGACCAGGGGGCCGGCAGCACTAAGGTTTCACAATGAAGCCAGGCTGGTGCAGTCTCGAGATGGTGGAAGGCCGATCAGTTTTATCAAGAGTAAACCAGGATTACCTTGGACCAATGGGTCCTAGAGGTAATAAGGGAGAGCTGTGCTTTAGAGTTTTTTTGCTCAATCATCTCATTGCAGTATCGGCAAGCATGCGGCGATCTGGGACAAGTGTCAACCTTCAGTTGCTGGCATGATAGTATTGGTAGTGGTCAGGGAGCGCGGTCACGGGAAGTACTCTACTTTGTTGTGCCAGAAAAGGAGACTTTCATCCCATCTATCTGCAAAAGATGAAATGCAGTACTGCGAGTTCCCTGTTTTTCCGTGTGGAAACATTGCGGAAGGTGATAGTGGTAGTTTGTCTCAAGGAGTTCTTAGGCTTCAAGTCCGGTGAGGACCAATCTGCACATACCCATTTGGGAAGAATATCAAAGCTTCTTCATGTTATGGTTCTGGGGTAACTTTTCCAATTTTGTGCCCTCCCGTTCGGTTTGGCGACTGTACTGCGCATGTTCACAGGTGATGGTGGTGGTGGCAGCAGCTCTCTGCAGGGAAGGGATCCTAGTTCATACTTAACCAGATGACTGGCTTATCTGAGAGAAATCGGAGGAGGTATGCCAGTAGTCTGTGTGCACAGTGATGGATGTGTTGCAGTCCTTGAGCTGGGTGGTGAATTTGGTGAAGAGTCATCTGAGGCCCACCCAAATGTTGGAATACTTGGGGGCAAAGTTTGAAACTCAGCTCGGCAGAGTATTTATCACCTAGGAGAGGATTTGGAAGTTATAATCCCAGTTGGTGCGGATTGTGTGGATGCCAGGTCTTGGGGTTATCTTCAGGTCCTGGGTTCAATGGCATCTACCGTGAACTTGGTGCTATGGGCTTTTACCCACATGCGCCCTCTACAGGAAGCATTGCTGTCGTGCTGGAATCCGTTGTCAGAAGAATTTCATCGTGCTTTACTGCTGCAGGATACTTCCAGTTCAGTCTCTCGTGGCTGTCGGCCCAATTTGGAGAAAGGGATGAGCCTGGAGGTTCTGGACTGGGTTCTAGGGATCACAGATCCCAAGCTCAAGGGTTGGGAGGCGATCTGTTAAGAACAGCTGACACAAGGACTGTGGTCACCAGTGGAAGCATCCTGGTCTATCAATCGCTTGGAAACTAGAGCAGTGTGCAGGGCGTTGGTCGAATTCCTTCCACAAGTCCAAGGGCGAATTGTTTTTTGGACAATGCAACAATGGTGGCTTATATCAATTGGCAAGGGCGAATGCTGAGTTGCACGATTGCCCAAGGAACTCAGGACCTTTTTGCCTGGGTGGAGTGACATTTGCAGGGGATAGCTGCTTCACATGTTGTGGGAGTGGACAATATGCAAGCGGACTATCAGCAGATAACAGTTGGACCCAGGAGAGTGGGAACTATCGAAAGAGGCCTTTGGCCTTATCCAGTTTCGTTGAGGCAGTCCCTTTGTGTATCTGAAGGCAACAAGGAGCAAAACCAGGTCAGCAAGTTTCTTCACCTGCAGATGATAGTTGCAGCTGAGGGCATAGACACTAGAGTTCTTTCGTGGCTGACCAAGATCCTGCTATAAGTGTTCCCGCCATGACAGTTAATAGGTCAAGTGTTTAGGCACATTGAGAGGCATCTGGGCCAGGTCGTACTGGGGGTGGTGGAGAAGCTACATCATTTGTGGTTTGCGGATCTGGTTCAGCACACAATTGACTGGTCCCTGAGATTGGTTCGTTTCCAGGGGCTGTTAAGGCAAGGACCTATTTTCTTGGATTCGGCAGATCATTTTTGTCTTGCAACTTGACTTTTGAGAGCAAGCGCTTGTGACAAAAAGAATACTCTGAGCTCATGGTTTAAGGGCTTAGCTTACAATTCCTGGCGGGTTCAGGTGGCAGCCCTAGAGTGGCTCAGAGGTATACTACTGGAAAAATATTGTGGGCCCCACAGCCGGATGTTGTGAGGTTTTTGGAGGAGGTTGAGCATCTGCGGCCACCGGTGCATAGATTGGGTCCAGCATGGAATTTAAACTTGGTCTTGCAGGTGCTTTGTGGGCCTCCCTTTTTAGCCATTGAGGAAGGCATCGTTAAAGGACCTCATGCTGAAGGTGGTATTTCTGGTGGTGATTTTTTCATTCAGAAGGATCTTGGAGCTGTAGGCTTTGTCCTGTAGAGACTATTTTTGAAGAGTTCGGCGAGAGGGTGTCTGCGCATGGTACTTTTTTGTTCCTATCTAAGGTATCTTCCTTTCACCTGAATCAGACTGGAACTCCTGCCTTCCCAAATTGAGTTGCCGGAGAAAAAGGTCACAAACAGTTTTTAGTGGTTGGATCATTTGTTTTGTATAGTTTGGAGGTGCCAGAAATTGATGCAAGCCTCCAAGCGTTGGCTGAAGGCAGCTATTGTTTCGGCCTACCTTTTGTAACGGGAGAAGAATTCCAGAGGGGTACAAACAGGAAAGGAAAATTGGTTCTTAGCTGCTAATTTTTGTTCCTGAAGTACCACAGATCAGTCCAAAGACCCACATCCTTAATGTTCTTAAGACCATTACAGCAAGTCCGTGTTGGCATGCTTACTGGAAAGAACTGTCAGAATGTACAGATACGGAACCACAAGAAGTTTGCCAGGTTGTGGTTAGCCCCTTGTGTTGAATTGATTTTTCTGTTTGGGAGGGCTCCAACTTCTGGGTTTGGTATTTGCCCTCATTTAGGGGGTTGTTGAATTGTTGAGGAGTTTTTACTCTATAGTTGGCTTGGGTACAAGTCAGTACTGAGCGACTGCACGTGGCACTCACAGTTATGTAGCAGTACCTCAAAGATTTTAGTTCTCTTCCTCCCTCTGCTGGTAGGGATGCAAAACCCATTGGTCTGGATTGATCTGTAGTAGTTCAGGAACGAAAAATAGCAGGTAAGAACAATTTTCCTTTACCTTGTATCTGTTAATCATAGGGTAGTGTCTTATATCCTTGTCCAAATCCCTAATGCGGGGAGCCTAGATCCTGTAGGCAGGCTAGAGTAATAATGAATACTTTGATTTATATTATGCTTTTTTTAGGTAGTGTAGGTATTGCTCTGTCCCTGGAGGGCTCATAAGCTTATGTTGGTACCTATTTACAGAATGCACTGGAAAAGGACTGGATTAATTAAGGGACATGGAACAATCATTCATATTAGTGTATACTAAGAACAAGCAGCATAACTAAAAGCATAGGTAGCAGATAAAAAGCTTGCTTCTATGCATAAAGCAGCTTGATGACAAGCTTGTACTCGCCTACCTGAATGTAGTTGGGTCAGAGAAAGCAGTAGAAGAAATATGAGTTTGAGTAAAGCTGGGGTTAGCCAGGTACTATGAAAAGGCTATGGGAGCTAGACAGAAAACTTGACCGACAAAGAACAATACCCTACAAGCAGTTGAACTGTGGCTGGCTCTGGGGATGCAACTTGACAATGGACCAGCATAACTGGGAAGACTGGATGGCTATGTTAATTTTTTACTACTACATATTATTTACTATGTGAACGCTGAAGAAAATGTATTGGCAAAAGTTCCTAGTCATCCCTCAGAACTGTTTGGGGATTTTTGTAAAAGTATATTATGAAAATAAAGGACTTTGATAAGAAGATGGTAGCATGTGACTGGGGATATCAACATAGAGGATTAGTGGACAATAAGCAATTGGTTGGGTACCAATGCATGACCCAACATGGAATTTTGTATGTTTGGAAAGAATATAAAATGGTAAGGGGGGAAATGTATATTTTTTAAGCTTTAAGGGTTGTGAGTGAATTAAAAAGGGTGGGTAAATGTGAACCTTTTATTCTTTAAAAAAAAAAAAAAAAAGGCAAAGATTAGGGGCCATTCCATGAAATGACTAAGTATTAAAAATGAGAAAATTATTTGTTCATGTTTCATTTAATGTTCAATTAAGCTCATTGGTGGAGAATGTGCTAAAAGTAGTTGGTGTAGCTTGGTTTAAAAAAGGTTTAGTCAAGTTCTTAGAGGAAAAGTCTGTAAACTTAGTAACCAGATCATCTGGTGAAAAGCCAGTACTTCCTATCTACTGTTTTTAAGATCCTGCCAACTATCTATGACCTGGATTGGCAACTTGGAAATGGGCTACTGGCCTTGATGGATCCTTGGTCTGACTCAGTAGGGTAGTTCTTATGATTTACATTTAGAAAAGACTACAATGTAGCAAGCTAGGGTGAAGCCAATAAGCAGAGCTGAAGCTATGATAGAAGATAAGAGAAATAGACTTGGTACAGGGAGGAGATGGGACGTAGAGGAAGGCATTAATTAGCAAATAACTTATGTAGATGCCCAAGAAGGGAATGGTGAAAAACAAACATGCACAGAAACTCTAACCATTTTCAGAGAACAGCTGCAAATGAGCTAAGATATAGCAGTGTGACATTAAATGAACCTTGAGGTGGTGTGGCTCTGAGAAATTTAGTATTCTCTACCTCCCAGTAGATGGTAGACTCTGGTGTAGTGGAATTTTTCGTAAGGCACTGTCATAGGGAGGTAGACTCAACTCTTACCCCAAGTCCATTTTTTTGGTAAACAGCTGAAAATGAACCTGGATATGGCAGTTGGACACTACTTGAGCAGTAACATGACCACAGATAAAGATCAATTGGCCCATCCATTCTCTGTTTTGATCTACAGTGCTTAAAGCAAGAACTGGTGGCTGCAATGATAATTTCTTCCCTAAATAGCTGACTGCTTTATTTGAGGTGGCTGCATTTCAGAAGTGCTGATCTAGTGTATTCTGTCCAATAGAGGAAGTTCTCTCATGAGCTATGTACAGTATATAGAAGTAGTTCAGGACCCATCCATGATCAGAAGTGTTAAAAGGTTCAAACCATGTTGCAAAGAAGTTGCTACAAGAGGAGAACCTTATGTTTAAGGGATAGGAGATTGAAGCCAAGACTTTATGAAGAGATGTAAGAAACAACAGAAATTAAGGGGCAGGTTACAAATAGTGAACTTGTCCCTTCTGTTTCAAGTATTTTGGTAATTTCCTGGTGCCATTTGCCAATAAAACAACAAGATAACAGAGTTGAGGACAGGCATGCTGTTTCCATGAGCTTCCATTTCACATGAGCTATTCCAGGTGATGTTCCCTGTACGTACCCAGATCAATCTAGACTCCTGGGTTTTGCCTCCCAGCAGATGGAGACAGAAAGTTTCGCTGAGACTAGCATATAACCTGGTGTGACACCTACAGTCCCTCAGTATTTCTATGTCTCTAACAGATGGTGGTGCAAAACCTGCAGTCTTAAAGGCAATTTCCCTGTACGTACCCGGATCAGTCCAGACACCTGGGTTTTGCCTCCGCACCAGCAGATGGAGACAGAGCAAGATTTGACTGGCTCAGCCACATATAGCAGAGTGCCAGCCACAGCCTCTCAGTCTTACGTAATGTCAAAGCAGATTATAATAACACATATACACTACCTATGTTAACCCAACAAGGTCAAGTTCAAACCCCCAACTGGAACAAGGCTCCCAGAACCAATGGAGTGAACGAAATCAAGAACTAATAACCAGGAAAATCTTGCTCTTGTCTCCAGGTGTCTGGACTGATCCGTGGTACTACAGGAACGAAAATTATCAGGTAAGAATCTAATTTTCCTTTCCTGGACATAACCCAGATCAGTCCAGACCAGTGGGTTTATGCATCCCTACCTGCAGATGGAGACGGAGAAGAAAAACATTGAGGCGCCGCTACATAAACGAGAGTGCCACCTGCAGTCCTTCAATATTTCTCGTCTCCAGCAAATGGTAGAGGTGCGTACCTGCAGTCCTGACCGATTTGGGAGACTTGGGAATTTAGATTCTGCTCCCTGAGGTGCTAGGTTCCTTTAGTGGGCCACCCCTTGGGTTGAGCCAGGTGACCGAGGGGTTGGTTACCCCTGGCTGTTGTGGCCTGCTGTTCTTGAATACTGTGTATAATACTGTACAATTCTGGTTGCCACATCTCAAAAAAGATATAGTTGCGATGGAGAAGGTACAGAGAAGGGCAACCAAAATGATAAAGGGGATGGAACAGCTCCCCTATGAGGGAAGGCTGAAGAGGTTAGGGCTGTTCAGCTTGGAGAAGAGACGGCTGAGGGGGGATATGATAGAGGTCTTTAAGATCATGAGAGATCTTGAACGAGTAGATGTGAATCAATTTACAATTTCGGATAATAGAAGGACTAGGGGGCATTCCATGAAGTTAGCAAGTAGCACATTTAAGACTTCAGAGAAAATTCTTTTTCACTCAACGCACAATTAAGCTCTGGAATATGTTGTCAGAGGATGTGATTAGTGCAGTTAGTGTAGCTGGGTTCAAAAAAAGTTTGGATAAGTTCTTGGAGGAGAAATCCATTAACTGCTATTAATCAAGTTTACGTAGGGAATAGCCATTGCTATTAATTGCATCAGTAGCATGGGATCTTCTTAGTGTTTGGGTAATGGCCAGGTTCTTGTGGCCTGGTTTTGGCCTCTGTTGGAAACAGGATGCTGGGCTTGTTGGACCCTTGGTGTGACCCAGCATAGCAATTTCTTATTTTCTTGGGGACCTTGATAACCAGGGGACCAGGTCCCTCTTGGTATCCCTAAGTCCCCTCCTGGACTCTACTGGCTCCATTCACGGAAGTATCCCTTTAGTCATCTTTTTGTTCACTGTGTTGTTAGTTTGTTTAAAAAAAAAAAGATGACCGACAGGAGCCAGGACATTCGGCTTGTAGCTGCAGTGCCAGGGCGGTTGCCCAGCGGATTGTTCTGTGGCCCACAGGAAGGGGAGAGCGAGAGAGGCAGAGTGAGTTTGATTTCCCCCAACGGGGGGACCCTGGATTGCTCGCCTTGAGAGTCACATTGCTTGAGGGCCTTGTGCTGTTTCCTGTGTGCTGGTAGTTTCAGCGCGGGCACACATCTTAGCACAGCTTGGAAGACAATGTGTGGCTGGCCTAGCGTTTTTGCGGGCCTGATGGTGGACAAACCACCTGTAGAAGCTTGTATGGCCTGCGGGTACTGGTCTGCTTGCTTGAATTCTCGCGCTCTCTGCAGAGGCTGTGCTACAGGATTGAAGGGATTTTCTCTGAAGGCTTCTAAGGGCAAGAGGATGCCCTGATCTGCTGGGCCTGTGGCAGGTGCTAAAAGGGTTAGGTTTCTACTCTGATGCTATTCCTGAAGGGGGGAGCAGGTAGGGGGCCTCAGCCGATCGAGAGCCCAGGGATTCTCCTCTCCTGCAGGGCAGGTACCAGGGGATAGGAGGAGGGAGCGGATTCAGAGTGCAGCCTTCCTGAGCAGGGTTTTGAAGTTCCATGGGCTTTTTCCCCAAAATTTGTCCTGCTGATGCACGAGGCTTTTCTGGCTAGAAAGTGCAGGGGAGAGGAGAACCAGAGACAGATGGCTAGGACTGCCCAAGAGACCTAGGCTGGCTTCAACGGGTGGTACAGATCAGATGCACAAGCCGCGGGTGTTACATGGTACTTGTTCGGAGGGTGACCCCCAGGGATCTGGATGATTCGGACGACATGCAGGAGGATTCTTGGATGGGGTTCAGTTTCTGGATCCGAATGTGAGCAAGTTTGCCCGGATCTCGGAGACCGGGACCGAGGGGGATGACTCTCGAGTAGTCCACCTGTTTTAAGAAGGAGGAGCTTCAGCCCCTTATTCCACAAGTTGGACAATGAGGGTGTCAGTCTGGTTCTGGATGGACTGCAGGCGCCGCCCAGTGCCTTTGCCATACCTAAAAAGATTTAGAAGCTGATTAGCCGGGAGTGGGATTTCCCAGAAGCAGGCTTAAAGGTCGGGAGGGTGATGGCGAAGCTTTATCCCTTGCTGGAGGAGCATTTGGATCGCTTTAAGTCTCCAAAGGTGGACACAATGGTCTCTGCGCTAAGATCCTGTAGATCTGGAGAGATTTTTGTTAGATAAAAGTAATTCAGGTTGAAATAAGGGAATAGGATTTCCCAGCAATTTTTCTTTTATTCCTCAAATCGTCCTCCTTGATTATGTGGGCTTTTGCATGATTATGGCTTGTTTTTCCTGTGTAATTTCTTGGCAAATATGCTTTTTCTATATTTCATGAGAAATTAATAAAAGTGTAAATTAAAAAAAAATGTAATCTGCAGTTCAGATGCCTAGTTGCCTAGTCTCACAAGGTCCATCTGCAGTTCCTCATAATCCATTGCTGTATTAACAGCTTTGAATAATTTTGATGATCTCACTCATTGTTTCCTTTTCTAGATCATTTATGAATGTTAATCAGCTTAGATCCTAGTACAGATCCCTGTATACTCCACAAATGAATTTTCTCCATTTAGAAAACTGACCAATTAGTCCCACTCTCTGTTTTCTGTTACCAGTCCACAATAGTACAGTGCCTCCTATTCCATGATAGAGGAGTCTTTTATAGGGGACTTTGACAAATGCCTTCTGAAAACCCAAATACACTATTTCAGTTGGGTTATCTTTACATGTTTATTTACACCTTCAAAAAATCTAACATTTATAAGTCGAGGAGAAATGTAGTTTTCCTCTTCAACCAGCCAGACCAGTCCAGACACATGGGTTATAATTCCCAGCCAGCAGACAGAGACAGAACAACAGGTTTGCTGACATCATCCCTTATAGGTGCCTGTGTTGCAGTCAGCTATTATTCTTTGTCTCCTGCAGATGGTAGGCAAAAATCCTGTGCAGTGACTGACACCCGGTCTTAGGCCAGGTGAAGAAGAAGCGGGTGAATTGGATTTGCTTCTGGGGTGATTATTCTTAGGATTCCCTCCCCCGGTTCAGCTGCTTGAGTTTAGCCTTGTGACTGGGGGGCTTCTATTTGGAATATAGCTCTTTTAAGCTAGACTGAAAATCCCCCCTCCCCTTCTTCTAAATTGGCTTTTCTCTCTTTTCTTCAGCCTTTCCTCTCTGAGGGCCTCATTTTCTATAGTATCGCAGGCCTGTGATACTTTAGAAGATGAGGGGCGGGGGGCCGAAACGGGGGGAGGGCCTGCGCTAGCCGACAGCGATCGCACCGTCGCGGTGCAATTGCTGCCGGTTTCGCACCCAATAGCACCACCATAGGAGGTGAAGCTATTGGGAGTGAAAGCTGCCACGAAAAGGCACTTAACTTTTCGCTGTCCGCGTTGTCGGCGTAGTCGGCCCCGGTGACGCCCCGACTCCTCCTCTTCCGGGGCCGACTCCACCCCCATCCTGGTATTGCACGCGATAAGGGACTTTTCGTGTGCGAAAGGTCCCTTATCGCGTGCGAGCGGCGTGGAAAATGAGGCCCTGAGTTCTTAAAACAGAAGTTGGTGGTAGTTTTCCTTCTTTCTATCCTTTCTCCCTCTCTGTTCTGCTACTGACCTTGCCAAGTTTAAAAAAAAAAAAAAAGAGAAGTCAGCCAGAAGAGTAGGAGCAGAAGTGGCTGTTCTGGTTGTCAAATCAGAGAAGAAGACTATTGGGCCGATACAGAAAACTTCGCGGGAGAGGTGGCGAATGCCCACTCTCCCAACACACGCCCAGGCCACTCTCCTGGGTGCACGATTCAGTAAGCCAGGTATGCAAATTAGGGCCCGCGGTAAAAAGGAGGTGCTAGGGACAATAGTGCGTCCCTAGTGCTTCCTTTTTGACAGAAGCGGCGGCTGTCAGCGGGTATGACAGCCGACGCTTAATTTTACCGGCAGCAGTTGTTGAACCCACTGACAGCCATAGGTTCGGAAAACTGACGCCGACAAAATTGAGTGTCCGTTTTCCAACCCGTGGGCAGATTTTTTTTTTTTAAATTATCTTTGGGGCCTCCGACTTAATATTGCCGGCAGCAGGAAAGTGTACAGAAAAAACTGCTTTTCTGTACTCTTTCCTGCTGCCGGCGAAATTAACGCCTGCCTTTCAGTAAAATGTACGGCTTGGCTGCACATTTTACTTTCTGTAACGCGCAGGACTAACTAATAGGCTCATCAACATGCATTTGCATGTTGCGGGCGCTATTAGTTTCGGGGGGGGGGGGGGTTGGACACGCACTATTGCCCATTACTGTATAAAGGTTAAAAATTGCGGGTCGAAAACACACATCCAAATGGGGGCTAATGGTGCACTCGGCCTGAGCGCACTTTACTGCATCAGCCCATATGTATTTTCACTGGATTTTGATTTCTCTGAGGGAGTTGAACAGAGGAGAGAAGGTAATGGCTGCTACTCAAGAGCATGAGAAAAGGATCCTGCTGTGTGCCACATGCAGGACACTGAAGTCTGTCGGGGAAGGGAGGAATTTGTGTAGGAACTGTGAGGAGAGGGTGAGAGCAACAACAACAGTTGGTTATTTCAGTGGAGGGCCTACATTGGTGGGGTCATCCTGCCAGGCTTGCTACCAATCTTGGATCTGCAGGAAGAAGGAAGCATGAAGCTGGCATTTTCCATGTTCCAGGCAATGCAATATCCACGCTGGAAAAACAGATGCTCGTGATCGAATGCCCGTTTTCCAAACGTGCACCCATCCACCTCTCCCAGGAGCACAATGCAGTAGGCTGAGCTGCTGCATTAAAAAGGAGGCACTAGGGGAAATTGTGCGTACCTAGCGCCTTCTTGGCATTGGGCACCCAGAAGAAGTGACTGTATGCAGGTTAGGAAAACAGATACTCACTTTTAGGAGTATCAGTTTTCCTAATCCATGCACAGCCATGGGTTTCAAAACTGGACCCTTGTAAATTGAGAGTCCGTTTTCTGAACCTCACCACTTTCAAGATATTTTTTCAATTTTTTTTTCACATTTCTGCTTTCTGTAGTTTCTCAGACTTAATATCACCATGATATCACCATGATATTAAGTTGGAGGAATCACAGAAAAGCAGTATTTTCTGTTTTACTGTTCAACTTTTGGGGCTCCTCAAGACTTAACGCCAACTCCAGGGATGGTGTTAATTTTTGAGAAGGGGTAAAATGTGAGTATTGGGCTCATTTTTTTTAATTTACATCAGAGGTATGAGCCAATAGCCTCATCAACATGGCATTTACATGTGACTAGCACTATTAGCTACGCCCTAGTTTGGACATGTGTTTTACACTTGCAGTTCCCCTTATTGCAGCAGAGGTTATGGACGTGTGTTAACCTGTGTGCTAGTCTGAGCACACGGTATTGCATTGGCCTTGTTATTTACTGTGGTTATAGAAGCTGTAGCATGATTTTGGGGGCCCTAGCATTCAAAGTCACTAGAGCTTTTTCGGTTCCAGAGCTAATTTCAGCTTCTTCCTGATCAGCACTTTCTGCTGAGTTTAAGAACATAAGAAATTGCCATGCTGGGTCAGACCAAGGGTCCATCAAGCCCAGCATCCTGTTTCCAACTGGCCAAACCAGGCCACAAGAACCTGGCAATTACCCAAACACCTAGAAGATCCCATGCTACTGATGCAATTAATAGCAGTGGCTATTCCCTAAGTAAACTTGATTAATAGCCATTAATGGACTTCTCTAAGAACTTATCCAAACGTTTTTTGAGCCCACCTACACTAACTGCACTAATCACATCCACTGGCAACAAATTTCAGAGCTTAATTGTATGTTGAGTGAAAAAGAATTTATCCGATTAGTTTTAAATGTGCTACTTGCTAACTTCATGGAGTGCCCCCTAGCCCTTCTATTATCCGAAAGTGTAAATAACCAATTCACATCTATTCGTTCAAGACCTCTCATGAACTTAAAGACCTCTATCATATCCCCCCTCAGCCGTCTCTTCTCCAAGCTGAACAGTCCTAACCTCTTTAGTCTTTCCTCATAGGGGAGCTGTTCCATCCTCTTTATCATTTTGGTTGCCCTTCTCTGTACTTTCTCCATCACAACTATATCTTTTTTGAGATGCGGCAACCAGAATTGTACACAATATTCAAGGTGCAGTCTTCTTCAAGCTTTTGTTATAGGGCAGAATTCAGGCCCTGGAACCTCCCTCCACCTTGCATTTACTGTACATTAGGCAAGTTTGCCTCCATGTTCTAACCATAAGAAGGCTAAAAAATAAGTGGAGGAAAATGTAAAGGATAAGTCCTCTAGAGGACAATTCTCTGCTGACTCTCAGGGTAGCAAAAGGCAGCGTGAGTGATGAAGAGTTGCAGGAGGATAGCGACTACAATGATTCACCTTTTTCATAAAGAGGAACTCCCTTCCTTGATTTCATAGTCCTTGTAGTTTTTTAATATTGCAGAGGAAAAGGGAGAATATGAAGCAAACTTTGTGTAGGATCCTATTATGTTGGGTGTGCAAAAACCATCCAAAGCCTTCCCTTTCCAAACGTGGATCAAGGAATTGATCTCTGGAGAATGAGAATCCTCAGCAGTCAATTTTAAAAAAGTCAATGACAAAGCTTTATCCTCTGAATGCACAAGAAAAGGAGAAGCTCCTAAGGTGGATGTGCTGGTTCCTGTGGTCACTAGTGCATCTCCTAAGGATGTGCAGGACAGAATTGAGTATATGCTTAAGCAAACATATGAACCATCTGATCTGGTTCTCCAGGCAGCTGAGTGCAGAGGGATCATAGCAAGGATCAGACTGCATTTGTCTCAGCATATTCAGGAGAGTTCATTTGAAGATCTTAGTTCTGTCATGGATGAGGTGGCTCAGATAGAACTGGGGGTGACGTTTTTGGCAGATGCCTCATGATTTAGTTGGAGCCTTGGCTAGCAGTATGGATTCTATTGTGGCAGTGCAATGTTTGTTGTGGCTGTACAACTGGTCGGCATATTTTGTATTCACAAATCAGCAGGTCAAGCTTTTGTTTAAGGGGAATATGTTTGGAGAATATGTGGAGAAGTTTGCAAAGCTTCACAGCTCGCCTCAGCTAGGAGTCATTATAAGGACCCGAAACAGGTGAACAATGATCTAGACCCTATAGTAAATTTAAGTACATTCAGAACAATGAGAGGTTTGGCCATTGCTACAGGCATTCACAGTTTGCAATAAAGGTTTTGGGACCCTGACTTTGGGTCAGGAAATAATTAATAAGCAAACGGTTATCAGCCTTTTACCAGAGATGGGTTCAGACTAGTGGTTTCTGGAGATAATCAAGGACAGCTATGTCCTGGACATTTCCCACCCTATTCCAAAAGCTTTTTTTTTTTTTAAGATTTCTTTATTGAATTTTTTCATAACTAAAACGAACAACCTTGGAACTCAACAGTTACAAAACCAGTTGCGATTCCCCCCCCCCCCCCTCTTTGAAACAAGGTATATTGTCCATGTTTATGTTTATGTCAGTGTGGACATCTTGGGTTCTCTCAAAGAGGCTGTATATCTTTGGAGACAGAGTTTCTTGTATAAGTCTTTTTTAGATTGTGGGATCCGAGCCCAGTATCCACTCCATATCTCATCCCATCTGCGTTGCATTCGTTGTGATTGACTATTGGCCGTCATAAGTTCATATTGCAGCATATTGTCCAACCTGTTTTTCCATTGAGCTGTCTGTGGGTGAGCATCAGTCGTCCAGTCTGCCATTATAGTTTGTATGCCTGCCAAGGTGGCCTTACTAAGGAATAATTTTTGAGTCTCGGCTAAAGCTTCCAAAAGGCCATCATATAGACGGAAAAGGCAGATTGGAGGATCCTTTGGAATGGAGAGATCCAAAGCTCTTCCCATCTCTAGCAGAATGGCATCCCAGAATCCCTGTACAATTTTACACGACTAAATACAGTGGAAGAAGGAACCGGGGTCCTCCCTGCATTTTAAACACAAGTCCAAGTCACAAAGAAGGGCTGCATACATACCAGTTCGAGCCATATACATACAGTGCAATATTTTGAACCCCACTTCCTTTAAGCTGACATTTTCAAATACAGTAAAACATCCCTTTAGTATACTAACAATGTCCTCTAGCATTAGGTGAATATTAGCTTGGTTTTGCCATTTGCTTTGAATAGTGAGGAGTGTGTGAGTATGGGTGATGCTGCGAAGCATTTTGGAAAACGTTGCACAGGAATTTGATTTATGCCCTCTGGCAACAAAAAGACCTCAGATCCCCAAATCTCTGTAAATTGGAGGGCTCTAATTGCAAGAAAGTTATGTAGTGTCTAGCCTGCAGATATCCATAAAAATCTTTATTATCTATCCCATACATTTCTCGCAGTGCTTGAAAATTCAGGACTCCTCCCTGCCTAAGGTCTATAAATTGATACACACTGATCAATCCTAATTCTGCCCATTTACTGAAAACTATAGATTTCTGTCCATCCATAAACGCAGGATTCCCTATAAATGTAAGAAATGGCATGGATATAGATGTCAACCCACATTTTATCTTAGTTAAAAACCGCCATGCTTGGCGACTGATTTTCAAAAGCTGACTATGCCTAGTGCTGCTCGGTAACCGCACCCTTGGGACTTGGAGATTTACGGGCCGTAATGGGGATAACCAGGCACAGATAGACTTATATGGAGTACATATAGACGTCTCCTGTATCCAGTCATATACATGGCGTAACATACATGCTAGATTATATTCCCTCCAGTTCGGACATGCCAAACCTCCTTGGCAGCATCAAGGTTTGGAGGGTTAACCGAGCCAGTCTACCACCCCAGAGGAACTGACATATTGCTCTATTTATACGAGTAAGCTCTGATTTCTTTAACCACAAGGGAAGTTGTTGTAACACATATAGCCAGCGTGGCAGCTCCATCATTTTCAGTAAATAGATTTTCCCCGACAGGGATAGGGGCAGGTTAATCCGGATCTGTAACTTTTCTTCCATATGATGAAAGAGAGGGTCAATGTTCGCTCTGTGTAGGCTCATAGAAACATAGAAATGACGGCAGAAGAAGACCAAACGGCCCATCCAGTCTGCCCAGCAAGACACGCAGTTTATCCATTCCCCCCCCCCCCTTTTTCTCCCTCCCACCCGTCACTATTGGCTTCCAGCACCCTCCGGCCCCAACTCCCTTCCACCCCTCCACCAATGCAGAGAGCAGCGCCGTATCCGCATCCCAGTGAACATCCAGCTCAATCAGGGGTAGCAACCGCCGCAACAAGCAGGCCACACCCCTGCCCCATACTCTTACCCACCCCTGCTTTGTTTGTTTTTTGGTTTGTTTTTTTTGGAGATGGCAGCCCTCCATCCCTCCGCTCCGTGAAGGCGGAACACCAACCACTGGCCACTGGCATCCCGCTCCGTGAATGCCTCTGTGGCTACTGCCGCTCCGTGCAGTGTTTTGCTGCCTGAAGGTGGAACACCAACTACTGGCCACTGGCATCCCGCTCCGTGAATGCCTCTGTGGCTACTGCCGCTCCGTGCAGTGTTTTGCTGCCTCCTCTTTATTTACGCCCACTAGACTTGATGGATCCACAGTGTTTATCCCACGCCCCTTTGAAGTCCTTCACAGTTTTAGACTTCACCACTTCCTCCGGAAGGGCATTCCAGGCATCCACCACCCTTTCCGTGAAGAAATACTTCCTGACATTGGTTCTTTGTCTTCCTCCCTGGAGCCTCAGCTCGTGACCTCTTGTTCTGCTGATTTTTTTCTGACGGAAAAGGTTTGTCGTTGTCTTTGGATCATTAAAGTTTTTCAAGTATCTGAAAGTCTGAATCATATCACCCCTGCTCCTCCTTTCCTCCAGGGTGTACATATTTAGATTCTTCAATCTCTCCTCGTATGTCATCCGATGAAGATCCTCCACCTTCCTGGTCGCCCTTCTCTGTACCGCTTCCATCTTGTCTTTGTCTCTTTGTAGATACAGTCTCCAGAACTGAACACAGTACTCCAGGTGAGGCCTCACCAAAGACCTGTACAAGGGGATAATCACTTCCCTTTTCTTACTCGATATTCCTCTCTCTATGCAGCCCAGCATTCTTCTGGCTTTTGCTATCACCTTGTCGCATTGTTTCGCAGACTTCATATCATTAGACACTATCACCCCAAGGTCCCTCTCCTGCTCTGTGCACATCAGCCTTTCCCCCCCCCATCGAATACAGTTCATTCGGATTTCCACTCCCCATATGCATGACTTTGCACTTCTTGGCATTGAATCTCAGCTGCCATATCTTCGACCACTCTTCCAGTTTCCTTAAATCCCGTCTCATTCTCTCCACTCCTTCCGGCATGTAGAAAGTCAGAAGTGGGATTTGAACCCACGACTCCATCAGGAGTCCCAAACACAAATCACAGTGAAGAAGGAAACCTTCAGATCAGCACCTCAGACCACTCAGCCATCGAGGCACCTTTGGAAGGTGGATCCCTAGATACCGCATCTCTGAGCCTACCCATTTTAGGGGGGGAAGGTACCCTCCCAATCCCCCTGTATAGAGGGGTCTAAGGCCGTAGCTTCCGACTTATCCATATTTATCTTTAAGCCCACAAAGGAGCCAAAAAGTCGTTGCCAAGCTAAAACCCTCATAAAAGATTTTTGGGGGTTGGTCAAGAAGACCATAACATCGTCTGCAAACGTTGAAATTTTAAACACTTGGTCTCCACTCCCAAACCCAGTGATCTATGGGTCCTCAGCTATTTTACGTAAAAGGGGGTCAATCGATAATATGTAAAGTAACGGCGATAACAGGCATCCTTATCTGGTGCCCCGGAAAAGCTGAAAGTCCTCTGAAAGTTTGCCATTGCAATCCCATCGCTGACTTGGGATTGCGGTAAAGCATTTTTATACCATTAACTATCTCTCCTGTGATACCATATTTCTCCAGTACTGAAAAGAGATAAGGCCAAGACACCCTGTCAAAAGCCTTTTCTGAATCGAATCCCACTATCATAGCCTTTATCTTTTGTTTCTTACATTCCTCCATGGCTAAAATCAGGGAGGTTAAATTTGCACAGATAGTTCGCCCCTTAACAAAGCAGGCTGTTGTGACATAATTATGTGGGGGAAACAAATACTTAATCGATTTGCTAGTATTTTAGCGAATACCTTGGCCTCATAGTTTAGTAAGGAGATGGGCCTATATGAGGCCGGAAATGAGAGATCTTTCCCTGGCTTCTCCGTTGGGGAAACATTGATTCTCTTGGGCCTTTCTGTAAAAGTTCAGTAAGGATTCTCCTATTTGCGGCAGTAAAATTTTATAATATTCGGCATTTAAGCCGTCAGGGCCCGGGGCTTTATTACATTTACTCTCCTTAATGACCGAAGCCAACTCCTCCAATTGTATAGGTCTATTTAGTCTCTCCAGCTGTTCCGGAGACAGTTTTGGAATCTGGAGTGACTCAAAGAACACTTCTTCTTCTGCCGGTCCCCCTACTCTGTCTTCACTATACAGGGTTTCATAGAATGCCCGAAATCGGGCACATACATCTTTGCCCGAGGTAAGTGGGAGGCCCCTGTCATCTCTTAACTTATCTATATATTTTCCCCCTATGGAGGCGGACCATATTGACTAGGAGCTTCCCGGCCTTATTTCCAAATCTGAATAATTTGTGGGCACCTGTCTGCATTACCCTTTGAGCCCTAGTATGTAACATAGTGTTTAAGGTATGCAGAATATCGTAATATGCTGCCCTGTTCTGGCTGTCGTTGTGTTGTGCCAGTTTTTGTTTAGCTAGCCCTAGCTGGTGTTCCAATGCTAAGATCGATTTATGAAGTGCCTTGGATTTTCCAATCAAAAAGGAGGTAATTTCCCCTCGCATGACTGCTTTGCTAGCTTCCCAGTATAAAATTGGTTCAGTGTGGTGTGCCTGATTATGTCTTTCATATTCTCCCCACCTTTCTTGTAAAAATTTTTTGAATTCTGTATCATCCGCTAGCTGGCCAGGAAAGCGTCACAACCGCTCACCCGATTCCCGGTTGTCATCTTTTAATTCAACCCACACGGGTGCATGATCTGAGATCTCAATAGTCCCTATATGTGCCTGACCTATTCTTGGGAATAAAAAGTCCGAGATGAGAACGTAGTCAATCCGGGACATTGTCGCATGAGCCGTAGAGACATGTGTGACGTCACGTTCTGATGGATGCAACGTGCGCCAAATATCTAAAGCTTTGAGTTCCTGACAGAGATAGGTTATCCCTCTTGGCTGTCTACTGCCTCCCCCTGCTGGCAGTGGGATCTATCCATACTTGGGTCTTGGACGCAATTGAAATCTCCAGGTAATACTAGAGGCCCTGTCATAACTGATATCAATTTACCAATCAGGTCTTGGAAAAACTTGTGGTCATAATTATTCGAGGCATACACTGAGCAAATTGTAATATCTTTACCTTGCATCTTGCCCGTGAGTATAATGTAGTGACCGTCTGGGTCTTCTATTTGCTGTTTTAGGCCAAAGCGCCCTGTTTTATGTACTAGAATCACTGTTCCGGCCTTCTGTCCCACCACAGGCGTAAAGAAGCATTGCCCTACCCAGCTTCTTTGTAACTTCTTACTTTCCTCTGCGGTAAGGTGTGTTTCTTGAATCGCAGCTATCCCTACTTTTATGCGGAGCAGGGCACTTAGAATTTTTTGTCTCTTGATAGGTGTGCCTAACCCTCCCACATTCCAGGAACAGATCCAGATATTACTTATCCTATTCTGCTCACCAGTACACTCGTCCCAGCTGAGAGATATATCTTCTGCTGGATGGCCCCCCAGCCTAGGCCTCCAGCTCCCGTACCTCTCAAGGCACCCAGATATCCACCCACAGCACATGCATATATCCACACGTTGCCCTCCCCCCCCCATGATGAACCAGCCCTTGCCAAAGGCCACCCCCTTCCCCCTCCCCCTGATTCCATTTGCCCTTCCATCATCCCGTCGTATTACCAACCCCCCCCCCCCCCCCACCCCCCCCAACCCCAACTGCTCCTTAGTGAAATATCCCCTCATGGAAAAAACGAGGGTAGAAATCAGTGTACTATGCGTTCGGGTACCACCCCCCAGCATCATAAGTAGTACCATCCACAGGAGAATAACTTCTGTTAGCTAAACACCAGGAATGACATATACAACTCAGAACATATAGGTTCCAAAAAAAAACCCAACGTATAACTGTGAAACTGGGTCCTTCTGGAGCTAGGTAATCCCCAATTAACCAAAAAGTAAGCTCCAAGCCTTCTACCAGGGAAAGGTCTTAGACACTCTTACGCAGGCCCCAGCCTTTCGCTGACTTCTCTCGGTCCTCGGTCAGGTGTTCAGGCTCTTCAACCAGTCTCCCGCTTTCTCCAGGGCTTCAAACTGTAAGGTCTGTCCGTCTTTCCAGACTTTCAGGGTGGCCGGAAACTGAAGTGCAAAGCGTATGTTCTTCGCGAAAAGGGAGCTGCAGGTACTAGCAAAAAGCTTGCGTTTGGCAGCCACCGCTGCTGAGAAGTCCTGGAAGATAATAACTTTGGCTCCCTTAAAGGTGAGCTCTGCAGTTTTCCGAAACACTGTTAGTATCTGGGTCTTGTGGGTCCAGTCCAGGAATTTAGCGATCACCAGGCAGGGGCATGTAGCCATCTCTCTCCTAGGGCCTAGTCTGTGCGCCCTCTCCACTATCAATTTGCCTTCCAATGTAGGAATTTGCAGGGCCTTGGGTAACCATCCCTCCAGCATGGCTTTGAGATCACTATCTGGGATGTTTTCGGCTATACCCAGGAACTTCAGATAGTTTCGCCAGGCCCTATTTTCAAGGTCCTCCAGCTTATTCTCCGCAGCATTAATCGCTGATTCAAACGTTGTGACCTGGGCCGCCAGCGCCACGTGCTCTTCTTCCGCGGCCGATATCCTCCCCTCTGCGATATCCAGTCTGCGGCCCACCACACTCATCGAATCTTTTAAGGCTTGAAGGTTTTCAGTTAGCCCCGTGAATTTTGGCTCGAGTCCCGCAATTACTGCCGCCGAGAGACGGTTGATAGCCAGCTCGTCTAGCCCCCCTCCCTCCGGTCATCCCCGTATATCCACCATCTTGGAATCCGGCTCGACCGCTTTACTCTTTTCTTTCCTCACCGGTTTGCCGGGCATCCCCGCCTGCGGCGACATGCTCACTCTGAAGCGCTGCAGTTTAGAGGAATATTTCGCTGGAGAAAAAATAGAAAACAGCCAGATTTAGCTGGGGAGACCCGGTTTCAGGGGGGGCAGTACCTGGAGCTGAGCAAGGAGCGACTTGCCCAGCTCACCGCATCACGTGATCTCCTATTCCAAAACACTCAGAGAAGATATTTAATCTATTGTGTGGTCCCAAAGAAAGAGGGTTCCTTTCATCCCATTTTGGATCTGAAGCTAGTCAACAAAAATCTGAAGGTGACATACTTCACAATGAAAATATTAAAGTAGATTATGATAGTGGCAAGACAAGGAGAAATCCTAATGTTCTTGGAACTGACAGAGGCATAGCTTGATATTCCTATAAAGGAATACATTTTTGTTTGTTTTATGATTATGGGAAAGCATTTTCAGTTTTTGGCTCTAAGTTTGTTTGGCCACTGCCCCAAGAACGTTTCCAAGGTAATGGAGGTGGTAGCAGTGGTTCTTCATTGAGGTTATTTTGGTTCACCTTTATCTGGATGATTGGTTGATTGGGGTCAGAGTTGTACAGTAGCTACAGGAAATGAGATAGGTTCAATGCCAGATTTGGCATAGGTAACATATGCACTTGGCAAGGGTACCAGATTCTGAAGGCATACAAAAACTGGGACCTACCTTGCTGCTGTCATGGTTTTGCTTGTTTCAAAGTTTCTCCATGCCCTGGTTCAGCCTGTTGTGCAACCTCCCCCCACTAGAGGTCCTCAGCAAGCCTCTCCTCCAGCCTTGCCAAGCTCCTCATTGCTCATTCCACAGCCAAGTTCCAGCCCCGTTAAACTCTGCCTTACCAGAACCTAGATGTCTCTTCATGGAGTCATTCTTGGCTCTCTGACCTTGTGGCTTCTAGACCTTTTGTTACTTTGCTCCTTGCCTTGTGGCCTCCGGGCCTTCTTGTACCTTGCTGGTCTTGTGGCCTCCAGGCCTTATACTTAGTGGCCTATAGGCCTTCTGTATTACGGCCTTCAGATCTCAATGTTCTTTGATCTGTGTTGTGTTGTCTAGTCCTTGTCCTGCCCTGTCCCTAGTATCCATTCCCTACCTTCATATTGCCTTGTGTTGCCCCAGTCTGTATGCAGGCACAGTCCCTGTTCAGTACTCTGCCCAAGCCTGTGTCAGTATCCAGTTCTGGTTCCTGCTTAGTATCCTGGCCAGCCTGTTCCAGTATCCAGTCCTCAGCTCCCTGCCTGTTCCAATATCCACACCTCTGTTTCCAGTTTATTTGCCCACAATGTCCAGCCTATGCCTAACCTCAGTTCCACTTTGCTCCTGCCCTGCCTTGTTCAGCCTCATCCAGCTAAGCCTTACTGGTCCCCAGGGCTCAACCTGCGGGCAAGTGGGCTGTTTAGGCAGACCAGCAAGATTCCAGCTGTGACCAGCCATGATGTTCTGCAGCTGAAACCAAGTCCTACCGTTCCCCAGAATCAAAGGACTCAACCTGTGGGGGAGAGGGTTGGCTAGGCAGATGACCAGCACTTGTCCAGTCCTGCAGTCCTGTACCACATGTTACGAATCAGAAGGTGGACCCCTGTTCGAGGTAGAGTAGCATTACCCAAAAGGGGTCAACCCCTTTTAGGTCTCTACCATCGGAGGGCAAGGCCTGAAGATGCAGATGTTGAATGAAGACTTCACCCTGGAATCAAAATGTCATCCAGGTAGACTATAATGCAGACATAAAGCAAGTCTCGGAATATCTCATTAATGAAATGCTGAAATACTGCCGGAGCATTAGTTAATCCGAAAGGCATGACAAGATATTCATAATGCCCATCTCTGGTGTTGAAGGCCGTCTTCCACTTGTCACCCTCCCGAATCCTGATGAGATTATACGCTCCTCGAAGATCCAACTTTGAGAAT
Organism: Rhinatrema bivittatum; assembly: GCF_901001135.1. Classification (NCBI taxonomy): domain Eukaryota; kingdom Metazoa; phylum Chordata; class Amphibia; order Gymnophiona; family Rhinatrematidae; genus Rhinatrema; species Rhinatrema bivittatum. The sequence continues at coordinate 181,253,731 of NC_042622.1, forward strand.
ACCTTGGCCCCCTGTAAACGGTCAAAGAGTTCAGCTATTAGTGGTAATGGGTACCGGTCTTTGATAGTAATGGCGTTAAGCCCTTGGAAGTCTATACATGGATGCAAGGTCCCATCTTTTTTCCCAACAAAGAAGAAGCCGGCCCCAGCTGGAGATTTAGAGCGCCTAATGAATCTCTTCTGTAAGTTGTCTTGGATATATTCAGACATGGCAGGAGTCTCCAAGGCGGATAACAGATAGACCCTACCGCAAGGCGGGGTAGCTCCAGGAATCAGATTGATGCTGCAATCAAATTCTCAATGTGGAAGCAAAGTGTCAGCAGCCTTTTTGGAAAAAACGTTCACAAACTGTTTGTACTGTACCGGCAGTCCCTCAAGCCGGGAGCTGAAGATGAAACTATAGGAGGAGTTAGATCCTTTAATGCAATTCTCATGGCATGCTGGGCCCCAGTGAGTACGTTTTAAAGATGTCCAGTCAAACTGTGGATTATGATGTTGCAACCACGGAATACCAAGAACTATCGGATGGATGGCTCTCTGGATAACATAGGAGGAGGATATAATTAACGGCTTTAAACACAGGCGAGTAGGAATGTGCAGTTGTTCTACCACATCTTGCAGAATGAAATTTCCTCCGGCTCCAGAATCTACTAAAGCCAGAGTGAACTGGTGATCTCCGAGACACAGGATGACATGCAGGGTTAGTGGGGGAGCCGGAGAAGTGATGCCTAGGGTTAGTCCCCCGATGGAGCCTAGGCTTGGGAGTTTCCCGGACGTGTTGGGCAACGAGCAATTAGATAGCCCACTCCTCCACAATATAGGCAGAGGCCTACCTTGCAACGTCTTTGCCGCTCCTCAGGAGAGAGAGGACCACAACCCAATTGCATAGGTTCTTCAACAGTCCCTTCTGGGGTAGATGCAGTATGAGAGACGGAAGCAAAAGAGCGAGAAGGAGTAGTAACTGCCATGTGCCTTCTTGTGCTCGATTCCTCATGAACTCTTTCCTGTAGCCGGCGGTCGACTCGAGTTACCAAGTACACGATAGAGTTCAATGATTGAGGTAACTCCCGGGATGCCATTTCATCCTTTATTCTGAAATGACAGGCCCTCCAAAAATATGGACCGGAGACAGTTCTCCTCCCAATGGAGTTCCGATGTAAGGGTTCTAAATCCAATGGTGTAGTCAGCCAGTGGCCGATTTCCTTGTCGAAGTTGTAGAACCTTGGAGCCAGCAATCATTTGTTTCCATGGGTCATCAAATACCGCTTGAAACAATTCCAAAAAGTTAGGAAGATTTTGTAGGACTGGATCCGACCGTCGCCAGAAAGGAGAAGCTCAGGCCAGGGCTTTACCCTTTAACAGAGACAGGATATAGGTAGTTTTCATAAGATCATCCGGAAAGAGGAGGCTTGAAGATGGAAGTGCACGCTGCATTGATCGAGGAATCCCTGGCACAAGTGACGTTCGCCAGCATAACGTGGCGGAATAGGTAATGGAATCATGGACCGGGTATTACTCTGTAGCACCGATGATGGTGGTAATGGTGGAGGGACTGCCTGAGCCGCAGCTATAGAATCACGAAAGGCGTTGAGTCGTTCCAAGGAAGACGCCATAGATTCTAATATGTGTTGCTACTCCATGACTTTCTGGGCTAGTCCAGGAATGACCTGGCGAGCTGAAGCCTCTACTGGGTCCATGGCCTTGGTATTCTGTTACAAATCAGAAGGCGGACCCCTGTTCTGAGGTAGAGTAGCGTTTCCCAAAAGGGGTCGAACCCTTTTAGGTCTCTACCGTCAGAGGGCAAGGCCCAAAGATGCATATGTTGAATGAAGACTTCACCCTGGAAACTCGTGATCCCCCCAGGAGGAGCCTGTAGGGACCCGGCCGCTGGGACTTAGGAGACTCCCTGAAGACTGAATGTAGGTCTGGATGCAGGCACCTCCTGCAGGTTGTAGATTCCAAACGGCTGGCACCTCCAGCAGGTCGTAGACAATCCAGGAGTGGGAGTCGAAGAATAGTCAAAAGCCGGTCCAAGGGTCAAAGTCCAGAGAAGGGTCGTAAGCCGGTCCAGAAGCAAGTCAGGAGAGTGGTCCAAAGCCAGTCCAGGAGCAAATCAGGAGAAAGGTCCGAAGCCAGTCCAGGATCAAGCCAAGAGAATCACCACCGCCGGTCCGAAGGTCAAAAGCCAAGGAATCAGTCCAACGGGGAGCAGGAGCAGGAAGAGGAGCAGAACGGAACCTGGAACATGGAGCACAGGCTAAATCCCTCAAAGAGCCTCAATACCAAGGCAAGTTCTAAAGAGCAGACCTTGCCTTAAATACAGGAACTTGAGGAGGAGTCCCCAGGAGGAGCCATGACAACTTCCTGTCATGGCTCCTTTAAATCTCCTCTTCAGCCGTGCGCGGCCCTATGCCACTCTGGAGGAGGAGGAGTCAGCCCGGCCTGAAGAGGCCATGCTACCAGGCCTCAGCAGCGGCAAAGGCCGCAAGGGGAGTGCCACGGGAGGCTGTCCGCTCCCGCAGAAGCCCTGGAGGTGCCCCGACGCTGCGGATGAACAGTCGGCACCGGTCGCGGACGGCAGCCATGACAATGGGAGCCCTGGGGGTAGTCAGACGCCACTGACAGGAAGCCAGTCCCGGTTGCGGCCTGCCGTGGCCGGCGGCCATAACACCACACCTGTGGGGTGTGCTCTGACCCCAACCGGGCACCCTGCAACAACAGCAAGACAAGGAACTTCTTCATTTGAAGGAAGTAGCAAGGATCGCTGGAGTTGGATGTCCTGATTCAGAAGTGGCCAGTGAAAGGACTTCTTTATGTGTTTCCTCCATGGCCCTTGGTGGGTTGGATTTTGTAGAGAATTTCCAAGCATCAGGGTCTCGTGATTCTGGTAGCTCCAGATTGACCAAAGTACTTCTAGTAAGATCTGGTGAGAATGTTGGAAGAGAATCCTGTGGTGATTCCTCATTCCAAACGATTGTTGGTCTGGGGACTAGTCTTTGTCTTAAATCCTCGCCCTTGAGAGGGCTTGTTTACTTAGGTGAGGTATTCCTAATGGATGGCAAGTACCTTCTTACGTGCCAAGAAAGTATCTACATTGTTTGCATTTGTAAGAATTTGAAGGATTTTATACAAGCAGAATGCTGCCCAAGACAGCTTTGATACCATCAGTTTTGGACTTTGCACAACAGTGTTTACATGAGCATTTAGCACTCAGTTCGCTGATGGTGCAATTAGCAGCTATTGCTTGATACAGAGGACATTTGGGGACAGATCTTTGCTTGCCCATCCAGATGTTTCTCAGTTTCTCCAGGGTGTTAAGCATATTTGCCCTCCAATAGGAGCGTTTTGAATTTGGTTTTAAGATTCCTAATCGGGGATCCATTTGAACCAATGAGGAAAGTTTTGATCAAGCATCTTACTTGTAAGTATATTTGGTGGTGATTTGTTCCACCATTCATATTTCGGAGCTTCAAGTGCTATGTCATATAGGGAAGCTTTACTGAGTTTTTTGGATGAAGTGGTGCCTTTCCAAAGTAGTTTCAACCTTTCATCTCAATCATATAATCCTTTTGCCCACCTTCTGAAAGGAATTGTGCTGGGAGGAGTATGGTCATTTACATTGTCTGGATGTCAAACGGGTTTTACTCTTGTACTAGAAGATGACTAATTTTTGGGCCATGCAGTCAACAATAATGTGAATCACTGAATGGCCGACACACAGCTGACCTCACAACACACACACACACACACACACACTCGAGGCCTGGGGGAAGAATTGCAGCAGCAAGCATCACTAACAGGTACACGGACGCAGCAATGACCAATCATATAGCTTCTGCTAAACCAGAAATGATAGTGGTTCATGTGATAGGAAACAACATGCAGAGAGATAAGAACATAAGAACTTAAGAAATTGCCATGCTGGGTCAGACCAAGGCTCCATCAAGCCCAGCATCCTGTTTCCAACAGAGGCCAAACCAGGCCACAAGAACTTGGCAATTATCCAAACACTAAGAAGATCCCATGCTACTGATGCAATTAATAGCAGTGGCTATTCCTTAAGTAAACTTGATTAATAGCCGTTAATGGACTTCTCCTCCAAGAACTTATCCAAACCTTTTTTGAACCCAGCTACACTAACTGCACTAACCACATCCTCTGGCAACAAATTCCAGAGCTTTATTGTGCGTTGAGTGAAAAAGAATTTTCTCCGATTAGTCTTAAATGTGCTACTTGCTAATTTTATGGAATGCCCCCTAGTCCTTCTATTATTCGAAAGTGTAAATAACCGAGTCACATCTACTCATTCAAGACCTCTCATGATCTTAAAGACCTCTATCATATCCCCCCTCAGCCGTCTCTTCTCCAAGCTGAACAGCCCTAACCTCTTCAGCCTTTCCTCATAGGGGAGCTGTTCCATCCCCTTTATCATTTTGGTTGCCCTTCTCTGTACCTTCTCCATCGCAACTATATCTTTTCTGAGATGTGGCGACCAGAATTGTACACAGTATTCAAGGTGTGGTCTCACCATGGAGCGATATAGAGACATTATGACATTTTCCGTTTTATTAACCATTCCCTTCCTAATAATTCCTAACATTCTGTTCGCTTTTTTGACTGCTGCAGCACACTGAGCCGACGATTTTAAAGTATTATCCACTATGATGCCTAGATCTTTTTCCTGGGTGGTAGCTCCTAATATAGAACCTAACATCGTGTAACTACAGCAAGGATTATTTTTCCCTATATGCAACACCTTGCACTTGTCCACATTAAATTTCATCTGTCATTTGGATGCCCAATCTTCCAGTCTTGCAAGGTCCTCTTGTAATGTATCAGTATCTGCTTGTGATTTAACTACTCTGAATAATTTTGTCTCATCCGCAAATTTGATAACCTCACTCGTCGTATTCCTTTCCAGATCATTTATATATATATTGAAAAGCACCGGTCCAAGTACAGATCCCTGAGGCACTCCACTGTTTACCCTTTTCCACTGAGAAAATTGACCATTTAATCCTACTCTGTTTCCTGTCTTTTAACCAGTTTGTAATCCACGAAAGGACATCACCTCCTATCCCATGACTTTTTAGTTTTCGTAGAAGCCTCTCATGAGGGACTTTGTCAAACGCCTTCTGAAAATCCAAATACACTGTATCTACTGGTTCACCTTTATCCACATGTTTATTAACCCCTTCAAAAAAATGAAGCAGATTTGTAAGGCAAGACTTCCCTTGGGTAAATCCGTGTTGACTGTGTTCCATTAAATCATTTATTTATTTATTTTTAGATTTTTTTATACCGGTGTTCCTGTATGAAATACAAATCACATCGGTTTACATTGAAACAGAACATAAATTTTTGCCTAGAGGCATTACATAGAACAAGGTTATGGAACTTGGAACAGGGTAAACTAGATCAAAATTAACATTGTAATGTAAACATATTGGCTAACAAGTCTCATTGAGCAGTAAAAACAAAAACATAAAAGCAAAACAGTAAATGTCACATGAGTCCTGCAGCAAGAGATTGGATACAGAGTCGAGTAGTAGTATAGAACCTGGGGAATGCGATGGTGAGGAACTCTTGCTGGCTGTAGGGGAAAAAAGTGCTTATGGTCCTGTAAAAGCTTGTTTAAAGAGCCAGGTTTTAAGTTTCTTTTTGAATGTAGAGTGGCAGATCTCTAGATGGATATCTGGTGGGAGCGCGTTCCATTGAATGGGGCCTGCAGTAGATATGGCACGTTTCTGAAGCGAGGATTTTGTTGATGGTACATGGAGTGTGCCTTTATATGCTCCTCTGATGGGTCTAGCTGAAGATAGAGGATGTAGTTGGGTGCTTAGGTGAAGTGGGGAGATATTGTGAATTGATTTATGAATTACTGTGTGCACTTTATAAAGAATCCTTTGCTTAATTGGAAGCCAATGGAGGAGTTTGAGAATGGGGGTGATGTGATCTCTTTTATTCGTATTTGTAAGGATTCTAGCTGCAGAGTTTTGTAACATTTGGAGGGGTTTGATGGATGAGATTGGGAGGCCGAAGAGGAGCGAATTGCAATAGTCGATTTTTGATAGTATAATGGCTTGAAGAACCAACTGGAAATCATTGAAATGAAGAAGAGGTTTCAGCTTTCTCAGGACTTGTAGCTTGTAGAAACAGTCTTTAGTGGTGGTGCTTATACATTTTTTAAGGTTAAGCTGATCGTCTAGAATGACGCCTAGGTCTCGTACATGTGGTGAGTGATTTAATAAAGGAATGGTTGCAGTGAGTGGGTTAGCTGGGTTTAGCAACTTGTTGTTGATGTCCTGATTGATGATTAGGATCTCGGTTTTGTTGTTGTTAAGAATGAGGTTAAGGCTAGCAAGAAGAAGATTGATCTGTTGCAAGCAATTGTTCCAATGAATCAGGGTTTTGTGTAGAGATTCTGTGATTGGGATGAGTATTTGGATGTCATCCGCGTAGAGGTAGTGGGTTAGATTTAGTTTAGTAAGTAGTTGACAGAGGTAAATGTTGAAAAGGGTTGGAGAGAGTGAGGAACCTTGAGGGACCCCCTGGTTGGATGGGACCGGATGAGATTCTTTGTTGTTTATCTTTACCTTAAATTGTCTATTTGCCAGGAAGGACTTGAACCAGCTGAGAACTGTACCCTTAATGCCTATGTCTGCCAGACCTGTTAATAGAGATGAGTGGTTGACAGTGTCAAAGGCCGCAGAGAGATCTAAAAGTATCAAGAGATGTGGTTGTTTTTTGTCCATGTTAGCTAGAATAGTGTCGGTAAGAGAGATAAGTAGGGATTCCGTACTTAATGATTTACGAAAGCCGTATTGGGATGGTGCAAGAATATAGTTTTCTTCCAGTTACTCGGATAGTTGTTTATTGACTATCTTTTCCATAAGTTTGGCGATCATTGGCAGATTGGCTATTGGGCAGAAGTTGGCTGGATCTGTGGTCGGTAGGTTCGGTTTTTTTAGTAAAGGTTTGAGAATAGCTAGTTTAAGTTGGTCAGGAACTAGACCTTGGGAAAGAGAACAATTAATGATGTCTGCAATTGGCTTTGATATGGTGTTCCTTATTGCAATGAGGAGGTTAGTTGGAATTGTGTCTAAGGGATGAGAGGATGGTTTCATTTTCTTGAGAATGTTTTCTATCTCAAGAGCTGATGTGGTCTCGAAAGATTCCAGAGTCGTATTTAATTGAGGTGGGGTAGAGAGCGGGAGTGGGGAAGATGAACTAGATGATGAGAAGGGGCCAATCAATTTATCAATTTTTTCCTTGAAATAATCAGCTAGTTCAGAGGCTTTGTTGAGCGCTTGATCATCAGGGATAGTAGGAGGGGATGGTTTAGTGAGGGCTGAAACGTAGGAGAATAGTGCTTTCGAATCAAAAAAGAAATGATGTATTTTTTTCGAGAAGAAATCTCTCTTTGTTCTAAGTATGGTGATCCTGTAGGCATTGAGGGAGGTTTTATAAATAGCTAATGTTGTGGGAGATGGGTTTTTCCTCCATGTGTGTTCTTTATTTCTTAGCTGTTGTTTAAGCAGCTTCAGTTCTGGGGTGAATCATGTAAGAACATAAGAAAATGCCATACTGGGTCAGACCAAGGGTCCATCAAGCCCAGCATCCTGTTTCCAACAGTGGCCAATCCAGGCCATAAGAACCTGGCAAGTACCCAAAAACTAAGTCTATTCCATGTTACCATTGCTAATGGCAGTGGCTATTCTCTAAGTGAACTTAATAGCAGGTAATGGACTTCTCCTCCAAGAACTTATCCAATCATTTTTTAAACACCGCTATACTAATTGCACTAACCACATCCTCTGGCAACAAATTCCAGAGTTTAATTGTGCGTTGAGTAAAAAAGAACTTTCTCAGATTAGTTTTAAATGTGCCCCATGCTAACTTCATGGAGTGCCCCCTAGTCTTTCTACTATCCGAAAGAGTAAATAACCGATTCACATCTACCCGTTCTAGACCTCTCATAATTTTAAACATTTCTATCATATCCCCTCTCAGCCGTCTCTTCTCCAAGCTGAAAAGTCCTTACCTCTTTAGTCTTTCCTCATAGGGGAGCTGTTCCATTCCCCTTATCATTTTGGTAGCCCTTCTCTGTACCTTCTCCATCGCAATTATATCTTTTTTGAGATGTGGCGACCAGAATTGTACACAGTATTCAAGGTGCGGTCTCACCATGGAGCGATACAGAGGCATTATGACATTTTCCGTTTTATTCACCATTCCCTTTCTAATAGTTCCCAACATTCTGTTTGCTTTTTTGACTGCCGCAGCACACTGAACCGACGATTTCAATGTGTTATCCACTATGACGCCTAGATCTCTTTCTTGGATTGTAGCACCTAATATGGAACCCAACATTGTGTAATTATAGCATGGGTTATTTTTCCCTATATGCATCACCTTGCACTTATCCACATTAAATTTCATCTGCCATTTGGATGCCCAATTTTCCAGTCTCATAAGGTCTTCCTGCAATTTATCACAATCTGCTTGTGATTTAACTACTCTGAACAGTTTTGTGTCATCTGCAAATTTGATTATCTCACTCGTCGTATTTCTTTCCAGATCATTTATAAATATATTGAAAAGTAAGGGTCCCAATACAGATCCCTGAGGCACTCCACTGTCCACTCCCTTCCACTGAGAAAAATGTCTTTCTATATGCTCTACGATTTTGATCTTGAGAATAGTTTCCACTATTTTTCCCGGCACTGAAGTTAGGCTCACTGGTCTATAGTTATCCGGATCGCCACTGGAGCCTTTTTTAAATATTGGGGTTACATTGGCCACCCTCCAGTCTTCAGGTACAATGGATGATTTTTATGATAGGTTACAAATTTTAACTAATAGATCAGAAATTTAATTTTTAATTCCTTCAGTACCCTAGGATGCATACCATCCGGTCCAGGTGATTTGCTACTCTTTAGTTTGTCAATCTGGCCTACTACATCTTCCAGGTTCACAGTGATTTTGTTCAGTTCGTCTGACTCATCACCCCTGAAAACCATCTCTGGAACTGGTATCTCCCCAACATCCTCATTAGTAAACACGGAAGCAAAGAATTCATTTAGTTTTTCTGCAATGGCCTTATCTTCCCTAAGAGCCCCTTTAACCCCTCGGTCATCTAATAGTCCAACCGACTCCCTCACAGCTTTCTTGCTTTGGATATATTTTAAAAAGTTTTTATTATGAGTTTTTGCCTCTATGGCCAACTTCATTTCAAATTCTCTCTTCGCCTGTCTTATCAATGTTTTACACTTAACTTGACAATGCTTATGTTTTATCCTATTTTCTTCAGATGGATCCTTCTTCCAATTTTTGAAGAATTTTTTTTTGGCTAAAATAGCCTCTTTCACCTCACCTTTTAACCATGACGGTAATCATTTTGCCTTCCTTCCACCGTTCTTAATGCGTGGAATAAGTCTTTTGCTCAATGTAAAACTTTGTTGTTTAATCCTGTTCTATGTAATCCGCTAAATGTAGCGATTGTTACTGTTCTATGTAAACCGGGGTGATATGTATATTATACAGGAACCTCCGGTATATAAATTTTAAATAAATAAATAAATACATATGGACTGCGCCTCTAGGATTGTATTTTTAAACAATGTCCAAGCCTGTTGAACACTTTTAACCTTTGCAGCTGCACCTTTCAGTTTTTTTCTATTTTCCTCATTTTATCAAAGTTTCCCTTTTGAAAGTTTAGTGATAGAGCTGCAGATTTACTTATTGTCCCCCTTCCAGTTATTAGTTTAAATTTGATCATGTTATGATCACTGTTGCCAAGTGGCCCCACCACCGTTACCTCTCTCACCAAATCTTGCGTTCCACTAAGAATTAAATCTAAAATAGCTCCCTCTCTTGTTGGTTCCTGAACCAATTGTTCCATGAAGCAATCATTTATTACATCCAGGAACTTTATGTCCCTAGCAAGTCCTGATGTTACATTTACCCAGTCAATATTGGGGTAATTGACATCTCCCATTATTATTGCACTGCCAAATTGGCTTGCTTCCCTGATTTCTCTTAGCATTTCATCATCTGTCTGACCATTTTGTCCAGGTGGACGGTGGTATACTCCTATCACTATACTCTTACCCAACACACATGGGATTTCTACCCATAAAGATTCTACTGAGCATTTAGTCTCTTATATGATCTTTATCCTGTTGGACTCTATACCCTCCCGGACATAAAGTGCCACACCCCCGCCAAGTTGATTCTCCCTATCATTCGATATAATTTGTACCCTGATATAACACTGTCCCATTGGTTATCCTCCTTCCACCAAGTTTCTGTGATGCCAATTATGTCAATCTCATCATTTGCTGCTATACACTCTAACTCTCCCATCTTACTTCTTAGACTTCTGGCATTGGCATACAGACATTTCATAGTGTGTTTTTTGTTTGTTTTAACAACATGCTTTTCAGTTGTTTGGGATAATTCGGAAATCATTAGCTTTGGTGATTTTTTACATACAGGCATATGGACTATGTTTGCTTTTAATGGAACCTCTCTGTTGGGATGCCCTAACTCTCCTGTTTCATTAGTATCCTTCAAGGATACATTTCTCCGAACCATGCACTGCTGAGTGACTGTCGGCTTTCCCCCCTTGTTCTAGTTTTAAAGCTGCTCTATCTCCTTTTTGAAAGTTAGTGCCAGCAGCTTGTTTCCACTCTAGTTAAGGTGGAGCCCATCCTTTCGGAAAAGTCTCCCCTTTCCCCAAAAGTTTCCCTAGTTCCTTACAAAGGTGAATCCCTCTTCCCTGCACCATCGTCTCATCCACGCATTGAAACTCTGGAGCTCTGCCTGCCTCTGGGGACCTGCACGTGGAACAGGAAGCATTTCAGAGAATGCCACCCTGGAGGATCTGGATTTTAGCTTCCTACCTAAAATCCTAAATTTGGCTTCCAGAACCTCTCTCCCACATTTCCTCAGTATTGTCTATAATCCTATCTAGGTGACGCGTGAGGTCTGCCACCTTCGTACCAGGCAGGCAAGTTACCAGGCGGTCCTCACGTCCACCAGCCACCCTGCTATCTACATTTCTAATAATCGAATCACCAACTATGATGGCCGGCTTAACCCTTCCCTCCTGGGCAGTAGCCCTGGGAGACTTGTCCTCAGTGCGAGAGGACAATACATCACCTGGAGAGTAGGTCCTTGCTACAGGATCACTTCCTGCTACACCAGGGTGATGTTCTCCTACTGGGAGACCTTTCTAATCCAAGGGCTGCCAGACTGGATATGGGACTTGGCTACTATGTCCCTGAAGGTCTCATCAATGTACCTTTCTGTCTCCCTCAGCTCCTCCAAGTCTGCTACCCTAGCCTCAGCAAGTCAGAGGTGATCTTCTGTACACAGGATTTCACCGGCAGGTACCAACCAGGTATGAGAAACAGAAAGCATCTGTACATGTCCGAGTGACACAAGATCCCAGCCTGGGGGCTGGTACATATACAACTAGGAATATGGATATGAGATTAAAGTCTGGAATGGAGGAGTAGCATGTTGAGAACCAGGTAAGCCAAGGTTCAAATGAAACTGCTTCTCTGAGTGACCTTACGTAAGTTCCTTAACATTCCATTTCCTAAAACATACAAACTTAGGGGTAGATTTTCAAAACTTATGTTGCGCGCACATGGATGTGCGATTTTAAAACATGCGCATGCATGTTTTAAAATGCCGGGTCAGCGCACGCAAGGAGGCTCAACTTTAGCAAATGTGCGCGGCGATGCACTGGGGCCTTCCCCAGTCCGCTCCAATTAAGGAGCGGACTGGGAGGGAACTTCCCAACTAGCCTAACCTCCCTTCCCCTATCCTGCCCTCCACCTATCCTAACTACCTCAAATTTTCCTATTTTACCTTTGCTCCTGCCTCAGAGCAGGAGCAAGTTGTGCATCCTGCCGGCACGCAATCTCCCAGCACAGCAGCAAATGGATCATCTTTTTGTCTTTTCAGTGGCCCCAGGAGAGATGAAGCAGCTTTGAAAGTCTCAATAGCTCAGTAAATTAGAGGCTATAGGCAAGGCCTAGGTGGACATGGGTTTTCCCCCTTCCTAAGAGACTGAGGGCTCACTCTACTATGGCACAAGCTGCATCATGGGCTGAGCTTTGTTTGATGTCGCTGGCTAAGATTTGAAGGGTGGCAATGTGGTCTTCTTTGCATTCTTTATCAAACATTATCGCCTGGATATCCGAGCCAGGCAAGAGGCAGCATTTGGCTTGGGTCTCTTGAGCGTGGGTTTGGCATGTCCAGCACAGTTGAGGGATAGCTTAGGTATGTCCTACGCAACTGGACTGGTCTGACCGGAAGAGGAAAGAAAAATGTATTCTTGATAATTTCCTTTCCTGAATCCGTCCAAACCAGTCCAGAATTCACCCTAACTTCCAATTTTTTTTTCCTTTATCTCTTGAGTAGTAAAGTGTTGTGACACTCACTGGAAGAAGATATCTTGGATTTCAATATTGGTGGACCAATGTTTTTTTTATCTTTCTTATGGGAGAAAAATGTTAGGTCACTTGTGAAATATTACTAATGTTATCTAATGTGTTTGTTCCTTAGAAGTCTTTTAGTTATGAGGTGGGGGAGATATTTATACCTTAGCTTGGTTACATAGAAAAAGGGATGTCAGCAAACCTGCTGTTCTCTGTATCCATCTGCTGTACTGTTGAGCATAACTCATTTGCTGGACTGGTCTGGCTGGACTCAAGGAAATTATCAGGTAAGAATAAATTTCTCCTTACCTGATAATTTCCTTTCTTTGGGGCCGAGCACACTATTAACCTGCAGTCGGACACAGGTAGAATAGGCGCTAATCACTCCCCTAATGCAATAAGGGGATTAGCGCAAATTCAATGTGCGTCCAACGCGGAGGGAATCTAATAGCACTCATCACATGCAAAAACTGCTTTTCTGTACTGCCTCCTACTTAATATCGTTGTGATATTAAGTAGGAGGCATCCTACTTAATATCGTTGTGATATTAAGTAGGATGAAAAATAAAAGAAACAAAAGAAACTGCCGTACGCTGGCCACGAAAACTGACGTTGGGTTCATCGGCGTCGGTTTTTGTGGCTGTCCGCCAGTAAGGAAAACCGATGCCGATAAACCTGACGTCAGTTTTCATGACCGGCGTACGGCAGTTATGAAAATTGACACCGGGTCTATCGGCGTTGGTTTTCATGGCTGTCTACTGGTAGAAAACCGACGCCGATAAACTCGGCATCGGTTTTCGTGATGGGTCCGACTGTCTATTTTTTTTTTTTTACTTTTGTTTCTTTTCTTTTTCATCCTACTTAATATCACGATATTAAGTAGGAGGCAGTACAGAAAAGCAGTTTCTGCATGTGATGAGTGCTATTAGATTCCCTCCGCGTTGGACGTGCATTGAATTTGCGCTAATCCCCTTATTGCATTAGGGGATTGATTAGTGCCTATTCTACCTGCGTCCGACTGTAGGTTAATAGTGCGCTTGGCCCCAAAGAAAGGAAATTATCAGGTAAGGAGAAATTTATTCTTACCTGATAGTTAAAGAGAGTGGGCGCTGACTGTTCAGCACCTGCTTTCTACGTGACTTTATTGCATCGGCCCCTTTGGGTCTAACCAGACCAGTCCAGATTCCTGCTCCTTTAGCAGTAGATGGAGAGAGAGAACAATACATTTACGGGCGGATTTTAAAAGCCCTGCTCGTGTAAATCCGGGCGGATTTACGCGAGCAGGGCCTTGCGCGCCTATTTTCCATAGGCCGCCGGCGCGCGCAGAGCCCTGGGACGCGCGTAGGTCCCGGGGTTTTTGGAAGGGGGTGTGTCAGGGGCGGGACCTGATGACATGGCGTTTCGGGGGCGGGGGCCTGGGGAGTGGTTTCGGCCCGGGGCGTTTCAGGGACGTGGCCACGCCCTCCGGAACCGCCCCCGGGTCGAGTCTCCTCGCGCCAGCGGGCTGCTGGCGCGCATGGATTTATGTCTCCCTCCGGGAGGCGTAAATCCGTGGATAAAGGTAGGGGGGGGGGTTTAGATAGGGCCGGGGGGGGGTGGGTTAGGTAGGGGAAGGTGAGGGGAGGGCAAAAGAAAGTTCCTTCCGAGGCCGCTCCGATTTCGGAGCGGCCTCGGAGGGAATGGTGACAGGCTGCGCGGCTCGGCGCGCGCCGGCTGCCCAAAATCGGCAGCCTTGCGCGCGCCGATCCAGGATTTTAGAAGATACGCGCGTATCTTATAAAATCCAGCGTACTTTTGTTTGCGCCTGGTGCGCAAACAAAAGTACGCGAACGCGCTTTTTTAAAAAATCTACCCCTTACTGGTGTCACTCTTTATAGAGTCCTGTGCTGATCTCAGGCTGCCAGTATTCAATGTAACAAGCTAAAATAACTCAACCACTCTTTACACCCCCATTAACCAGGGGGCTTCCAGGGAGAGCAAGTGAATCAAGCCTCCTCAACCAGGGGAGATCAACTTGTGGAACCAGGCAAACTGTAACTCAAGTCTCTGAATTATGAAATTTCAAGAATCTGCTCTGAATTACCTAAATTAGAAAAAAGTGACAATTTCTGAAGTCTGGGAGAGTCCTTGAAAAAGCTGAATCCTATTAAAGTCATGACTAATTTGCGTGGTTGAAGTGTTTCCTGGCCTACAATAGAGACCGATGTAGTAAGATGCGGGTTTTCTGAAATTCAGCAATGCACAACTTAAAAAAATGTTTTAACTTCCAATGCAGTAAGTTGTCGTACTAATGCATCAAGAGTTAAAAAAAAAAGAGTGTACTGATTGGAAAATGGGAGCAGAAACCAGAATTAAAATATGTGCTCAGCACAGGCTGAATGCACATTTTAAACTTGGGGGAGCCATGATTTATGAACAGAAAATTCACATTTTGGGTATCTTGAAAACCCAACTGGTTAGGTGTGCCTCCACGAGAGGGCTGGGAAACACACTGATCTAAATCATACCTCAGACAGTAATAAATCAAACTAATAATAAAATATGTACTTAAGGACTTTTTAAAAATGGAGAGCATCCTTTGATATTTACAGACGTGAAGATGGTTAAAAAGACATCTGCGAATCTATCACTCAGAAGTTTTTCAAATCTGGTAATAAATTATTTTAATTAAAATTAAGTTCTCCAAAACGTGTATAGTCAACTCTCCATTGGAATACCTGAAAAATTGTTTGCTAAGTGATAATGTAGATGGTATTGTTAATCTCATGATCATTGCTGGGTTTTACATATACAATCAAAATATTTTACTAATCTTGCAATAAATTAATTTTAAACTTCCAATTCTCCACTCTGCTTGGGGGACATGGCAATAACTTTAAACAACTATTGAAAAAATGCCAAGAAATATATTTTGTTGGCAGTAGGTGGAAGTAAGTTTAGATGGGAGCATATTTACAAGTACCATTTTTTTAAATAGTTTGGAGAGAAACAAGTTTGAATTAAAAAATATATACATTAAATGAATATGGATATATATGTCTTATTTATTTACTTATTTTGGATGGTGGTGAGGAGAGATGAATACAGAAAGCTGCCAGTGAGGAGTACCTCTCGGAGGGAAAACCTCATTGTTGGCTTCCTGCCGGGTTTTCTCGGGCCTAGGAGCTCTGGACCCTGTCATTGTACACACGCCTCCGGAACGTTATATATTCCCTCTCTTCTTTCTCACAGCAACCAGTTTAACTGGAAGAATATAAGGGAAATGAAAAAGGACAAAAAGTCGCTGGACCCGCATGTTGCAGATGTTCCCACACCAAAAAAAAAAATAAAATATATATATATATATATATATATATCAGCCTACAGCCACCTTCAGGTTCCACTCAGCCCGTTATACTATAGCTTTATTTTATTATTATTATTATTTTGAGTCAGGGACATTTTTTTTTCTTCTCCGGCCTGAAAACATGAATAAAAGAACCAATGACGAAAAATGTAAAGAAAAAAAACCCCTAAACAAAAGGGCGCCCTCCTTTGTGTCGGCGACCCGAGATTAATGTAAGCTATGAGGTAATTCCGCTCATTAGAGCCCGCACGAACAGCGGCCATCTTCTCCCCTTTGCCGGAGAGTCGGACGACGCGGGAGAAAGTAAATAGGCTACGGGGGGGGGGGGGGGAAGAGATAAGCGGCAAGCCCGAGCTCTACCCGCTGGGCCCTCTCACACTTGAAAGGAGCGAGGGAGGGGGGAATAAATGAAAGGGAATCCCAACTCTCCTGCTGGCTCCGTGAGTCTGGGGGTCTACGGGCGAAGCTTCGACGACTGCAGCGGCTGACTCGGCTCCCCCTCCTTTTCCTGCCCGCGGTGGTAGCTCCCGGAGGTTACCGGAAGTTGTCGGCGCTGCCATGTTGAGCTGCTTTGTTGTAGGCTTCATGTAGATTTTCTTTCACAGGAGAGGGCTGTGCTTTTATTTTTTTTTTTTTCCTCCTTCTTTCCCTTTCTTCGCTGTACCTCTAATGCGCGCCCGAGTTCGCCATGGAGGCCAACTGGACCGCTTTCTTGTTCCAGGTAAAAGGAGTGGCGCGGGGGGAGGGAGGAAGGAAGGGAGGGAGGGAGGGGGCTGGGGGTGTGTAAGGGGGGAAGGAGGGAAAAAAAAGGGAGGGGGGGCGAGGGTAAAGGCGCTTCTCCGGGCCGGCGAGGCACCGCGGGCCCGCACTTGCGTAGCGGCCTTTGCCGGCTCGGAGGGAGGGGGCAGGCAGGAAACAACTTGAATTTTGGTGGGGGCTGAGCGAACTCTTTTTCTCTCTCTCCTCCGCCGCTCTCTCTGGGAGCGAAGGGAAAGCCTCAGCGGAGACTGCACGACAATGGTGTAGAAATACCGGGCCCCCAGCTGTGCGGGGACTTGCCGCAAGGGAAGCGGCCTTACCACCCTCTCCTCCCCGAAAAAAAAATATAATGTATTCCCTCGCACGCTGCCTCTCTCTGTTTATTTCACATACCGTTTGCTATAATTGAAAGGGATTTTATAATTGTGCAAGACTTTTTCCGTGCCTGGTTGCATTGCCCCAGCCATCCTTTCGTCCCTGCCTCTCTCTCTCTGTTGTATTGTGTAAATTTGCTGAATTATTCTTTTAGCGGCAATGATCCTAATTTTATTATCAATACTGTTAGTATTTTAAGTAATCAATGCCGGGTAATGAAAACAAGGCGAAATATATTTATATATCCTCTTGTGATATATATATATATATATATATATATATATTTATTTTTGCTCACAAGAGGATTAAACCACTGCAATCCACTAATAGACTGATGATTTAAAATAAAGCGGATTTTTTTCCGTTTTAATTTTGGGATCAAGAGGTTGGCTTAATTTTAATTGTGATTTTGTATGATTGAGATACATTTAAAAAAGGAAAATTTGTTTAACTTTTTTTTTTTTTTTAATTTTAAACTTTCCTGAATAATGGGCCCTAATCCTAAACGCAAGAATCTGTGAAGTTTGAACTTTCACTATTTGCGGTCAGGCGAAGGATTTTCTGAGGTTATTTTAAATGCAAAATCAGACGGTTAGACGAGTTATAGTGAGCCATAATACATTTTGAAATCTTTTTTTCCCCCCAACAAGTTTTTACTTTTTAAATATTGCTGAGTTTATTAATGAGCCATTATCCTTTCAAGTATATATAGAAAGAACCACTTGCGTTATTTATTAAAAAAAAAAATGAATTCTTAAGGAAAATTCCTTGTAATCGTCCCATGAAAACTTGTTCATTAGGGCATCTTTTTAAGCTGCTTCTATAAACCCCATTATTTAGAATCCTATTAGTCTGTTTATCTTTATTAGGCTATGTATAATTTGAAACGGAATTCATTATAGTTGGTCCAGAATATGTTAAGTTTCTGGATAACTGACTTTTTGATAAAGGTAAATAGTTCTTTTGAGTTCCAGGTATTAGATGTTAAGAAATATTTTAAATGTATAGGTTTTTTTTTTTTTTATTGTCTTAGAGTTTGAGACAGGAGAGGTTATGTTATGATGTGTTAATTTGTTTTCAGCAAGCACCTTATGTTTGGACCAGGCAATATTTTTCTTAAGCACTTGTAGCATTTATTATTAAATAAATGCTACTGCAGTTAGATGTTCTAAAATAACACATTTGTAGACAATTGGCACTACTGCTCAGAAGTTTAAAATTTGTGCTAATTCAGTCCCTTTTTGTGTTTATGGTTTAGGATGCTACATGAACACCAAAACAATCCTAAAACATTGAATATATGGTACTCTACATGTTGCATGCAAGAAAGTATATTAAGTGTGTTATGTCGCATAGCCATGTTCATGTTTACTTTACTTCACAAGCTAAAAACATAGAATCTGACTGCAGATAGGCTGTCAAAGGCCCATCTGGTCTGCCCAGTGTCATTTCTAGTGCAGTTGCGTAGACCTTGGTTGATCTCTGCCTTTTCCTCCCCTCCCTTTTTTTTTTTTTTTTTTTAGCAAGTAGGGATCTTCTATGCTTATTTCAGATTTTTGTGAATTCTGTTGCTGGTTTTGCTTCAGTTGCCTCCCCTGGAAGGCTGTTTCATGTATCCATTGCCCCTTTTTCATGAATAAATATTTTCTGTTACATCTGATTCTACTCCTCTGGAGTAGTTGTTCCCACACCAAATAAAAAAAAATCTGCACAAGGGAGCAGAAGCCATCCACTAATCTTTAGAACCCTGAGTCAGAGGTTCTCACAATATGTACTTTGGTGGTCATATTTACTTAAAATATTTTGTTAGCTGACATATTCATCTGCATTGGCCACAAATAAAACACCGCCCCCCCCCCCCCCCTTACAGTTGGTGGCCCCATTTGAGAAACACTACCCTAAGCATGGCTCTTCTACACTATACTTTTTAAATGCACACACAATTGATTTGAAATATGTATTCCTTTAGAAGAGAAGAGAGACTGGAGTGGGGTTAACAGGAGAGAGTAGGACAAACATTTAAATACCTCAAAACAATACAAAGAAACAATTTTTCCGCAGAAAAGGAAGATATAAGGTACTGCAGTTTTCTAAATGGTCCAAAAGTAAATGGAATTAATTTGGATCTTAGCACGCTGTATGTTTTTTCTCATTGTCTCTGATTTGTTTCATAGAAATGTATGGTTAATTGCATTTAGTAAATTTATTCACTTTTATATTGCAATGATTTTTGAAGGAACTGGATGTGCGTTCTGAAAATGTATTTTATTTAGATATTCTTTTAGACCTTCCTTTTGGAACATCCATTCTAGGTGGTGTACAAAATAAGTGCACAATATTAAAACTCATACAATGAAATAAAATCATCCAAACATAGATCATGCCTCACCATAGGTTGCTTAAGGTGAGTTACATTCAGGTACAGTAGGCATTTCCCCTTCCTCTGAGAGCTTACAATCTAAGTTTATAGCTGAAGCAGTGGAGGAAAATGAAAACAATAGTATATTTCCATGGTTACTTTTGTATGCTAGTCTTATGGTTCTGGAATCCTTGCCAGTGTTAATTCCATTTTTATTTAACTAGATTTTCTGTAACAGTGATTTTGCTTTACCAACATCATCTGGCATTGCTAGTGAAAGTGTCTGTTAAATATTAGGAGAAAGCATCTTTCCATCAGGGCATTCAAGATTCATGACTCACTGATGCTAATTTTCTCCTCTGACATTAAGACTTCAATGCAAAATCTTTTACCCTCTGGCACCAAAGATTGCCAGCACCACATCTTACTATTCTAGGTGATGAAATAGCATATTTTTGTTTCGTGTTGCCAACCACATGGAGGCAAAGTTCATACTGAGCTTGTACATCACGTAATACTGGATTTCAATATGATGTAGATTTCAAAACCAATTAAAATTCATCCTGTAATTGGAAAGAAAAATAACTTGCAAAAGGCAGGTACTTTTATACGCCATGAATCGCCCACCATTGACAGCAGGAAGAACATTCAAATGTGCTTTTCTTTAAAAAGCTTTAATGTAGCAAATTGTGATCCTTGGAAATCCAGCAGTCTTGGTCACTACTGCAAAAATTCTATGGCTTGTACTGATAATTGCTTCAAAAGTACTAGGAGCTAAGGAAAGTGACCTTTGTACATAAGAGGGCTCCATATTTGAGGTCTTTTTCATGTGTGCAAACTGTTAATGTTTCAGACTAATGCATGTTGGTGCAACAGGAGAAGCTGAGCAATATCTGCTTATTACCTTCTGATCCAAAAGGTCATCAAGTGCTGGAAAATAGTGCCTTCAATCTTTGCAATTTGGATTTCTTCCAGAAAAATTGATTTTCTTATATGGTTTGTAGCTGTATCTTTAATATCATAATGTAGCGAATTTCGGCAGATAAAGATCAAACAGTCTATCCAGTCTGCCCAGAAAATTGCTTTTGGTAGTACCTGCTGCTCTATGCAGGTTACCCCATGCCTAGTAACTGCAGCTCCTTGCAGATTATCCCTATGCAGAAGTGTAGCACCTAAAGTTAACATAGATTACCCACATTTTTTTCTTTGCATTTCCATTCTCTAGCCTGTCGGGATCAACAGTGTTTATCCTATGCCCTTTGAATTCCTTCACTGTTCTTGTCTTCACCATCTCTTCAGAGAGGTCATGCCATGCATCCACTACCCTCTGAGAAGAAATATTTTATAATACTGGTTTTGAATAGTCATCCTTAGTTTCATATCATGAACTCTAGTTTTGCAGTTTTCTTTACAACAGGAAAGGTTTGATAAACATAAGATATGCCATACTGGTTCAGACCAAGGGTCCATCAAGCCCAGTATCCTGACTCCAACAGTGGCCAATCCGAGTCCCAGATAATTGGCAAATACCCAAACATTAAGTAGATGCCATGCTACTAATTCTGGCAACAAGCAGTGGCTGTTCCTTATTGATTAATAATATGGACTTCGGGAACTCATCCAAACCTTTTTTAAACTCAGCTACACTAACTGCCTTAACCACATCTTCTGGCAAAGAATTCCAGAGCTTAATTGTATGTTGAGTGAGAGAGAATTTTCTCCAATTTGTTTTAAATGTGCTACTTGCTAACTTCATGGAGTGCCCCTTAGTCCATGTATTATCCGAAAGCGTAAATAACAGAGTCACATTTACAAAATCATGAAAGGGTTTAAATGGGTAGACTTCTATCATATCCCCCTCTTAGGACTGTTGAGCTTGGAGAAGTCGCTAACTTCTTTAGCTTTTCCTCATAGGGGAGCTGTTCCATGTCCTTTATCATTTAGGTCGCCCTTCTCTGTACTTTCTTCAGGTTAGGGCTGTTCAGCTCAGAGAAGATATGGCTAACCAGCCTGTAGTTTGCAGCCTTCTCTCTGCTATCATGCTTGTGAAACGGGATCGCCACTGCTCATTTCCAATCTTGCAGCACCACTCCCATTTCCAGGGATCTATTGAACAGGTCTGCCAGCACATCTGAGCTCCCTTGTATCTTGGGTTGTATCTCATCTGGCCCCATGGTCTTGTCCCCTTTCAGTTTTCCTAGTTCTTCGATAAATGGGGTTGCATCTACTCCACTCACCTCCATGCTTTTGTCAAAAAGCATCTTCTTTAGCGAACACCAGATTGAAATATTTATTTAATATTTCTGCTTTGGAGACAGACTTTGGAGACTGCATAGAAATGTGATCATGGGGTTCTAGTTAAAATAAACATACAAGAGCACTCTATTTTTATTTTACAGATGTAGTATGGTGTTTTATTTTTACTGGTAACAACCGTTGAAGATTTAAAAAGTTAATGTAAATTCTTAGAAACGAAATCTTGACTAAAGTAATATTCTACCAGATGAAAGAACTGCACCGTTAATATACAATGTGTACCAGAAAGGTATGTCGCAGACCCAGAGTTTTGAATAGATCACCAATATAAAGGTCATATGTGATTAATATTTGTATTTCCTCATTTAGAGAAACATAACATAACAGTGCAAATCCAAGGAGAACCCAGACATAAAACTACATTATGAAAGATCATTTGTACAGATTACTCAAAAAGAAAACTTGAATTAAAGTTTGTTGAAATTTAAAATTACCTTACTTTGAATGCAATATAGAATATGTACCATTTGCACCCAGAAACTAAACTGAAAGGGAAAAAATGCTAGTCTCAAGTTTTTTACTTGAGGGAAACATTTGTTTCTTTCCAATATGAATAATTACCAAATCCAAAACAATATACAATTCTTTATCTCCCTCATCAAGAGCTTATCATCCAAAGCCTCTCCTGTGTATAACATTCTCCCATCTTTTATTAATCTTTAACACAAGAGGGTTACAGTGCGAGTGCTTGATTATACAAAAACATTTGGATTAACAAAAAAAACTATTTATGGATGGAATGTTAATTCACAATAAATGCCTATAATATCCCATTCCTGTGTATAGTTTTTTTGTTTTACACCATTCACACCCCAAACCACACAACCACTCTTCAATCATTCTATCATTCATCCAGTTGTGCCATGATGACCTCTCCAAATATTGTATACGGTCCACCATTCAATCACTTAACGATCAAAGTGGAATAGAATGGAGAGTTCCGCTTTGAATTTGCACCTGAGATCTTCGCAAGTTACCAGTCACTGGTAGAGCCACTAACCAATAGTGATTGCCTGCATAGGTTAATTCCCAAAGCTTCATATATTCACATGATACCTCTTGGCTAGTAAATTTGACATCTAATCTCTCCACTTGCATCAAATCCACAAATTTCCGGAACCGCATAAGAGGCATAGGGCCAAGAGGCTTAATCCAATGAAAAAGAATATACGTTTTGGCTAAGCAGGTCACAATATGTACATATTTCACAATGGAACTAGTATTGCTAGATAACCAATGTGTGGAGCCCAGCAATATAAAGTCTCCAGTGAGGGGTGGTTTCTGCTGCGTAGAACCCTCAATACCTTGGAAAACTGTATTCCAGAAAGAGTGCCTCTGTCCCTATGGCACTTTAATCAAAAATATGTAGCAGAATTATGCATCTTACAGGCATGTACATTATATATATTTTATGCAACAGCTTAAATTGCATTTCTTGAATTTTTATTTCCACCATTGTGGAAAAGGCGTATCCGAAATTACATATTTCTTTTTGCGATATCGAGTGTCCCAGCAATTCCGTCCATGATTTGGCTATTGGTGCACAGAGCTGTTTAGACTCTTTGCTAAATCGTAGTTTTATATCAGAAAGATAATGAGTTGTAATTCTTTTTCACCTTAGTGAACAGGATAATTACAGGGTTACAGGACAACATTTGCAACAAAAAGTGTCTCACTTGCAAAAACACATAGATGGGACTTGAAATTGAAATCTCAGTTGATCAAAGGAAATCACTGTTTGTTGGGATGCATGATATATGTTCTCCAGAGATGTACCATTTGATTCCCACTTCGGCGAACATCTGGTTGTTCAGTCCAGGCAGAAATGCCGGATTGCTGGTCAAGCTCAATAATTTAGTATTAAAGGGTTTTACCTTGAACTCTCAGCAAAAATATTGCCAAGCCAATCTAACTGGTTTTATTAATGTATGATTCCTGATGGGTGCGGTGAGGTCTGTTGTTCAACTATGTTATACATTAGTGGGTTTCAGAGGGCACAGAATATGTTATTAAATCTGGAACTTCGAACTTATATTGTGCATGATACCATTCCCAGCAAAATCACATTTGACATGCCTTATTATAAAAGTAAAAATGCGGTAATTTTAGGCCACCATATTTTTTTTGACAATAGAAGTACTTTATAGCTTAACCTTGCTCTCTTTCCCCTCCAAAGAAAATGTATTAACGCTTTACGGAGTTGCAAGAAATCTTGACGCCTAATCCAAATGGAGCATTTGCAGCTTACAGAGCAATTTTGTCAAGCGGGCCATCTTGAACAGGGCACTTCTACCAAATAGTGACAAAAGGAGGGTCTTTCCATGCTGTCACTTGCTCCCAGATATTTTCTATTAGAGCTGAAATATTCATTTCATATAATTGGATAGATCACGCGGCATCCATAAGCCTAAGTATTTAGAAGACCTTTTAGACCAAGATAAGGGAAGAATTTGCCATGTCGCTGGTGGGGGACGTGGTGTGAGTAGGGCTTTGGATTTGGAAAAATTAATTCAAGCCAGTGAATCGCCCAAATTGCTCGATAAGTCATTAGAGCTGGTAGTGCAATATGGGGATTTCTTAAAAATAACAGCATGTCATCAGCAAATAGACAAAGTTTTTATACTCTTTCAAACCTAAACGAAAGCCATGAATGTCCGGGGTGGTTTTTATTTTGATAACCAATGGTTCTACCATCAGGTTGTACATTAAGGGGGATAGGGGTCAACCCTGTCTTGTGCCACTTTCAAGTGTAAAGGGTTCAGATAACTCCCCGTTTATGTTTATGCGGGCGGCTGCATCGTGTACAAGAGTTTAATCCATGCTATAAAAGGTTGCAGGAATTCCATATTTCTCTAGTAGTCAGAACATATAGTCCCTTTGAATATTGTCAAATACTTTTTCAGCATCTAAACTAGCAATGAGCCCATTGGGATTTTCTAATTTTCCAGACCAGAGGGCTTCTATTAATTTGCGTATGTTAATTACTCCATTCCTCTTCTTTACAAAGCCAGTCCGATCTGGAGCAGTGAGGTCAGGGATGATTCTGCTCAGACTATTGGCTAATATTGAGGCTAGTATTTTAACATCCATATTAATTTAACAAGATGGGCCTGTACGAACCTGCCTGGGTTAAGTCTTTACCTGGTTTAGGAAAAAAATGACTATTAGGGCTTTAGTCATATCTGGAGACCAACTGCCTTTATGAACACGTCTGGTATAGGTTTTGTAGGGGGGGCTACCACTTTCTCTCTTAAGAGCTTATAAAATTCAGCTCCAAAGCCATCCAGCCCCGGTGCTTTTGACAAAGATAACTGGTTAATTACTTATGATATTTCCGATGTAGAGATGGGATTAGATAATCTCTGGTGCCAAATTTCTGGTATTTGAGGTAGTTGTAAGTTCTCAAAAATTTTTCAGGCTTTTTCATCTTTTCCTTTTTTCGACTATAGTGTTTGATAGAACTTGAGCATTATTTCAGTGATTTTTCCTTGGGAGATTTGAATATTTCCATTAAGTCTACCATATTTGTAATGAAGTGCTTGGGTTTGTTATATTTAATCAGCCTTGCTAAACGTTTACCGGCTTTATTTCCCTGGCGAAAAGATTGTTTTAAATTGAAGAATATGTTGTATTTCACGTTGATAAAGCAAGTGATTAAGGGTTTTTGTAACCGAAGTTATTTCGACTGGTAGCAGGCTGGTCAAGTTAGAAATATGTTTTTTGTGTTTTATTTTTTTAAAGCTCTGTTGATTTTGCAACGAGAGTATTTCTTGATCTCTAAGCTTATTTTTATGAGCCACATACGCAATTATCTGCCCCCGCAATACAGCTTTGGTAGCATTTCAGTAGGTAACGCTTGAAATATCCTCCATGTAATTAAATTGGGCATATTCTTCCCATTTATTTTTTAAGTATGTGACAAACTCTGCATTGTAATAAAGCATAGGGGAGAGCATCCATTGGTATGGAGTTTTTGGGCGTGTAATTATGGCTAAGTCTGTAGATATATGTGCATGATTTGAAACCGTAATAAGATCGATGCTAGCGTCTCTAAATCTAGGAAACATATCAGCGGAGATCAAGAAAAAATCGATTCTTGAATAGGAGTGTTAGACATTTGAATGATATGTAAAGTCCAACTCCGTAGGGTGTAATGTTTTCCAAGCATCTATTATTTGAAGCTCTTTCATCAAAAAGTGGATACTCTCTGTATCCCTGCTGGGCGTTTCTAACTGGTTTAGTATCTAATTTCGGATCAATGGTTAGATTAAAGTTCCCTCCTAGTATTAGTTTGTGTTGGAGATTTTGTCCTGTTTCAGAGATCAGACCCACATAAAACTCATGGCTATAGATATTTGGGACATAAACAGTGCACAATAGGATTTTTTGTTATTTAGTAGTGCCACATATGAGGAATCTGCCATCCTTATTTTTAATTTGCTTGTCCATAACAAAAGGGCAATCTTTATGTATCAGGATGGTAATTCCTCTACATTTAGTGGAATAAAATGTATAGTAACATTGGGTGGGCCAATCTTGTTTTAACTTTCCGTGCTCCTTGTCAGATAAATGGGTCTCCTGTAAGAACCCTATCTGTGCTCTTGCCCTCTTTAGATGATTCAAAATCTTTTTACGTTTAATAGGGGAGTGTAATCCCCGTACATTTAAAGATATTTATTTCAGGTCAACCATAATCAGTAATGTAAACAGGGTTAGCTTGCCAGTATAATAGTAATAAGGTCTTGGACCTCGAGGCTGGGCAGGGTTGCAAGTCCCACGTACTTAGTTGTATTAAGACTATTTTTCCCAGAGTAAAACATCACAGCCAGCAAAAACCACACTTACCCCTCCAGGTACTTATTCCTTGTTTCACTTCATTCCTTCCTTCAAACATCCTCACAGCACTGACCATACATACAATTGTCACACAACACATCGATATCAAGCACCTTGCTCCTAATGGGCACATCTTCCCCAATTCGCTTCTGCTGTTCCTTCTACTGGGTGAAGACATGTCCTTCGGGCTTGCCAGCCATAGCACAATTTGAAGCAGACGAGTAGACCGTAATCAAGTTAAGGTAAAGAAAACACATAATCTTGACCGGAGATCGTAGCATTTCATAGTGAAAGAAAGATAGCCTTCCGGCTTTGAATTGTTCACAGTAGTCACATCATAAGAGAGCACTTCCCTAAGATATCTACTGACCATCTTGTCGATGCTAGTATTCAGAAGCCAAAGGAGTTCCCTGTATGTACCCAGATCAGCCCAGACCCCTGGGTTTTATCTCCCCTCCAGCAGGCGGAGACAGAGACATTTTTTGTGGACTCTGTCGTGTATCCCTGAGGTGCTCCTTAGTCTGTCAGTATTCTTCTGTCTCCAGCAGGTGGAAGAGGTGCTTTCTTTGAGTCTGGTGTTTTTTTGGTCAGGATTTAGGAATATGGTTTGTGCCTTTAATAGTTTTTATGGTTAGGCAAAGGTCAGGTTTTGGCTAGGCTAGTTTCCCCTTTTCTAGCCTTCCAGAAGGTTGCCAGGTCCTGGTGGGGCCATTCTCTCCCCCCCCCCCCCCCCCACCCCATAATAGAGGCTTTGGAGCAGAGGGTTGAGGACCCTGTAACTGCCCACTGAAGGTGATCCCAGGGGTCTCGGGCTCTCACCTTCAGTCAGACCTTGTACAGGTTAGAAAAAAAAGGTACTGTGTTTAAATTCTCCTGCTCTGCCAGCCTAACCTTCTCTCCGCGGGTGTGTAGCATGCGATCAGGTTCAGATAGCGGACAGCTCCCGATCAGGTACTTGTTTGTTTTCGCCGCTCCTGTCTCCTGCCGGGCTAAATTTAAGGCCGCTGCTTGTGGTGCGGCCTGTGCTGCGTGCAGCAGCATGCACGCGACTCTCCTGTGCCAGCATTTGCACGGAATGTTTGTCAGGGGGAGAGGGGTCCTTGGGAGTCGCTGCACCGACGAAATCGAGGGGCAGTGACCCACAATCTCGTGGGGGGGGGGGGGGGGGGCGGGGGTCCTAGTTTTGTTGCGGTAGGCCCCGGATCCATTCCTGCTCAGCAAATGCTCAGCAAATGCTCAGCGCAGAACTGAGGAGAGAGCGGCTATGGGGGAAGGGCTTCCCCCCTCCCCCGTTGTCTCCGCGGCCTAGTGTGCCCGGGGGGAGGGGGGGGCGGCTTGAATGGGGCTGCGGAGGATTCTGTAGGGGACGACGAGGAGGTCGACTCCGAAGGGTCTTCTTAGTTGTTCACCTGATTTTGTGCTTTTAATGCACAAGGCGTTCAAGGCTCACAAGGCTGTGAAGTCTCGGGGGTCCAAGGTGGCTCACAAGGCACCCACGTCCGCAGAGCCCGGGGATGGGTTCAGGTGCAGAAGTCCACCAGAGCACTGAAGGAGAAGTGTCCACTTTGGTCCGGTGGACAGCAACTCTTCGGATCAGTCAGATGAGGGGGAGTCTCTGCCACAGGCTCCTGATCAGTATCCGGAAGGGGATCCGGATTCCCAGCCCCATCCGACCAAGCACATGGGCTTGCCTCCGGTGGAGGGTGATGACCCCAACGTGGTCCGCTTGTTCCAGAAAGATGACTAAGGACCCCTTACCCGGTCATCCTGAAGGAGCTGGGAATTGAGTCCCTCAGGACGATTCCCGGTTTGGCGCTACTATGGATCCAGTGATGCTGGGACTCGAAGTCCGGCTTGGTCTTTCCTATTCCTTTTGTTTAAAGAGTGGGACACTCCTGATATGGGTTGAAGGTAAGTCGGGCTATGGATAAATTGTACCCGCTCCCAGAGGACACGCTGGATCTTCTTAGCGTGCCAAAGGTGGACGCTGCCGTCTCAGCTGTGACGAAGAAGTCAACTATCCCGGTGACGGGAGCCAAAGCCTTGAAGGACTTGCAGGACCGCAAGTTGGAGGTCCAGCTCAAGAAGATTTTCGAGGTGTCCGCCCTCAGGGTCCGGGCCGCCATATGCAGCAGTTTCGCACAGCGGGCCAACCTCCGCTGGATCCGGGATTGCAGGCATCCGTGGCCCTTTCAGACACCCAGGCACAGCAGGCCGGACAGTTGGAGGCCGCGGTGGCCTACAGTGCAGACGCACTTTATGATCTTTTGCGGACCTCTGGGAGGATGATGGTCTCAGCGGTCTCTGCACGAAGCCTCCTATGGTTGCAGAAATGGTCGGAGGATGTTCTTCCAAAGCGCATTTGGTTCTCTACCCTTCAAGGGAAGACTGCTGTTCAGGCAGCAGTTGGAGGATATGATAAAGTCGCTGAGGAAGAACAAGGTCTATAAGCTGCTGGAGGACAGGCCAAGGACGAGAAGCTCTTTTCCTCAGCGGGCGAGATTTTGGGGGAATTGACGATTTTGCTTCTCCCGGTCCACCAGTTCCTCTTTTCGTCAGGGGCAAAGCCGCCAAAATACGTGGAACCAGTCCTTTTGGGGCCAGCCCCCCTCCAGGGAAGGAGGCCCCCAGTCTCATGGGGGTCCCAAGTCCTCTCAATGAAGTGAGGCCGGTTCACTTCTCTGTTCAAGAATTGGGGGCAGGCTGTCCTTATTCCTGGAGGAGTGGACCACTGTAACATCGGATCAATGGGTCCTAAGCATAATCGAACACAGCTACGCTTTAGATTTTGCACGTCCGATCCACGACTGCTTCATGGTTTCCCCATGCTCATACCGTCAAAAGCGGCAAATGGTACAAGACACCCTGCAGCACTTAAAGGATCTCGGCGCCATAGTTCTGGTTCCTGCCGGAGAACTCGGGCGCAGGCGTTACTCAATCTATTTCATTGTGCCGAAAAAGGAAGGCACGTTTCGCCCCATTCTCGATTTGAAAAAGGTCAATCGGACGCTGAAGGTGCCTCATTTTTAGATGGAAACTCTTTGCTCGGTTATAGCATCTGTACACAAGGGAGAGTTTCTAGCGTCGTTGGACCTGACGGAGGCTTATCCTCACATACCCATCCATCCAGATCACCAGAAATACCCACGGTTTGCGATCCTCTGACAACATTTCCAATTTTGTGCACTTCCCTTCGGTCTAGCGACGGCACCCAGGGTGTTCACCAAGGTGATGGTGGCAGTGGCAGCGGCCCTGCGATGCGAGGACATTCTGGTGCATCCCTACTTGGACGATTGGCTGATTCGCGCAAAGTCGGAAGCCCTATGCAAGGTTGCGGTCCAGCGGGTGCTACAGAGATTGACTTCCTTAGGCTGGGTGGTCAATCCCGACAAGAGCCATCTGATTCCTTCCCAGTCCTTGGGAGTTTCTGGGGGCCAGGTTCGAAATGGTCTTGGGCAAGGTTTTTCTTACAGAAGAGAGGCTTTCCAAGTTGGTACTCAGGTGGAATTCTTCAGGTCCATGCTTCGGCCCAGGGCCTGGGATTACTTGTAAGTTCTGGGGTTGATGGCTTCCACGCTCGGGCTGGTCCTGTGGGCTTTTGCTCATATGCGTCCTCTTCAATCAGCGTTGCTCTCCTGCTGGAGTCCACTTTCTCAGCAGTTTCAACTTCGTTTACTGCTGACGGACTCGGCGCGTTCCAGTCTGCATTGGTGGTTTTGTCCAGACCACTTGCGTCGGGGAGTGGACTTGGAAATTCTCACATGGGTCGCGGTCACTACCGATGCCAGTCTCTCTGGATGAGGAGCCGTGTGTCTAGGATTGGCTGCGCAAGGGCAATGGACGAGGACCCTCCTGGTCGATCAATCGTTTGGAAACCAGGGCGGTTCGGTTGGCGTTACAGGTCCTTCTTCCCTTAGTGGAGGGCCGGTCAGTGAGGATACTGTCCGACAATGCCACGGTGGTGGCTTACATCAATCGTCAGGGAGGAACCAGGAGCGGTGGCAACGGAGGCATGGCTGTTGATTACCTGGGTGGAGCAACACTTTTACAAGATAGCGGCCTCCCACATTGCCGGAGTAGACAATGTGCAGGCTGATTTTTCTCAGTCGACACCAGTTGGATCCAGGGGAGTGGGAACTCTCCGAGGCTTTTCGTCTTCTGTGCAAGCGTTGGACTATGCCTTCCATGGATCTCATGCGACAAACCGCAATGCCAAGGCTCCTCTGTTCATCAATCAGTGACGAGAACTGGGAGCAGAGGGAGTAGAAACTCTGGTCCTATCCTGGCCAAGGGACATTCTGTTGTACGTCTTTCCGCCATGGCCATTGGTCGGAAAAGTGCTGCACCGCATCGAAGTTCATCCAGGCACAGTGATTCTAGTGGCTCCGGAATGGCCACGGTGTCCGTGGTTTGCAGATCTCCTGACTAGCAATCGACGGTCCGCTGAGGTTTCGTCCATCCTCTACTCTCCTGCGTCAGGGTCCCGTCTGTTTCGGCGAAGTAGATCACTTCTGTCTAGCGGCATGGCTTTTGAAAGGCAGAGGTTAAGGACGAGGGGTTACTCCCCCCCGCGGTTATCGCCACGCTCTTACACTCCTGTAAAACCTCTACCTCCAGAGCATACGTTAGAGTCTGGGGAGTGTTTGAATCCTGGTGTTTGGATCGGAACGTTAGTCCTTCCAGGGCCTCAATCCCGGAGGTTCTGGAATTTCTGCAGGCTGGATTGCCCAAGGGGTTGTCCTTTAATTCCCTGCAAGTTCAGGGGCGGCGTTAGGTTGTTTTCGAGGTAAGGTGCAGGGGGTAGCGCTGGCCTCACATCCCGATGCGGCTAGATTTCTGAGAGTGGTTAAATACTTGCGCCCTCCGGTTCGAAATCCCTGCCTTTCCTGGAAACTTAATTTAGTTCTCCGCGCCCTTTGTAAGGCTTCCTTTGAGTCTTGAAACGGGCAACTCTGAAGGACATCACCTTAAAGATCGTGTTTCTAGTGGGTATTGCTTCGGCGAGACGGGTTTCAGAGCTCCAGGCGTTATCTTGCAGAGAGCCTTTTTTGAGGATTTCGGAAGCTGGTGTTTCATTAAGAACGGTTCCCTCTTTTCTCCCGAAGGTGGGTCTCTACTTTTCATATGAATCAGTCGGTGGAGCTTCTGTCCTTCGCGGGTCTGGACGACTCCTTGCCAGAGTCCCGGGATTTGTGGAAGCTGGATGTAAAGAAGGTGGTGTTGCGTTACCTGGAGGATATGAACAGTTTTCGTCTCGTGGACCATCTGTTCGTCTTATGGAGTGGACCCAGAAGGGGTGATAAAGCTTCCAAGGCCACTATCGCACGTTGGCTTAAGGAGGCTATTGTTTCAGCATACCTTGTACAGGGTCGTCCGATTCCGATGGGGCTTAAGGCTCATTCAACGCGCTCACAATCCACTTCGTGGGCTGAATGCCAACAGGTTGCGCCGCAAGAGATTTGTAGAGCGGCTACCTGGAAATCTACACATACTTTCGCGAGACATTATCGACTTGATGCCGGGCACCAGAGCTCGATTTATTCGGAGCTAGTGTCCTCCGAGTGGGACACTCTCAGTCCCACCCTGCGTAGGGAAGCTTGGGTACATCCCAGGAGTCCGGACTGATCCGGGCACGTACAGGGAAAGGAAAATTTGTTCTTACCTATAGTACCACGGATCAGCCCAGAGTCCCACCTAGGGAGAGTCCGCTCGGCCGGTTAACCAATTGTTTGCTGTGAGATACATAATGCCGCTCTTTTCAGGGTAAGGATTCTAGGGCATAGTTTTGGTTTTCGTCAGTTACATGTTTTTCATTACCTCTGCTCTTCGGGGGAAGGTTGTCAGGAAAAGTTTTGACATTTTATTATTATTCTGTTTGGGTACAGTGGAATACTGACAGACTCTAGGTGGCACCTCAGGGATACATGACAAAGTCCACAAAAAATTTCTCTGTCTCCGCCTGCGGAGTGGAGGTAAAACCCAGGAGTCTGGGCTGATCCATTGTACTACAGGAAAGAAAATTTAGCAGGTAAGAACCAATTTTCGTATATATTGTTTAGTAGGGAGTGCTATATGATTTGACGAGCAGATGAATAGAATGATATAAATTGCTGATTTAGTCAGTCCTTAGTTGTTCTTGATCTATATTATCCTCCTTTCCTATAGGTCACTTCTCTGTTACTCGCACTCATAGTATGCTGAAATTTATAGGTAGGTGCGTGCAGCATAAGGATCTTCTAGTCTCCAATTAACTAGTACTGAATGTCAAGGAAACAGGTCTCTGGTATGGTAATCTGGTCCCATTCCACAGCTTTCCAGTTTCTAAGTTCGTAATGGCATAGCAGGTTTTAAGAGTCCTGTTGGTCATTGTTCTCCAAATGAAGGAATGCGATAAATTTTTGTGTTGAATCCTTAGATAATCCTGTAGTCGTTTTCCCAGCTTATGTGATTTTAAGTTTGGCTGGATATTGAAGAGTGAATCTGATTCCTTTTTTTGTATAGTTCAGCACATATTCCCGAGAATGCACGTCTGTCCTCTGAGACCTTTGCTGAGTAATCGTTGAACAAGAGGATCCAGGAATCTTCATATTTTAGCGGTTGTGCTGCTCCTGGTTTGGGTTTTTTTTTTTATAAGCCATGAGAAGTTTTTGTTTGTCGGCAAAGTTCAATATCCTAGCTATCACCGGCCTCTATTTAACAGCATTTTGGTTATTTGTGCGCAGCCGCTGAGCTCTTTCCACTACCATCAGCTCCGTCGTCAGAGATAGGCCCAAAGATTTTGGAAGCCACACCTGTACTAGCGGCAGCAAGTCAGGATCTCTCACTGATTCTGGGACGCTGATGATGCGTAGTTATTTTGCCTCCCTCTGTTCTCTTGATCTTCAAGCCGATCTTTTAGAACATAATTTTCTTTGTTTAGGGCTTGCAATTCTGTCTCCATGCGGTCTGTATTTGATTCCTGCATCACCATGCGGGAGTCAAGATCCTCAATCCCACGATTCTGCGATTCAAAAGATTATTTTATTTCATCTATTGACAATTGTAATTTAATTAACTTATCTTCCAAGGACGCTGACCCATTCTTTGACATTCCTTTAATTAGGTCAACTTTAAGTTCCTGCATAGACTGATCGAACTCCACCATTTGCAAATGATCAGCCTTTACCTTATCTCGCATTTCTCGTTGCTGTTTAGCCGTCATACCTTCACACCTCTCATTGGGGTAGATTTTAAAAGCCCTGCGCGCGTAAATCCAGCAGGATTTACACGCGCAGGGCACTTGAGCGCTGGCGCGTCTATTTTGCATAGGCTGCCGGCACATGCAAAGCCCTGGGGCTTTGCTTGGGGGGCGCAGTGCGGCATCCGGGGGCGGGGCTGGAGGCATGATGGCCGTCCAGGGGCGGAGCCGAGTGCTCCGGCACAGCGGCCTGTGCCGGGGCAGGGAGCCGGCGACGCGCACAAGTTACTCAACGAAATAAGGTAGGGGAGGGGGATTTACTTAGGGCTGGGGGATGGGTTAGATAGGGGAAGGGGGGGGGACAAAAAAAAGTTCCCTCTGAGGCTGCTTCGATTTCAGAGCGGCCTCAGAGGGAACGGAGACAGGCTGCGTGACTTGGCACGCACAGGCTGCCGATTTTGCGCAGCCTTGTGCGTGCCGACCCCAGGTTTTAAAAGATGCGCGTGAACAAAAGTACGTGCGCGCGTACTTCTTAAAAATCTGCCCCATTAGTTGTCGCTTGTCACTTATATTCAGTGGTAGGAGCTTTTTTCACAGTAAAACGGCAGATTTGAGATGTAAAAGTGGCAGCCCGAATGGAGCTCTTCGGAAACACGACTTCATAACTGCATGACATCACCGGAAGTCCAACATTCTCCCAACTTAACCAGTTTCCACTACCTAAGGTAATTCCAATAAACCGCTTTCCTCACTCTCATCCAAAGCTCAGTACACACAAGCTGTCTAGGACAGAGATTCTCAACTGGTGTGTCGCCAAGCACCCGTAGATGTGTCGCGACTCCCGGTGTCCCACTGCCCTGGTTGTGCTTCCCTTCTCCATTTTTCCTGGTCCCATGGGACATTGGGAAGCCTCCTCCCTTCTACCCGCCAGTGTGAGTAGGAGGAAGCCTCTGGCTGGTGAGGTAGGAAGAAGGGGCATCGCATAGCCCGGGAGTGGGTTGGTTTGAGGGGGGCTGGGAGGAGTGGTAGTGTTGAACCTCAACGAAGTAAAGCTGCTAAGAGAGCTCATCCCCGTGGCGGTGAAGAGGAACGTAGACCCAGACCAAACAAGGCCACCACGGGAGCTCATCCCCATGGTGGTGAAAAAGAAGGGGGGGGGTGTGTGTGTGTGTGTGTGTGTTTGACCTGCAAGAGAAAGGAGTAGGAGAGTTGCTGGAGAAGGTAAATAAAGGTGTCTTTTTAAGTTTATTTTTCTTGATTTACTGCCATTTTAATTATTGGGTATTATGCGATATCTGCTGTTATGAAATATTTTATTGATATTTGAATAATTTTTATGAGTTTTTAATTGTTGGATATTATTCTGTTTATCAGTTGTTTTGTAACATTTTTAGTATAGCTTTACAATTATTTCCTTGTGGGGCTCTATGGCAGCTTGGCTTATTCTGTTTTCCCAATAGGAAATGTATTAGTGTTTAGGGCCTGGTTTAATACTTGTATTTCTTGGATAGAGTTGTTACTGTTTGAGTGTGTTCCATAATACAAGTGTAACTTTGTGCAGGCTAGTTTGTGTGCATTATTGCAGATCCTGGGACTATGTTAGATGCTATATTTCTCTTTACATTTCTCCAGGTTCGCACTGCATGCAGATTGGCTTTTTTGGTTTTCCATTCCAGTTTCTGTTTCCATATTTATAATTTGGGTTTTTTCTGTACTTGGTGAAGATCAGTTCTGGGTCTGTGACCAAGGTGAGGTATTTTACTAGCATGTAGGCATTTGATTCAATCTTATTTGTTGTGTTTTCTCAATAGGATATGCATTAGTGTTAAATTACTTTCTTTTCATAAGAAAGGCTATTGTACCTGGTAGTAAAGGGAGTTTGTTTTGCTTTTACTGAGATGTCATCAGAACCAGAATATCTTTTTTGTATGGCGAGTTGTACAGAGTAATGCCCTGGTTCTGCTCTGACCCATTGTTGGGGGTCGAAAGGGTTCCTGTGGATGCAGAGTGCATGTTTACATTTAGCTCTGATGTTCACATGTTCAGTGTATCACCCATGTGAGAACCATCTGTCAGGTGTGTCCCGGCTGAAAAAAAATTGAGAACTACTGATCTAGCATATGTCCTTCTTCCTTTATCACTATTGCCAACCTCCCTGCAGTAACAAAAGTTAGAATGGCTTATTACTCTAAAATGAGAAGTTATTTGGTGGCGATCTGAATAGCAGGGTCATGATGTCATTACCTGGGCATTTACCAGATACTTATGTGGTCATTATCAACTCAGCAGAATAAAATCTCTTAATGAATGAAACCAGGTAAACGGTAAATATTTACTTAGATTTTTTTTTCCCCAAGTGGAAATCAGTGATACAAGTTAAAGTACAGTTTGTTTGTTTTTTTCTAAAATTCTTCCAGGTCTTACTCTTGCTTCCCATCCTCCTGCAGTCATTTGTGGTGGTGCAGTGAGGAGGGGGCAGCAGAAATACTATGGGGGGGGGGGGAACGCATTTCTTTCCTGGTGCATACATCACCTCACTACTCCATGCCATATCCCCCCCCACCACCCTCTTTCTTATTTCACCCTCCTCTCTCCCCCCACTCACTCTCCTCTCAAACCTGACTCGGGGGCCAGTGACACCTACCATCACCGGGTGCAGTCCTCTTCTCCTTCAGTTGCATCTGCAGCCTTCTTTCACGCTTCTTCTCCCCACTCTTTCCATCCTGAATGGGTGTCAAAGACACTTTTTTTTTTTTCTCCTTGCCGGGGGTCGCAATTAGGGAGCAAAACTACGATTGCTTCCTGGGCTCTCATTGGAGCCAGAGAATTCTACTCCTGTTCTCCTCCCAGCTGGAGTGAAGACGCTGTTGCTGTCTCCTCTTTCTGAGCACCAATGGGGGTAGAGACTCTGCCACCTGCTCTTCCCTGCCTGCTGATAGCATAATAAGGTAAGGTGTAGTCATTTAGTGGATCAGTGCTAGTGCTGTGCACGGTCATGGGAAAGACCCGTTCCTGATATTTTGAACTTGTCTTTTATTCCTGGGGCTGGGAATGCCATCATTTGACAATCCCCGGTGGGGGAAGAACGCCAGCTATTGCTCAGACTGAGTGTGTACTAGATTTTAGAGGGAACAGAAAGCTGCCCAAAAGACTGTTGCTGTACTGGGAGGAGGATAACAATGAAAGCAAAACTCCCTGGGTTGTTCCAAGTGAAAGCTCAGTGCTATATAGGCTCAGTAGGGACCATTTCCAAAGGAGCAGGAAGAAACTTGTGGCCTAAAACAGTTGCCATGGAGTTTATTTAACTAGAGGATGAATGGGGTTTGTAATCTTCTGTTCAAAACTTGCATTGTACATAATTAGTAGGAATTTGTATTTGGCATGTTTTATCTTTTTATAACTTTTCTCAGTGTGTCGAAGACAGTTTTCCTTTGCATACAGAACTGCAAAGGAATTTGGTTTTAGTATAAAGTACTGTTTGCATGAAGGGCTGGAGGGCTTTGCAAGTTAGTCTGCTGCAAAGCAGATGGGTGTAAGGTGTACTGCTAAAGAGGTTGGGTGTCTTCTTTTTAAGGAAACTTGGTGAAGCTGCAGTAGCAGTGCAACTTCCCCAAGTAGGTAACTTTGACACCGCTGTTCTTTTGCCTTTTAAAACCAGCAAATATTCTCATTAACTGAGATCATAGCCTGTAGGCATAGAAGAGAGTAAAGAAAAAGTGTTTTTATTTATTTATTTTCATATTCTATCAGGATGTGTTCTAAGACTCCCATTCTAAAGCAATTTTAAAATGATGTTAGCTTTTACTTTGTCACTGACTAGCCATAGCTGAAGGGGTAAAAGCCTCTTAGCCATATTAGTCAGGGTGAACCTAAATAAAAAGAGAAGTAGGGATGAATGAGACTGCTATAGATTAGGATATGCTGTCGACTACAAAGCATGAAATTCCTTACTATCTTGATGTAGGTTTCTCATGTCTTTTGCATGGAAATAAGAAAGTGAAAAAAAATGTTGATTTTTTTTTTTTTTTTTTTAAATGACTTTTTGGTGCTTCCTTTGGAAGAGCTTTAAGATGGTGACAGGTGAGCAAGCCTCTCAGGTACCCAGAGCCCTGAAGATCTATGGTGCTTTGTAGTTGAGGATGTCATGGTACTTTTGTTGTAGGAACCAAACATGAGTCAGGAGTAGGGAGCCACACTGGTAAAATTAATTATCATCTTCTATAGTACTTGACATTTGAAAAGGGTGACAATTTGGAAATGATGGGAGGGAAGGTCATTACTTACAAAAAAAAAAAAAGTATGGTAAGATTGTACGAGATTCTGCTGTCAGGGCTGCCATGAAACGTGGAGAGTGGTTGGCAGCCCTGCAGGCTCCTGAAGCCCTTTGACTTCAGAGAGTCAGGGGAGGAACAGCAGGAGCTCTTTCTGAAATGCACCCAGGCATGGTTTTAAGAAATGATGAAAAACAGGCCATAACAAAGCAGCAAAATGAGACTCCATGCTGCTGCATTTACGCGAATAAACGTAGAACGTACAGCTGTTTGGTTGATCTCTTCCGATAGTATCATCAGAACACCAACAACTCCACAGAAAATGGAAGGTTTATTTCACCAGTGGCCAAAAAAAGCAAACAAACCTGTAGAGTGTGTGTGTGTGTGTGTTTGTATGTGTATACACACACACACCTACAAACACGAGCAGTCCATGAGAATACCAGAGACATAGCCTGGCGCATGATCAGCATATTAGCACATGATGGGATATATTATATAAAATATACAGCTTCACCCCCAAATATAATTTTTTTTTTTTTTTTTTTGCCTGTCTTGATTTTGTGCCTGAAGGTTATCAGTACAGTCTTGTCTTCTAATACTTTTGACATCATGCAAGAGTTTTGCATATACTGCCTGTGAGGATATTTTCTTAAGTCTGAATGTTTTGGTTTTTTAGGCGCATGAAGCCTCTCACCATCACCACCACCATCACCATCACCAACAGCAGGCGGCTCAGAACAGCCTGCTGCCTCTCCTGGGTTCTCCTGTTGAGCCTATTGATCAGAAACCCATACTGCCCATACCCATAACTCAGAAACCACCGCCACCAGCAGAACCAATCAAGGAAATGGTTGTGGTGAAAAAGGAGAAGCCCAAAACCTCCTTTGTGTGTACTTATTGCAGCAAAGCGTTCAGGGACAGTTACCATTTGAGACGCCATGAGTCTTGCCACACGGGCATAAAATTGGTGTCCCGACCAAAGAAAACGCCTACCACGGTGGTACCCCTTATGTCAACCCTCGCTGGGGACAACAGCAGAACTTCACTGGTCTCGACCATTGCGGGAATCCTGTCAACAGTCACTACATCTTCTTCGGCTGCTAACCCTAGCAGCAGCAGTACTAGTATTACAAGCACCCCAGTCGCTATGCCCGTGACACAGACTGTGAAGAAGCCCAGCAAACCCGTGAAAAAGAATCACCCATGTGAGATGTGTGGGAAGGCCTTCCGCGATGTCTACCATCTCAACCGGCACAAGCTGTCCCACTCAGACGAAAAGCCGTTTGAATGTCACATTTGCAACCAACGCTTCAAGAGGAAGGATCGGATGACCTACCACGTCAGATCTCATGAGGGAGGAATAACGAAACCATATACCTGCAGTGTTTGTGGAAAAGGCTTCTCCAGGTAACAGTGAGCAAATTTTATGCAAGTTGCTAGTTTTAAAGATGACATTGCCCATTTCTGTCTTGTTGATTTATTTTCTCTTTATCCAGAGATTCTATTTTTTATAATTTATTTTTGTGTGGCTGCAGAGTTTGCTTTTTTTTTTTTTAATGGGCTTGAGATTTGTTAAAATAATAAATACAAAAAAAAATTAGTAAAGCTTCTTTCTCAAAGGCACTCTTAAGCTGTTTATACTGTATTCTTACTTCAGGTGTGATAACACATGGTTCTGATAATGGCAGCAGCCAGCTCAATGAATTGGCTTCATAATATTGGAAGTGGCTAGCAGAAGAATTTTTTTAAGTTTCAAATACTTCTTCCTGGGAGTGTTACAAAAATAAGACTAGAGCAAGGAAATCTTAATGGTTTTGTTCTAACTGCTGACCCAAGTTCTTTGCAAAGTGTTTCTGGTACTACAGCTGCTTTTAAAATTCAAAAAAGTTTAAATTTAAAAGTAGACCATTCTAAATACTAGATTTTAAAACAAAAACATCTATTTGTTTGTTTCATTCTTCAGGAGAATGTGTATGAGATATTTTAAAGTTTCCCATTCAGTCATCCCCGGGGTTGCACTTCTAGGTAAATGATGATGCTCCTCTGCTGTTCATCTCCAGAAATATCTGATTTTTAAGCAGAACGTGGTCCTGCAAACACATTTTTATTTGCCACTGGATTTCTCCATACTACTACTGGAGATTGGTGGTCATGTAGATATCTACTGGTGGAAACTGCTGGCCCAATATATTTTTTTTGTGACTGCCATTAGAAAGTTTTCACTCTGGCTAGCAACACAGTAACGTGAAGATAGCTTAAAGAGCGATTTTAAAATTGAGGTGATGTGTGCTGGCTTGCTTGGTGGCAGATGCTACTCACTGGCCTGCAGAAGATCCCTTGTTTGATTTTACCCAACCGGCCAAAGATGCTGTAGAGGTAGTGTTCACAGCCCCCAAGGGGTGGGGGCACTGCAGGGGAGGAGTCATGGTCATTGCCCAAGGGCAGTGATATTGACTCCCAGCCTTCGAAGGCCATCAACAGGTTGGGTTTTCAGAATATCTGTAATGAATATGTATATGAGAGACTTGTATGCTCACTGCCTCCATTGCATGCCAGTCTCTCATCTTATACGGGCCGATACAGTACAGTGCGCTCCATCAGAGCGCACTGTTAACCCTCCATTGGACGCGCGTTTTCGACACGCTAGTGTTACCCCTTTTTCAGTAAGGGGCCGAAAACGCACGTCCAAGCCCCCCGAACCTAATAGCGCCCGCAACATGCTAATGCATGTTGATGGCCCTATTAGGTATTCCCGCGCGATTCAGAAAGTAAAATGTGCAGCCAAGCCGCACATTTTACTTTCAGAAATTAGCGCCTACCCAAAGGTAGGTGCTCATTTCTTCGAGCACCGGGAAAGTGCACAGAAAAGCAGTAAAAACTGCTTTTCTGTGCACCCTTCGACTTAATATCATGGCGATATTAAGTTGGAGGTCCCAAAAGTTTAAAAAAGTAAAATAAAATAAAATTTGAAGTCAGCTCGTGGGTCGCAAACCAGCAATTTTGCTGGCATCCGGTTTCCGAACCCGTGGCTGTCGGCGGGCTCGAGAACAGACGCCGGCAAAATTGAGCGTTGGCTGTCAAACCCGCTGACAGCCGCTGCTCTGGTCCAAAAGGAGGCGCTAGGGACGCGCTAGTGTCCCTAGCGCCTCCTTTTGCCTGTTTTTACCGCCGGGCCTAATTAGCATACAGAATCGCACGCACAGGAGAGTGGGCGTTCGTTCGCTCTCCTGTGGACTTTACTGTATCGGCCCGATATTGATTGGAAATATCCTGAAAACCTGACCTGTTGGTGGCCCTCGAGGGCTGGGAGTGGATGCCACTGCTCAAAGGTGACACCTAGTGGCCAAATATTTGGTCCCATGATGCTGAGTTCTGGAAGGAGATCTGGTGTATGGTCCTGGCCAAGGACTTCCTCTTCAATGACCAAATGAAGTATGTTGGGAGGGGATATAACATAGGGGTAAAATTCATGAGTAATTGTGAATTCAGGGTCACAGCACCATGATCCCAGCCCTGGTTCCGATTGAGCTGCAAGTACAAAGGAGCAAGCAGGAGCTGCCGGGTAAAAATCTATATCTGAAGGAGGTGCGATCATAATAGCATGTGCCCCTCTTTTATTCTAAGAAAATGTGACAACACAAAGTAACTGAATCAAAAAAAGAAAATTTGAATTAGTTATATTTGTATACCCAAGTAAGCGATACAGAGGAAGCAATGTGCAGATTGCTGTTTTGAGCACAGTGGAGTAGTAGTCTTAATGAAATGAAAGACAGCTAAATAGTTGTTTTGAATCGACATTGCTTATTAGGTTACATTGTGCTTTTATGTGTGTGTTGTGGAGAAAGCAGCGTGAGGAGCATTGGAGTAGAGGATCACTTTCCAGCTTGCAGAGAGTGTGTTGACAAGAAATTAGATTTCTTAGGGGAAGAAAACCATTTTTAAAAACTCTTCCTATTGCCGAATGCAAGCCTTGACAAATTTTTCTTTGGATTGAGGAGCCAGCCCAAAAATCTAGAAGCCACCAGACTTGGGAGGGGTACAGGGGGAAAGCGGGCTAACTTGTCCATCTAACGCTGGTTGTGCCATAAGGTAGTCCTAAAATTATCCAGATAAGGGTTACTGTGCCTGGAAGTGAGAGAAGAGGAAAGGGAGAGCAAAGAAAAGTTAAAAATTAAAAAAAAAAAAAAAATCAAAGGAAAGAAGCAAAGAAAAAGTTATATAGCAAAATAACCAAAAAAAGCAAAAGAAAATTAAGTTCCCTGACTCAAAAAATGTATTTAGATAGTTTAAGTCTTCCTAAATATTTTTCATAGGTGAACTTAATTAAAATTAAAGAGCTGGAAAGGGTCCTTTTCTTATACAATTAGGAACCTTTGAATATTTTCTGTGTGTAGTGAATCCATTCAGGCAACAGATGTTTTATAATAATTTTTGGCTGGTATAAATGGGAGGAAAATTGAGTCCTGGGAGGCTCACAAATAAGTGTTAGTCCTTATCCCACTTTGAAAGTGAAAAGGGACATATATCTGAAGTGGGAGAGACTGGGGAGGGGATACCCTCTGGATAGAATAAGGGATGCACTAGAATATACAGAAGGGACAATTAGAATATTTTTTTTGTTTCACATTGGATGGTGCTTACAGGTATGACCTTGTGATGTACTGTAGAATTGTTTGCTATATTTTATACTTCCGATTTCCATTGATTGCACAGTTTGCAAAATCTTGTACCATAAAAGTGTGAATATTGATAATACCATACGCTTGTTTAAACTTTAACTGCTTCCCTGATTCAAAAACTCACCCAAGGCAGTGTCTAGAGAAACATGCATAATAAACACAAAATACAATTAACAAATAACAATAAAATAAACTACACTATTATTGACTCAGTCTCTGAATTGTTTAAGATTTTGCAGGTGTAAAGTTGGTGACGACTTTCTGTCTCTTCACAGACCTGATCACTTAAGTTGTCACGTGAAGCATGTCCATTCTACGGAGAGACCCTTCAAATGCCAAGTAAGGAGAACATTGATCATGCCCAGTACACTAGCACCAGTTAAGTTTCAGTATTGGAACTGAATACCATTCATTTTGTCCCTAAATATGACTACTGCAAGTGTTACTGTCTTTTTCTTTTTTTTTTTTTTAAAGCTGATGACATCTGTCTGAAATGCTTTCCTTCCAGTGTAACATGATAAGGCCATTTATTACAGCTAATAATGGTTCCTATTCATGAGGACTAGTCCTGCGGCTGCTAGCACTCCAGGACAAGTGTGCTAACACTCGATCACTGAAGGGGGAAAATAGTTTTTGAAATGGCTTTAGCGTGGAGAAACCTCTAGAATAAAAAGCCAAAACTGGAGAACCACAAAGATACAGCAAACTCTTCACCCCACAAGTTGTTCACAAGTAATATTTAATGATCCCTGTTGATGATGGTATAAAGAGTCTGCTTTCTGTGTCGGTGAAATTGTTTAACAATATGAATACGTTTAGGCATGTAACGACTCAGGCTAAATGTTAGTTACTGTACTTGCTGTAGCCATGGTCAAAATTTTTTGTTTAGAAACTTTTATGTACCGCTTTCAGACCAAAAAGACAAATCAGTGGTGTTCAACATCTTGCAACATAATACAGTTGCAAAAACAAAAAAAATAAATCACATCATAGATCCTGAACACCAACCATTAACCTCCCTGACAGGAATAAAGCCATGTTTTCAGCTGTAAACATATTATTGGTAAACCTCATTACTGATGCAAAATAGACCTTTCAGCCCTTTGGGTCTTTTTCTGTAGATACAGAATTGGAGGAAATCTTTAGAAAATCAGGTTCATGGTGCAGAGCGAGCAGCAGAATTGAAGATAGCTGTTCCTGTGGTTGGTGTTTGCCAATCACCTAACATGCATTATTAAACTGATGTATTTTAATATGAAATAAATTCTTTTATACTGAGTGTAAAGTTCACCAGCTGAAGATCCATAGGAATAACAGGATTATGTTTTGAGTAACTGATTCATTGCATTTGCTGGAAAGGTACTCATGTTTATAACATGGCTTACTATGTGAAGCCAGTTTGTTGGATCTGTTCTTATTTTTATGGGGGGAGGTTAGGGGAGAGACTAATAGGAGATCTGAATGTCTGTTTTATACTGAGTTACAACTTACAAATATATACAATCTCAGCCAGTTTTCCACCCCAAATGAGCATTGATGAAAATTTTGCAAATAGGTCTAAAGATGATACTCTATTAGTAAAACTGATAGTCAAATGCAGGGAAGGATATGGTTTGTGGCTTTTCTTGAGGATTGTTTGTGCTTTAACCTAGCTACATTTATTATTATTTATTAAAACAATTTATATTCCACATATAATGGGATCCCATGCTAAGCAGATTACAACAGTAAAAGTACAATAAACAATCTAAAATTATGAATTCTAAAACCATCTAAATTACAGTACACACTTCATAGATAAGTAATGTTAGTTTTGAACAAAACATCTCTAGGATGTGCATGTAACTCTGGTTGCCGTGGGTGCACATCAAGAGAACATTTTATTCCCACCCCAGCAATGGTCCAAGCTGCTGCTATGGAACTTAGCATGAAGACTCCATACTGGGCTGGAGGGCAGTAGGGTGCCCTTCACATGCAAACAAACGCCTCCCACTTCCAAATTCCAGAGAAAATTATTGCTCATGGATTTTCATGAATATGTAAATATGCTAAACTTTTACCCTCT
The DNA here is from genome assembly GCF_901001135.1 of Rhinatrema bivittatum. Taxonomy (NCBI): domain Eukaryota; kingdom Metazoa; phylum Chordata; class Amphibia; order Gymnophiona; family Rhinatrematidae; genus Rhinatrema; species Rhinatrema bivittatum. The sequence goes on from NC_042622.1 coordinate 181,298,371, forward strand.
CAACCTAGCTGGTTAGAGGTTGTATGTGTGTGCCCAGTGCAAAGAGCTCCTAGCTCTAAGAAAATGAGCTTGATATCTGGAGGCTAGAGTGGCAGACCTGGAGGAACTGAGGCAGACAGATATATAGAGTAGACCTTTAGGGACATAGTAGCAGGTCCCAACTCCAATCTGGCAGCTCCTGTATTGCTTTGGAGAGGAGCAATATCATCTGTTTGGAGAGCATTACTCTGGTGTTGCAGGAATTGATCCTGTAGCAAGGTCTTGCCCTCCAGATGATACATTATCTTCTCGCAAGAGGATGAGTCTCCAAGGGCTAGTTAATACCCAGGAGAAGAAGGGTTAGGTTGACCATCATAGTTGGTAATTCGATTTATTAGAAATCTAGATAGGTAGGTGGCTGCTGAACATGAGGATTGCTTGGTAACTTACCTGCCTGGTGTGAAGGTGGTGGACCTCATGCATCCAGCAGCAGGATTTTACACAGTTCTGGGGAGGAGCAGGCTGTTGTGGTTCATGTGGGCACCAAAGACATAGGAAGGTTCTGGAAATCAAATTTAGGTAGAAAGTTGAAATCCAGAACCTTCAAGGTAGCATTCTCTAGAATGCTCCTGTTCCACCGCAGAGCTCCAGAATCTCACTGAGTGGATGAGATGATTGTGCAGGAAAGAGGGCTTGAGTTTTGTTAGGAACTGGGCAACATTTTGGGTAAGGAGGAACCTAGTCCGAAAGGATGGGCTCTATCTTAAACAGGGTGGAACCAGGCTACTGGTGCTTACCTTCAAAAAGGAGAGAGAGTAGCTTTTAAACTAGGACATGAGGGGAAAGCCAGCAGTCGCTCAGCAGTGCATGGCTCAGAGGGAGGTATCTTCAAAGGATACTAAAATAACAGGAGTTAGGGCAACCCAATAGAGAGGTTCCAATAAAAGTAGCCCATGTAGCTATGTTACTCCTATCCAACTGATAAGTAGATGAATACAAACTAAAAACATACTTTAAAATATCTACATGCTAATGCCAGAAGTCTAAAAAGCAATATGGAAGACTTAGAATATATAGCACTGATTGAAGAGGTAGACATAATTGGCATCTTGGAGACCAGGTAGAAGGAGGATAACCAATGGAACATTGCTATACCAGGGTATAAATAATTTTATGTGAATTTACTGCTGTATGTTAAGGTGTGATCCGCTTAGATTGATTATCTTTATAAGCGGACAAAAATATTTTAAATAAAGTATCGCAGTGATAGGGTCGATCAACGTGGTGGAGGGTGGTCCTTTATATTAGGGATGACAGAGTCCAACAAGATAAAGATCCTGAAGGAGACAGTAGAATCTTTATGCATAGAAATTCCCATGTGTGATGGTGAAGAGTATAGCGGTGGGGGTATACTTCTGTCCATCTGGCCAAAATGGACAGATGATGAACTGCTAACAGAGATTAGGGAAGCTAAGAAATTTGGCTGCACAGTAATGGGAGATTTCAATTACATTGTCCAGTCAATATTGGGGTAACATCAGGATATGCAAAGGAAGTAAAGTTTCTAGATGAAATAAATGACAGCGTCATAGAGTAGTTGGTCTGGGAACCGATGAAAGAGAGAACCATTTTAGACCTAATTCTAGTGGAACACAGGATTTGGTGTGAGGGGTAACAGTGGAGGGCCGATCAGTAACCGTGATCATAGTATGATCAAATTTGACTTAATGATTGGAGGAAGGACACTATATAAATCTACAGCTCTAGCATTAAACTTTCAAAAGGGGAGACTTTGATAAAATGAAGAAAATTGAAAAAATTGAAAGGTGCAGTTACAAAAGTTAAGAGTTTACATCAGGTGTGGTCATTGTTTAAAAATACCTTCTTGGAAGCCCAGACCCAATATATTCCAGGCATTAAATAAAAATTGTTAGGAAGGCCAGATCACTGCCAGCATGGTTAAAAAGTGAGTGAAAGAGGATATTTTTAGCCAAAAGAGCTTCTTTAAAAAAAATTGAAAAAGGATCTAGCTGAATAGGAAAAAGCATAAACATTGACAAGATATATGTAAAGCATTGATAAGGCTGGCTAAAAGAGAATTTGAAAAGAAGCTGACCGTAGATGCAAAACTTCATGACAAAAACTTTTAAAAATACATCTGAAGCAGGAAACATGTGAGGGAGTCAGTTGAACCATGTAGATGATTAAGCAGTTCAAGGGCACTTATGGAAAATAAGGCTTTTGTGGAGAGTCTAAATGAATTCTTTGCTTTGGTGTTTACTGAAGAGGTTGTAGGGGAGATACCCATGCCAGAAACTCGATTCAATGGTGATCATTCAGAAGAACTGAAACAAATTGCAGTGAAGCTGGAAGATGTAATAAGGCAGATTTGGAAAAACTAAAGAATAGCAAATCACCTGGACCAGATGGTATACACCTCAAAGTTCTGAAAGAACTAAAAAAATGAAATTGAGGATCTATTACTAGTAATTTGTCACCTATCATTGAAATTGTCTATTGTACCCAAAGATTGGTGGGTGGCCAATGTAACCCTGATCTTTACAAAGGGCTCCAGGAGTGATCCAGGAAACTGTAGAGTCTGACTTCAGTGCCAGGAAAAATCATGGAACTATTCTAAAGAACAAAATACATAGAACATATAGAAATATATGGTTTAATGAGACACAGCCAGCATGGATTTTCACAAGTGAAGTCTTGCCTCACAAATCTGCTACATTTTTTTGAAGGGCTTAATAAACATGTAGATAATGGTAAGCAGGTGGATGTAGTATATTTGGGTTTTCAGAAGTCCTCCATGAGAGACTCTTGAGAAAATTAAAAAGTCACGGGATAGGAGGCAATGTCCTATTATGGCTTACAAACTGGTTAAAATATAGGAAACATAATAGGACTAAATAGTTCATTTTCTCAGTGGAGAAGGGTAACAGTGGTGTGCCATAGGGATCTATACTGGGACTGGTGCTTTTTAGTATATTTATATATGATCTAGAAAGGGGAACAGTGAGTTAAGTGATCAGATTTGCAGATGACACAAAATTATTCCAAGTTGTTAAATCAGAAGCAGATTGTGAAAAATTGCAGGACCTTGTGAGATTGGAAGAACGGGCATTCAGATGCAATTTAATGTGGACAGGGAAAAGTAACACCCACTTTAGTTTCAGTTAGGTTCCATAATAGGAATTACTAAACAGGAAAAGGATCCAGTTGAATAAAACGGACAATGTCATAATGCCTCTGTATCGCTTCATAGTGAGGCTGCATCTGGATTTTCCGTTCTGTTAACCGCATCTCAAAAAAAGATATAGTTGTATTGGAAAAGGTATAGAGAAGGGCTACCAAAATGCTAAAAATGATGGAACAGCTCCCCTATGAGGAAAAGCTAAATAGGTTAGGGCTGTTCAGCTTGGAGAAAAGACAGCTGAGGGGGGATATGATAGAGGTCTATAAAATCATGAGTGGAATAGAACACAAGTGTAAATCAGTTTACTCTTTCAAAAATACAAAAACTAAGGGACAGTCCATGAATTGGGTAAGTAGCAAAATTAAAACAAATTGGAGAGAATTTGTTTTAATTAAGCTTTGGAATTCATTGCCGGAGGATGTGGTTAAGGCATTTAGTGTAGCTGGGTTTAAAAAAAAAAGGTTTGGATAAGTTCCTGGAGGAGAAGCCTATATATTATTAACTTAAGTAGACTTGGGGAATCGCCATTGCTTATCACTGCAATAGCAGCATCGGATCTATTTACTGTTTGGGATCTTGCCAGGTACTTGTGACCTGGATTGGCCACTCTTGGAAACAGGACCCTGGGCTTGATGGACCCTGTCCCAGTATGGCAATTCTTATGTTCTTAGCTTTTTTTTTTTTTTTTTGAGTAATAGATTGCGATGTCTTTTAAACTATAAATTGTCAGCTAAAAGTGTTCTATTTTTTGGAAAATTAAGGGCTTTTTTTCCCGTCGATAGCAGGGATGAATTAGCCATGCTGTCCTGGGATCTGTCAATCAGGTCCGGGAGGCGGAGCTTGATAAAGCAGAGGATAGATCTTTGTTCCCTCTGCGGCTGCGCGTGGGTTCCCGCGCAGGAAGTACAGATTCTCCTCAGTCTGTTCTTTCCGCGCGCGGGATCGCACGCGGAGCCAACACTCTCCTCAGAATGTCAAAATCGGGCTTCAAGCGCTGCCGCTGTGGTAAGGTGATGTCGGTCACGGATGGCCATGACCGGTGTTACCGATGCCTCGGCGGTAGCCATGATGTCCCGAACTGCGAATTCTGCTCCAAAATGTCTCCCAGAGCCAAGCGACAGCGAGCGTATCGCTTACAAGAACTTCTAAGTACCTCAGACCCCTCTGAGGTACACTCTTCACCGGGCCCGGTGAAAAAGTTGAAGTATTCCGCTCCAAGGACGGCGTCGTCGGACACCACACGCCCCAGTGACAAGAAGGTAGGAAAACAGGGCTCTGTTTTTCCCAAAAAACACGGAGCGCCCAGTATTTCGAGCAGAGACTCGAAGTGTGGCCTATCGCCAAACAAGCGCGCAGACATGGCGCACAAAGAAGGACATAAGACGGCGCCGGAAACTCCACGGAGTGAGTCGACGCAGAAGATGGCGCCGAGTCCGAGGGCGCGGACACTCACGGCGCCGAAGATACGTCATGAGGCGGCGCCGAGTGCAACGGCGCCGATCTCCAAACACCGTACGGCGCCGGGATCAGGCCACCAGGCCAAGATGAAATCGGCCCACCATAGAGCTCCGAAGCAGACGGCGCCGAAGACATCTACTTACTCGGCGCGGGGGAAATCCGACCACGCGCCGTCTCTTTCGGCGCCGTCTAAGATGCCAGCGCCGACAAGGGCGCAGGAGATATCGGAGCCGTCGACGGTACAGGAATCACTGGCAACCATACCAGCACAAGAGACGTCGGCGCCGACAACGGCGCGGAAACCAGGCTCCAGGGCTGATTCACCAGGAACATCAGCTCCAAAGAAGGTACCAATGCCATCGGCCTCACACAAGACAGGAGTACATAAGAAGAGAACCTCCGAGTTGGGGTCAAAACCACGTCCAAAGAAGCGACCACTCCCTGCCTCACCTGACTCTTCCTACAAAAGTGACAGAGAATCAGGGAAGAACTTGACAGGCACAGAGGGACGGTTTGTCACAGAACATACGGAAAAACGTCCAGAATGGTACTCCCTCTCAAAACATCAGAAGGAGCATTCCCACAAGCGTAGTAGGAAATCACCTTCCAGAGAATCTAGGGCCTACACGAGGCAGTCTTCACATGACTCAAATACCTCAAAAACGAGACATGCTATGCAGGGACGAGAAGCTCACCATCGACGCAGACAGGACAGGGCGGTCAGCCCGTCCACCTCCAGATCATCCAAACGATCCAGGTCACGGAGATCACATTCCCCTATTTATGTGACTTCCTCTCAGGCATCTTCTCCATCCAAGACCTCCAGCACACCAAAGGGTGCGACTAGACCTAGTACAAGCCACCATAGACCAGAGATGACAAAAGCCACCAAAGATGCGTTCTGGCAATTATCCCAATCCTTGGCGGGATTTTATAGCACATTGGAATCATCATTCAAGTTGGGGAAGGATTCCAGGAATACACAACCGGAATCGGAAGACACACCCCCATCGCCTGACAGGGATGATACACTAACCTCGCCTGATCGAGATACTCCTCAACCCTCTCCACATCATTGGACCTCACCAGAACACTTCCAATCACCGACTGAATCCCCCACATCATCCACGGGGTATCCCTCGGATGTTCCAGACACTCAACCGGAACCATACTCTCCCCCGGAGGACTTGTCATATCCTCGCTTTTTAGAAAAGATGGCGAACATCCTCCATTTACAATTTCTAAAGGAACCTGACCCTAGAGCAGAGACCCTAGGACTGTTAAAATTTTTGATGTACCGGGGGAACCCACCTCCCTTCCGCCTCATGATCTCCTGCACAAACTCATGTTAAAGTCATGGGAAACTCCCTTCTCTCTGCAGGCCGTATCTAGGAAATCAGATATTAAGTTCCGTATAAAGAAGGAAGCTCCGTACGCACTCCCTCAACTGCCTCACGAGTCCGTAGTGGTGGAATCGGCAATGCAGCGCTTTAGAAAACAAAAGCTTCATGCCACATATCCCCCCAATAAGGACCTTAAGTACCTAGACGAAATTGGGAGGAAAATCTATCAAAATTCAATGCTCACTACTCGTATCATCCACCACCAATTTTACATGATTCAATACATGTACGAGTGCATACAGGCCACTAAAGGATTCCTCTCCACAACAGCGGAGAAATTACCACAAACACTTCATGATATGGAGGAATGCTCAAGGCATCTCCTACGTTCCATGTACGAGGGAATGGAGACTTCAGCAAGAGCGTCGGCCACAGCCATAGCGGCGCGGAGAACCGCGTGGCTACGTTCCAGTTCTATTAGAGAGGATGTGCATGAAAAACTCGCTAACCTTCCATGCACAGGAGAACACCTTTTCGGCACCAAACTACAGGAGACGGTGGGAAAACTAAAGGAAGAAGCATTAGCGGTACAGTCGCTGCAATCGCACCAACCTTACCAGTCTTCCAGATGGGGCTACCCATACCCTCGCAGATCGTCATATGGACGTCGTCCATATCGCTCTTATCAAGGATATCGTGCTCAACCGTATTCTACATACCAGAGACCACAATCTAGCCAACACACAGCTCAAATTCCACGAAGGGGTAAACAACGGGCGCCCCGTCAACAAACCCAGACACAACCGGCGGCAGCTAAGCCGGTTCAATCTTTTTGAATCTAATGCCACCACCACATCCATCACTACCGCCGGGACGAATCCAAGCTCGTCTACAAGTGTGGGAACATATAACATCAGACCAATGGGTTCTCGACATTGTACGTCAGGGGTATCATCTACATTTCAGTCAAAGCCTCACCTTCCACAATTCACCTCTCCAAACCAGCTGCGGTCTCACCCACAGCTTCAACAGGAGATATCCCTCCTTTGTCAAGCAAAGGCCATAGCACTTCTTCCCAAGAACTTTCACAACCAAGGTTTCTATTCCCCATACTTCCTCATCCCAAAGAAATCAGGCGGCCTACGTCCGATCTTGGATCTACGCGAACTCAACAAATTTCTGGTAAAGGAAAAATTCAAAATGGTATCCCTGAAGTCAATCCTTCCACTCTTGCAGACCAACGACTGGATGTGTTCAATCGACCTGAAGGATGCATACACCCACATTCCAATGCACCCCTCTTCCTGGCGTTACCTATGCTTTCGTTACCAGCACAATCATTACCAGTACAGAGTACTCCCCTTTGGGTTATCAGCTGCACCCAGAGTGTTCACCAAGTGCATGGTAGTGGTGGTGGCTCACCTCAGACTACAGGGAATGACAATCTTCCCTTATTTGGACGATTGGCTAGTAGTAGCTCCGACCCGAGAACTGCTCAACTCTCACCTACATCTCATCCTGCAATGCTTGCAACAATTGGGGTTGGTAGTCAACTTCCAGAAGTCTCACTTACAACCGACGCAACAACTCCAATTTATAGGAGCATATCTGGACACTACGCGAACCAGAGCATATCTACCGCAGGACAGACAACTTCAGTTACGACAGCTCTTACTGAAGTTACACACGAAGCGGAGAACATCAGCACGCCAGGTACTAGTAATACTCGGCCACATGGCGGCAGCCAATTTCCTTGTTCCGAATACCAAATTACACATGAGAAGATTACAGTGGGGACTCAAACGACAGTGGAAACAGCATTCGCAGCCTCTCACTCAGTCAATCCTCTTAACAAGGGAAATGCTCAGGGACATAGCTTGGTGGCTCCTTCCATCCACCCTAGTGAAGGGAGCTCTCTTTCGACAGCCTATACACAACACAGTCCTCACGACAGACGCTTCCCGAAAGGGCTGGGGAGCACATCTACAGGTATACGAGACGCAGGGATTATGGACGTTAGCAGAACAATCCCTACAGATCAACTTACTGGAGCTGCGAGCAATTCGACTGGCGTTGCAAGCATTCCAGACATTCTTGCGTGGCCGCAGACTCATGGTATATACGGACAATCAAGTGGCAATGTTCTATATAAACAAACAAGGGGGCTCAGGCTCCTGGATCCTGTGCAGAGAAACACTACAGATTTTCCACCTAGCTCAAAAACAGAGCATCCATCTTCAGGCTACGTATCTGCCAGGAATAGCAAACACAAGAGCGGACAAGTTAAGTCGTATATTTCATCCCCACGAATGGTCCCTCAATGGGGAAGTAATTCTCCACATATTCAACAAGTGGGGAACTCCGACAATAGACCTGTTTGCTACGGAACACAACACGCAGCTTCCCAAGTTCTGTTCCATCCATTCCAGCAGGCTCAGGATAGCACAGGACGCTTTTCTGATCACGTGGTCTTCAGGCCTACTATATGCCTTTCCACCGATCCCTCTGATCACCAGGACCATACAAAAGTGCATAGCAGACAGGGCACAAATGATACTCATCGCCCCAGCTTGGCCACGCCAACCATGGTACAGTTACCTCCTTCGCCTTTCCGTGGACGATCCGATCAGACTTCCGAATCGTCCAGACCTTCTACTTCAGGAGCAAGGAACGCTGCTCCATCCGCTACACTCCTCCCTCCATTTGACAGCCTGGAGGCTGACAGGTGGTTGCTAACACAACAAGAAGTTTCTCAGAGGGCTCAGCTCATACTTCTCGAATCCAGGAAACCCTCCACTAGATTGAACTATAGTTACAAGTGGAAGAGATATACCTCATGGTGTCTTTTGAACCAGGTTTCTCCCGTGGATTGCACGCCTCAACAATTACTGGATTATCTGCACACCCTATACGAAGCGGGCTTAGCAACAGCATCCATTCGAGTCCATCTGAGCGCTATTGCAGCCTACCATAGGCCAGTTAATAATGTAACAATAGCGGCTCATCCTCTTCTTGCTCGATTTCTCAAAGGCATGCTCCACATTAGACCACCGTACAAGAAGCCGGCAGTTCCATGGAACATCAACATAGTATTAGAACAACTTATGCGTTCTCCATTCGAACCCATGGAATCCGCACACTTAAAATACCTAACCTGGAAAGTAGTATTTCTTGTCGCAGTCACTTCAACGAGACGTGTAAGCGAACTACAGGCATTGGTTCATTATGAACCATACCTACAGTTTTTCCATCAGAAGGTAGTACTAAGGACGCATCCCTCCTTCCTGCCAAAGGTCGTGTCACAATTTCATATCAAACTATTGACTTACCAACCTTTTTTCCAAAGCCGCATGCCAATGAACGCGAGTCATTACTGCATACCCTAGATTGTAAGAGAGCATTAGCTTATTACAGAAATAGAACAGCTGCTGCTTCACGACCATCTCAACTATTTTTGTCCTTTGACCCTAAAGGGCCTGGACTTCCGGTCACAAAACGGACCATTTCGAGCTGGATTATCCAATGCATCCAGTTCTGCTATAACAAACAGAACTTACCATTACTTCCAAAACCTAAGGCTCACCAGGTGCGGGCCCTATCAACCACGTGGGCTCACCTCAGGAATATTCAGCCCATAGATATATGCAAGGCGGCGACTTGGACATCGCTTCACACTTTCACAGCACATTACTGCTTGGATCAACAAGCTTCGGCGGATACGATGCTAGGTCAGATAATCCTACAATCCGCAACAGCTCAGACAAAGTGATTGCCACAACCATTTCACGTTCAAAAAAAAAAAAAAAAAAAAAAGATACACTGAACGTGATTGGGAGCTTGGAACTCCCAGGACAGCATGGCTAATTCATCCCTGCTATCGACGGGAAAAAACAAGTTTGCTTACCGTAAACGTTGTTTCCGTAGATAGCAGGATGAATTAGCCATGCTGACCCACCCTCCTCCCTGGCAATCAACTATTTTTCGATCTACCACTGCTTAATCACAGACTGAGGAGAATCTGTACTTCCTGCGCGGGAACCCACGCGCAGCCGCAGAGGGAACAAAGATCTATCCTCTGCTTTATCAAGCTCCGCCTCCCGGACCTGATTGACAGATCCCAGGACAGCATGGCTAATTCATCCTGCTATCTACGGAAACAACGTTTACGGTAAGCAAACTTGTTTTTATTTTTTTAAATAACATTTACCCCGTTAAAATGGTAGGCACTAGTTATTAAAATAAAGAGTGATCAGATTTTGTGGTGGATCTATGTTTTGTTAGTGAGCTCGCAAGAGAGAGTATAGCCAGTGAAGGAGGCTATACTAATTCAGACCCTTTTCTAGAGAAGAGAGTACTGTAGGAGTTGAGAAACGTGATGCAGTTTTACAGGGCAGCATACTTAAAACTTGATCCTCTTGTGCTGTCATAACAGAAGAGACTGGTGCCAGCTGTAACATCATAGGTTCTATATTAGGTTGCGTAACATTGAAATAAACCTTGCTGTCATCAGCATGATGCTACCAGTTCCATTTTGAGTAGCTGAGATTTGGTGATGTGGTTATGATCTGTGTAATGCCTCAAGGATATATTTAGAAAGAACAGGATGGATGTGCTGTAAACCATTCCTGCCTTCTCTTTGCAGACCTGCACTGCGGCCTTTGCCACCAAAGACAGACTGCGGACACACATGGTGCGACACGAAGGCAAGGTATCATGCAATATCTGTGGGAAACTCCTTAGTGCAGCGTATATTACCAGCCACTTAAAAACGCACGGGCAGAGCCAAAGCATCAACTGCAGCACCTGTAAGCAAGGTAAAAAGTATCAAGGTAAGCACATGGTCAGAAGGTTATTTTTGCCTTGCGTTGCCTTTTAAGTAAGCTACTTTTAGCTGCTTAAAGGGATGCTCATTGTGGTTAGTAAGGTCTGGCATTTCACTTTATTTAGGTTGTCTTTGGGATGCAAAAGTCAACAGGGTGGTGAAGCACATGCCATCAGTTTGTACAGAAGGTAAAGATGAAAGTGTGGAACAGAGTTCAACTTGTCCACTTGCATTCTGCACCTTCAAGATGCACTAAGACACCAAGTGAACAGACGACACCCATAGACTACAGTTTTAGGGTTGCACTGATGGAAATACAAATACAACTGGTGGTTGTGCTTGAGAATTTAAATATGGGGAAATAAAAGGTGGTACTTTTTTTTTTTTTAACTGGACTAGCATAATATATTTCTTTACTAGCTGTTAGGACCCACAGCTATAAGTGAAAGAAATATATTAAGTTGTGTGTCCAATAAAAAAAAAAAGATACCGCCTTATAAGGGGGGGGGGGGGGGTTCTGTTCATTCAGGTGGACTAACACTGCATTCACACTATCTTTTTATCAGAAATGTAAATGTCTGTGAACTGTCCGGAGAAAACTCCATTCCCAAAGTGTAGTGGTGATCCTTGTACGATTTTTCAGGCTCTGCATATGCCAGGAATTAATGTTTGCATACAAACCATTACCGTACCACAAATATATTCATCTAGCAAGTACCAGCACGCTTCAGATCAGTGATCTGACCTTTGAGCTCTGCTCCAGGCACTCTGCCTTCATGCCAAGTGCTGTTGGAATTCAAGTGCAGCACAGAATGGGTTTTTAAGATCCAGACCAATGTTTCAAATCCTGTGGGTCAGAACTTAGACATTTGAGTGAGTCACACTCTGTTTCAATTTAATGTGTTTATAAAAAGCCAGTAGGACAGACTACAAAAGTGGTTTGTTCTACTCCAGGCCTATCATAGGAAAAGAGGGATTTTAGCTTTTTAACATTAAGAAATGTAATCTGGAGCGATAGATATGTGGCATTATATCTGCTGAGGGTCTTGAAGAGGAAAGCAGTTGAGAGTCTGCACCTTGTCCTTTTGAAATAAACTATGTACATTTCCCAGGCTTTCATCATCGCAAACATTAGTTCTCTCCTCCAAGATTTAATTACAGACATTGTTTTACCCCATCATGCCCCCTCTCAAAGTTCTGTCTCAGTGCTGATGTTGCCTTACTGCTGGAGATGCAGCCGTTCAGTACTTGGGTGCTCAGTACGAGCTCTCCCTCGGTTAATATGGAATTGCTGGTGTCCACCAGCCTGAAAAGTCAGGAGTCCTGTGCGGCTTACCCCTTCAGTGCTGAAGCTTTCATTCAGCATCATTGGTTTGACCAACTGTTGGAGAATGGGCCTTCCTGTTTGGAAGATAAATTTAGGATGTCTACATCAACAGTACAACTCTGTGGCTGCCTCTACACCAGGAGCATATGCATCTTACAACTGAATCATATTTTATACCTGTCCTGAGAACACCAAGGCTGACTCGCAACATAAATAAAATCATTGGTAAAACTCCCAAGTTACTATAAGTAGAAGGGGATACAGGATATAACTCCTTATCGTCCCCCAGATCAGTCCAGACGATTGGGATGGAGACCGAGACAGAGAAGAAAAGCTTTACTGTAGTGCTGGTACTTAAGGTACTGTGCCACTTGCAGTCGCTCAGTATTTCTCAGTCTACAGCAGAGATGGTAGAGGTGCAAAATCTGCAGTCGGACTTGGACCAAATTGCTCCCAGGGATGTTAGGTCATGGATTGGGACTGTCGCCTTGGCAGAATAGGGGCGAGCAGAGGGTTGGTGGTCCCCGTTTAGCTAGTGCCCTGTCCTGGAGAGGAGTTTGACAGCCAGTAGCTCCGGCTCTTTCATTCCCAGCCCTCCCTTCCCTCTGATTGGCTGTATCTTTTGAGCCCCTCCACGCAGGGAATTTTTTTTCTTTTTGTGCTGGTTAGGGGGTATTTTTTGGGCTACCATCGCATCAAGACAAGGGTCCTGAGATGCCATCAGAGGAAGCAGCAGAAGGCCTCAGCCTGCATCGGAGGGGAGGCTGACCGAGAGTTCTATTTGCAATGCATACAGACGGAGAACAGCAGTGCACTGTCAAGGGGGAGAGGGCTGAAGGTTTGCTGAGGCTTGGTAGAATTTGCTCTGCAATTTCCTGCATAGCTGCAGAGAACATGACCACACCCAATGAGCGCAGGAAGTCATGCTCGGCCTGCGGGTCTAGGTTGCAGGCAGCGGAGGGGGGCATTGTTCCACCTGCATAGGTGGTGGGTTGCTCGGGAGCCCCTAGGTGGAAAAAATTGGCAGAGGTAAAAAATTAAAAAATTGGCAAGCAGGAAGCAGTAGTCCCGGAGTTCTGAGGCTGTCTATCCTGGAGATTGCGGCCACGCAGGAATCGTGGCCATTTTGTCGTCCTCTCCCACGGTGCATGGAATATCGGGGAAGAGGACTGCTGATCCCTTGGAGTTAGTCTGTGGTGGAAACATTTCTGTGCCCCGCCCTGAACATAGGAAGTGCAGGTAGCAAATATTTTGGAATAAATATTCCTTCCAAGGCATGAGAAGAGGTTGTGGAGAAGACTCCCTAGAGACGAGGACGGAGCCAAGGATCCCTTGGAGGAAAGGGAAATCCCAGGGACGCAAATAGGGATGGATGAGCTGAAGCTGGTCTGATTCTTTTTAGAAGAGAGCAGTTGCACGGTATGACTTCCCAAGCCCTAGCAGTGCTTGGGATAAAGAAGGCCCAGTCAGTTTGAGGCAGGGGCCTCATAACTGGGCAGGCGTGCTGCAGCCAGTCCAAGGGGGAGAGGGGAAGGGTGGGGATCAAGTAGCCAATAGGGCTCCCAACTGATTTAAAACTAAGCCGAGAAGCAGCGAGGGCTCAGAAGGAATACGGGGACGGAAGACGAGAGCAGGGCTTACCTTCCACGGTCCGTGCATGGGCAGAGGGAGGCTAGCGAGCAGTAGGGCATCCATTAAATGGCGTCTAGCACAAGTGGGTTAGGTGAGGGGTAGGGATCAAGTAAGGGGTTACTGGTCCCTACTGTGACAGGCCTCACCGGTACATCAGGGGATACTTGATGTTTGTGGGAGGGAAAAAAGTCCAGACACCAAAGATTACGCATGGGGGAAGCTTGTAGGGGGCGCCTGAAGTGGGTATAATTGGTCAAGCCCTGTTAATAGGCAGGGGGCTGTGGACATATGCGGTGGAGAGCACAGACCGAAATGGGTGACTAGTGTGGAGTTGGCCAAGTGGAGGCTTGGCATAAACAAATAGGCTTGACCTGCAAGAACCACCAGAGGATTGGTGGGGTGGCGGCACACTGCTCGGAGCAGCGGTGGCCACTGTGGCATTCACAGAAAGGGATGCCAGTGGGTACCATCTTCACGGAGCAGAAGGTTGGAGGGCTGATGCTTCACCGGGATTGCAGCAGCAAGCGGGGGATAACAGCATGAAGTCTTTGCCAGTGTGGGTGTAGGCCAGTCTCGGATTAATGTTAAGTTTGCGCAAAGTCTTTGTGTATGTTGTTTTCAAGTTCATGCTTGTATGGCTGTGGTCGTTTTTATCCACTCAGTAAAGAGCATTATGGAACTTGTATAGCGCCGTCGTTGGCAAGGGGTTGGGGCGGGATTTTGGGAAAGGAGACTGTGACAGAAATGGAACGTGAGAGGAAAGATTCCATTATGGAGGAGCTTATTGGTCCCCGTAAAGCTTTTCCCTTACTGGACAGTTAAGGCCCTGGTGTTTAAGAAATGGATTCTCCTGAAACCAGTCTGAAGGTGGGCAGGGCCATGGCTAAGTTTATATCTGCTGTTGGAGGATGCTTTGGAGCTTTTAAAGCTGTACAAGGTGAATGCTTTAGTTTTGACTGTTACTATCCCGGTAGAAGGTTGTGCATCCCTGAGGGATTCTCAGGACAGGGAGATGGAACTTCACCTCAAGAAAATGTTTAAAGTTTCAGCATCGGCGATCCTGGTAGTGGCTTCATGGCCGATGCCAATTTACTCTGGGTTCAACAGATTCCCGTGTGGATCTCGGAGGAGAAGACTAAGCGCCTATAGTCTGGGTTGGCTTTCAGGCTCATTCCACTAAGACTCAAGCTGCATCTTAGGTTCCGCGTCAGTTGGTGTCGCCACATTTATTTATTTATTTATTTATTTTATTTATTAACTTTTATTTACCGACATTCGTGCAGCACATCATGCCGGTTTACAATGAACTCAGGTGGAAAATACAGTGTAACGATAAAACAATATTTATAATAATGATAGTAAATAAATAACTGGCAATAACAATTAACAATGTGGGGATGGGGAAGAGAGGAGAACAAAGGCAGATAGAGAGATGAGAAGTAAAGGAATAAAAACTATAGGAATAGAGGGAAACTATGTACAGATGACGGAGTGCACAGGTCTCATTAACTTGAGTATAGGTATCAGTAACTTAAGTACAGGTTTCATTTACTTAAGGAGGGACTCATGAGGACTTGAAAGCCACCAGAATTACTTGGGCTATGGTGTTCATTCGGAGAAAGGTTATTTGAAGGAGATTGAAAGGTGTACGGGGGGGAAGGGGGTAGAAGGGGGAAGGGGGCGGCTGGGAGACAAAGGATTGGAAAGGTGACTAGGAGTGAAGAGGGGTAGGGGTGGGTCTGACGGAGGGGGGGAGCAGCCGGAGGATGGTCGAGACAGGGAGGGGCTGGAGGGAAGAATTTATGTTTGGTTTGTGTCAGGGTAGGCCTGTCGGAAGAGCCATGTCTTGACTCCTTTCTTGAAATTGTGGAGTGATGTCTCTTGGCGTAGGAGGGTGGCGTAGGAGGGTGGGGAGGGAGTTCCAGAGGGTGGGGCCAGCGATGGAGAACGCTCTCCCTCTGGTATGAGATGAATGTGCTGATTTGAGGGATGGTGTGTGGAGAGTGCCTGTGTGGGCTGCTGTTGTAGGTCGGTCAGAGGAGCGGTAGTGAGGCATCTCATCAAGCCAGGTGTGGTTGTGTTTATGAAGAGAGCTGTGAAGGATGGTTAGGGTTTTGTATTGTGAGCGGAAGGAGATGGGCAGCCAATGTAGGTCCTTTAGGATGGGAGTGATGTGGTCCCTTTTACGAGTACTTGTTATGATTCTGGCCATGGAATTTTGTAGAATCTGCAGGGGTTTGATGGTGGTGGCAGGGAGTCCTATTAGCAGGGAGTTACAATAGTCCAGTTTTGTGAGCATGGTGGTCTGTACGACAGTGCACATGGGGTCTGTACGACAGTGCCACATGGGATCTGCAAGGCAGCTACTTGGTCTTTTTTGCACGCTTTTACCAAGTGGTCTGTACGACAGTGCACATGGGGTCTGTACGACAGTGCCACATGGGATCTGCAAGGCAGCTACTTGGTCTTTTTTGCATGCTTTTACCAAGTGTTTTGCGAGATTGTGCTGCGAGCAGGTCCTTCGAGTTCTTGCCCAGTTTAGGGAAGCTTTGGTACATCCCAATCGTCTGGACTGTATCTGGGGACTAAGGAAGGAAAGAATTGGTTCTTACCTGCTAACAGGATATAACAATTGCATGAAATATACAAAAACAAAAAATCGAGCTCAGCTGGGATGACGAGCACCTACTACCATGACACTGAAAGACACTACACCCAACAGTCGGTATAAACAAAACAAAAAGAGCACTGAAAGGACTGAGCGCAGAACTATGCTTTCATCTGAACAAGTGCATTTTCAATGGATGCCTGCAAGTGCAAAAATAATTTGCTTGCCCAAATTCAAGTGGCAATTTTTTCCATCCAAAAGGATCTGAGTAGGTAAAAGCTTGTTGGTGAGCCACAGAAGATCTAATCAGTCTAAAAGAGGGAACCACCAACAAACTCTTCCCTCCCAAATTTGGCAAGCATCTTAGTACATATCTCCTCAACCTCTCCATAAGGTACACCAGGTCTGTTTCACGCCAAATCTTAAACTCTTAAAGTTGAAGATTTAAACTGTGATCAGGAATGTGTAGACAGCCAATGAGGTGAGAACGGTGGGGGGGGGGGGGGAATATATGATCTGAGTCTAGCCCCTGCCAGAAGCCTGGCTGCTACGTTCTGCATCATTTGATGTGAGTTTAGATTTTATACCCTGAACATCTGTTCATGTGTGTCAGCACATGCTATGCGATCCCCGCTACATTAAGAGCTTCACACAGTCTCATTCCCAGCACAGGCTTTGCCAGTCATAGCTAGTTTTGCTCTTCTCTTTTTCTTTTCATAATACTGACTCACGCATGCTCCTTTTTTCTTAAATTATTGAAACTGTAGGATACTTTGGAGATAATGAATCAACTGAAAAAGTCAGACATGTTGAGCACTTGGAGCCCCAGAGGGAAGCTAATTTTATATTAAGTGCCCCTCTCCCCCCACATACATACTTTTAATATAATTAATGTTCTTTATATATTACTAAGAACAACATTATAATCCAGAATATCTTTATCCAACTAATGGCATTGCTACCTTGTGCTGCTCTCTTCTTGGCCTTACTTTGCAATCTGTAAATTTTCAAGTGTCTGTTTTATTAGTTAATTAACTGTTTTAAGATCATATCGTAAATGTTCTGATTTGTTTTTCTGCTCTAGGGCTTCTTAGCTGTGCTTTAATTTTGGGGAATTAGTATGATGAGACCATCGAACTTTTGCTTATTTTAAATATTTGCATAAACATAAAGTATTCATGTATTTGTCTAATTTTTTTTTGTTTAAATACAAAAAAATATCTATATGCAAATCATTTTTTAATTTTCCTGTAGGATCAAGGAGAAAAACCAAAATGGTTTTGTGTGGTTCTTATGTTGAGAGATTATTTAAAATTAAACTGTCCCTTAAACCTTAAAGTAACCTTAAAGTTACCTGTCCAGTTGAAATCCTTTTGCTAGATAATAATATAGATACCAGCGCAATGATGATCTGTCTGCTTGTTGCTAATG
Source organism: Rhinatrema bivittatum (assembly GCF_901001135.1). Lineage (NCBI taxonomy): Eukaryota > Metazoa > Chordata > Amphibia > Gymnophiona > Rhinatrematidae > Rhinatrema > Rhinatrema bivittatum. The sequence goes on from NC_042622.1 coordinate 181,316,173, forward strand.
CTGCTGTATTCATTCTGATTTTAGCTGGCATCTAGAATGCTAGTCACATACACTGTCATCAGACAGTGGCAGGAAAGTAGCCTGAATGTCATGTGTTTTGACCCTAAATGATACACATTCACTTTATTCTGTGTAAGGAGCCAAGTTTTTGTTTCAATTTTAGGACACCTACCTGAACTCCAAAGTCCGAGTTTTTGTCGAACCAAATACCAAGGTATTTATAAAACATCCGTAATTTCCAATGGTGAATGCTCCTTTATGATTATATGTAAAGGGCATGGAATACTGAGGTTCACCCATGTTTTCCCTCCCTCCCAACCCCAAACGTTAAAAAAATAAAAAAAAGGGGGAAAGGTCTCGAGCCGTAGAGATACATTGCTAGGCACCTGCAGACATAAAAGAAGAAAGAGTATTGAATTGCTAGGGACTTACTTCAATAGCGCTTTGAATATTAAACAGGAGGAAAAAAGAAAAGCTGTATCTCTCTGCACTGAGTGGCAAAGAACTGTACTCGTGCTGGTTAAGTTTAAAATGGTAGTGTTCAATGATCATGTGTGATGGATATTAACTAGCCCCCTCTGCAGTTCTTCTGAAACTTTGGGGAACATTGATATTTTCAAGAGAGAGGGTCCAATTACCTTGCATTCATTTGGGCTGTTATTTGTCTTTCACTGCTCTAGTCAAATGCCATTCCATGTGATGTAGATCTTTGTCAGCTTTCTCGAGGGCATCACGGCAATTGTAGGGAATTTGCTTTATTTTATTCTAGATTTTAAATAAATAAATAAATAGTGACTTGGCAGTGAGCTTGCATGTTACACTTATTTAATTTAAAATATTTATATTCTGCACATCTCCACGGTTTGTGGCATATCAGAAAGAAAACAATCCTTGACAAAGCTTCCAAAGAATTGAACAAAATCTGCAGCACGTAAGCCTGAAGGTCTTAACGTTCACAAGGGTGTAGGACTCTCGAAGAGAAATCCACATTCTGTGCATTATTAAAATGAAGGTGACTAAAATTCACTAAAGCAAAAAATCCCCTGCATAGATCAGCCGCCTTGGTCACAGATGACTGTTAGATCAGTTTGAAGAAAACATCTTTGTTTCTGCTTAACTATGGAGCCAAATAAGACCAAGAATATAAGAGACTTTAATAGAAAGTATGCTTCAGCATTAGTATCCTCACTTGTCCTCCTGGCAGTTCTCCCAGCCCCACCAGTTTAATTGTAGCATGGCCCCTTTCCAAATGCCTTTCCTTTAACAGCCAGCAGGTGGTGCTGATATATAAATGACTTCAGCCTTCCTGGAACTGAAAGGGCAGGCTTGTGGCCTTCGGCTACCATGCAGTACTGTTGTCAATGCGTCACTGGCTCTGATTTAAGCCCTTCTCATTTAGTTTATCTTTAGCATGGTGTAGGGAACAGAGGCAGGGACTAAGATTATAAACAGGGAAAAGAATTAAAGCAAAAGGTCCATTAAGTATGATTGCAAAAGTTGGCATTTCTACCTATAAACCCCCCTCCCCTCCTGGTGCCACTATACGAAGGAGCCTTCCTGCATATATTGTACTCCTTCATTTTCAGTTTAAACTGATTTTTCACCCAGATTTTTCCAAAGCTGACAGTTGGTTTAAACCGATATTCACCCTAATTTTAGGCTGATTTTAAAAAGCTGCTGCAGATGCAATGTTTCAAGACTGCTAGCCACTGCTGGAGGCCAATGTGGGCCAAAGTCCATGCTGTGTTTCAAGTCCTTTCTCCTTACCCCCCAAGCAGCCAGTGCCTGCTACCTGGTGCTGTGAATGCGTAGCACTGGAGCAAGAGGAAACTGGGTCAAAAAAGAAATGTTTTCCTTTGAGAAAGTGACAGGAACACAAAGTGCTGAATGTTATGTCAGAAACAGTGTGCATGATGGTTTGTAAAGCTTCTGGTGGCAAAGATAAATCCTGAGAGCTGAGATTTATGGAATACTCACTTACCAGTTGACTCTTCATGGGCTTGGCAGGTGCTTGCAGCTGGGCTAGCATTAATTTCATATTTCTTTCTGTACCCTTCCCCCTCCCCCCAGTATTTTCCTTATTTTACTCTTTATGTAGCTACTTCCAGTGTTGATCTTTTAACAAATCCTCAGGAAAGCCTTCCACGAGAAGGTCTTACCGCTCTAAATGGAAGAAGTTTACAGTATGGTGTACATCTATGTCCTTAGACCCCTTCACTTGTGCCACGGTGAAGTTTCTGGACTATCTCTGGCACTTGTTGGAGGCAGGCCTGAAAACTTCCTCCAGGGTGCATATCAGCGCAGTAGCCACGTTTCATAAAGGCGTAGGGGATATTCCTATTTCCACACAACCCTTAGTAACGCGCTTTATGAGAGGCTTGCGCCACTTAAAACCTCCACTGCGCCCTCTGGCCCCTGCTTGGGACGGCTCATGAAACCTCCGTTTGAGCCTCTCCACTCCTGTGATCTCCGTTATCTCATGTGGAAAGTAGTTTTCCTTCTCGCTATCACGTCCGCTCACAGAGTTAGTGAATTGCAGGCATTAGTTACCTACCCACCTTACACTAAAATCCTGCATGACAGGGTAGTGCTCTGCACTCATCCTAAATTTTTGCTGAAGGTAGTGTCGGAATTTCATATTAACCAATCTATTATCCTACCTACTTTTTTTTTCCCAAGCCCCATGCAAACCCGGGAGAACAGGCTCTGCATTCTTTGGACTGCAAACGTGCTCTAGCTTTCTATCTAGACCGCACGTCGACCCACAGGAAATCCACTCAATTGTTTGTGTCTTTCGATTCCATCAAATTGGGAAATCCTGTGGGAAAGCAGACCCTCTCTTCCTGGTTAGCGGACTGCATTTCTTTTTGCTACCAGCAAGCAGGCATTCCACTACAAGACCATGTAAAAGCACACTCTGTCAGGGCCATGGCGACATCAGTAGCGCACCTACATTCGGTGCCGCTTGCTGATATTTGTAAGGCTGCTACCTGGAGTTCTCTCCATATATTCGCAGCACATTATTGCTTAGATAAGGCTGGCAGGCAAGATTCCATCTTTGGCCAGTCTATTCTACTCCACTTGTTTTCAGTGTAACTTCCCAACTTCCTACCACCGACCTGTTCAGGGTTCAGGATGCCCTCCTAACCAAATTTCCACCCCTGTTGTTGTGCCTGTTGCACGTCTTTGGGTGCATTTGGTGTATTGCTCGGGCATCCTCAGCTCGGTACGCACCCATATGTGAGGACTACCATCCTGCTTGTCCTGTGAGAAAGCAGAGTTGCTTACCTGGAACAGGTGTTCTCACAGGACAGCAGGATGTTAGTCCTCACGAAACCCACCCGCCACCCTGCGGAGTTGAGTTTGCTTATGTTTTCTTATTTTATTTTTCGAGACTGAAGGGGGACCCCTGCTGGATGCAGGGTTGGTGCATTGCTGGGCATGCCCAGTAGGTGTCAGTCAAAGTTCTAGAAACTTTGACAAAAGTGTTCCATGATTGGGCTCCATCCTGTGATGTCACCCATATGTGATGACTAACAACCTGCTGTCCTGTGAGAACACCTGTTACAGGTAAGCAACTCTGCTATCCCTGGGAAGACATCGGTATTTATAGTGGCATGGCCTGTTGACTAAGGAGTGTTATAAATAGTAGGGTGTGCATTTGTTTTTCCATTTGTTTCATTCATCACGACAGTATATACGTATCTAGTGGATGTATAGTAAATGTGTAAGAACAGATGGTAAGCACGTAACTCGTTAAATGTACGCACGTACTATGCGTTTTTCACATGTACTATAATTCTGCAAGTTACGGGCTTACCGTTGCAACAAATGTGCATCCCTAATAAATAATGTGGTTTGACAGCCTTTTTGTAAGTTATACCTTGGTAGTCATGTGTTTTAAATCCTTCTTCACCCCCTTCCCCCTCAAACACACACACAAAGGCAACGTGCAACAATTAAAAGGTCCATGGGGCTCCTTTGGCCAGTTGTTTGTTTCTTAGTGTACAGACAGGTGAATCCAAAACCAGTGGTTTATGCATCTCTACCAGCAGATGGAGACAGAGCAAAGCTGACATGATGTTAATCAGCCTGCCAGTATTCTCTGTCTCCGTGCATCTCCCTACTGGGGATTGCTTTAAGTTTTAGAAGGAGAAAAGAAGGAAATTTATTTTGCCCCGCTCTCCTGTGGTGATACCATATGGTCCCTCCCTTGGTTGAGAATTCCTGAGGTGATATCCTTGGTTCGCTGTACATACCAGGATCATTCCAGACTGTGGGTTATGTTCCATGTCCAGCAGATGGAGTCAGAACACAAAATTCCCAGGGGAGGAACCATATAACCACACCTCCCCTGTAACAGCTCTCAGTAACGTTCTGACTCCAGCAGATGTGAGCAGGGGACTTGTGGTCCTCAGCTTGTTAGCTTAGGGCTACCTCCTCAGGGGGATCAATTTAAAAAAAAAAAAAAAAATAGGAAGTTTTAAATTTACAGTTTAGGTCACTTTGCAAAGGCTCCCCTTACAGCAGGGGGAGAGCTCTCCGCTGGTGCTGGCTCAATGCTCTCTAGCCTGGTGACTTGCTGACAGGCTATTGCCTGTTTTTTCTTTCTTTCTTTTCTCTTTTTCCTCACTGAGAGCTCAGTTGGGGTAAGTGTATTTTTGTTTCATCTTCTTTTTCAGCAGAAGACTGCAATTTTTTGGACTCCGTTCGGCTCTCTGAGGTGAAAGTCAGTAGTGCCGGCCTCTCCCTCTTGACCCAGGTTTTCCCCCCTCCCTTTTGGGGAGCGACCGACGTCCCGACCTGCGGCCCCGCGAAGCACCATTCCCCGGGGCCACCTGCTGTCGGCAGGTTAATTCCCCGTCAGTTCTTCTTCAGGTCGGTGGGGGACCGTGGCAAGCATCCGTTGCCGGGTCGGCGCTCATTTTAGGCGCGAGCCACCTGTAGAGCCTCCCCCCCCCCCTCTTTCCTTGCGGCGATGCAGTCCGCGGCGCCTTGTGAGGGCTCCGACAGGGCCGGATTATTTTCTGAAGAGGGTCTGTGCTCAGGCGGTTTCCCTGAGGGGGAATGTGCTCCAGCTACTAACAAGGACGTTCAAGCTGCAGACCACGTGGGAAGGAAGCGCCAGGCCCCGTTCCCTCTCAACGCGGGAACGGCGGCCATTTTGTTGCAAGATTCTGATGCCGCGCTTTCTGAGGAGGACACGGATAATCCGTTCCCCCACTTCTAGGCCCGTTTTAGACCCTTACTCAGAGTCTAATCCTGGTAGGCAGAGGGGGGATCCCCCAGGGAGTGACCTCTCAGGATGCCAGGCCTTTTCCCCTGAATTCATAGTCCTGATGTACAGGGCTTTTCTTCAGAGCAGAGACACGACCTTCGGGACCTGGGGACCCTCTCCCCCCAAGATACCATGTCCTACCCCCCTCCTGGGTGGGACCCTCCCTCAGACTCGCCCCCCTTTAGTAGGCGGGGGAGCGGGGACTTCTCGTGGCCCTACCGGGACATCATCGATAATACAGACTCCATCGGGGGAAGGACAATCCCAGGACCCTGATGTGGACGACCCCACCTTGGCGGCCCAGGTGGAGGGCGACGGCCCTAGGGTCATCCGCATCTTCCAAGCGGCGGAGTTAGATGACCTCATTCCCTACATCCTCCAGGAAATGGATATTGATCCCCCTCCGGAACAGGTGGGGCCTGACCCGGCTCTCAAGAAGGGGGACCCACTCCTAGCAGGACTGCGGCCTCTAGCCAAGTCTCTTCCCACTCATCACAGGATCTTGCAGTTGATCACTCGGGAATGGGATTCCCCGGAGGCCAACCTTAGATGAACTGCCAACTCTGATTTCCCAGACCTTGCTTGGAGTTCCTGGGGCAGATTCAGTATCTGAGCCAAAGAGAAATATGTGATTGAAGCCATGCAAGAATTGATTGCTCTTGAGTGGGCCACCCCAGAGATTAATTTCAAAGGGGGTCGGGTTTTGGAAGGCCTGAACCCTCTGAATCCTTTCCAAATGGACCATTATTCTTGTGGAAGACTGAGCAGCCTTGAAGAATGCTCGTGATGAAAAGGTTGAGACTGTCCTTCAGCTAGCATTTGAAGCAATGGCAGTGTCCTTGCAGATCACTTCTTGTTGTTCCTTGGTGGCTCGCTCTTGTTTGCGTCTGTCCCTGGGGTAAATTCCAGGGTAGTTATGGAACTAGCTGCTGCCTTCTTGTGATCTGGTCCACACTTTAGCCAGTAGGGTGACTTTGATAGTAGCGGCCAGGCGTCAATTATGGTTGAGATACTTGTTGGCCGATACGACCTCCAAGGCCAGCCTCGTCAAGTTGCCCTTTAATGGCTCGCTTTTGCTTGGAGCAAGTTGGAGAAACTGACCAGTGAGTGGAGCGAATCTCCGGTTTCTTGTTTACTGGAGGATAAGAAGCAGGTGCAGCACTCCTTTAACATGAGAGGTCGTGCTAGTGGATCGAAGTGTTTTCGACCCCATAGAGGTGTGATCTTTCAGAGGACTCGACCCTTTAGTAGGTCTCAGTCCTTTTGTCTCCGACAACCCAGAAGAGGTGCAGGCTCGGGTAGTGGAACCTCCCAAGATTCCCAATGAAAGTTTCCCGACCCACCCATGGGAACAGGAGATAGTGGGTGAGTCAGCAAACCTCTCTGTCTTATCAGAGGTGGGTTGAAATCACATCAGTGGTTCCTGGAGGTGATACGAGAAGGATATGCGATGGAGTTCCGCAGTGTCCCTCGGGACGTGTTTATGGAGTTTCCCTGCCACTTCCCGCAGTGGAGGGTACATTGGCAAGGCTCCTCAGTCTGAGGGCTGTGGTCCCAGTGCCCAAGACTCAAGGAAATTGGGGCAACATTCCATTTATTTCATTGTGCCAAAGAAGGAGGGCTCTTTTCGTCCCATCCTGAACCTCAAAGGCATCAACCGTTCTCTGCGAGTGAAGCATTTTTGCATGGAAACTCTGCGCTCGGTGGTAATGGCCGTGCCGTTGGGGGAATTTCTGATCTCTCTGGATCTGACCGTGGCATATCTCCACATTCCCATCTGACTAGAATACCAAGGTTTCCTGTGTTTTTTACAATTCTGGGATGCCACTTTCAGTTTCGGGTGCTGCCCTTTGGTCTGGTCTAGCCACAGCTGCCTGAACCTTTTCCAAGGTAATGGTAGTTGTTGCAGCAGTGTTGAGAAGGAATGGAACCTTAGTACACTTGTATTTGGATGACTGGCTGATTCACGCCAAATCGCTGGAAGAGAGCGCCTGGTGACTCTCAAGATGATTTTCCTGCTGTGGGAGCTTGGCTCAGTATTGAACCTGGCCAAAAGCAGCCTGCAGCCTGCTCAGTTGTTGGAATACCTAGGGGTTTGGTTTGTTTCGAAGCTAGGCAAGGTTTTCCTGCCGGAAGCTCAAATTCAGAAGTTGCTGGTGCAGCTTCGTCTGTTGATGAACTCTCTGCACCCAGTTGTGTAGTCTTACCTGCAGGTACTTGGCTAAGGCTGCAACCCTGGAAGTGGTGCCATGGGCAAGGGCGCATATGTGTCCTCTGCATCTCTCCCTGCTGTCTTGGTGGAACCCACAGTCTCAAGACTATTCAGTTTGGCTCCACTTGCTGATGGAGGTCGCCTCCCAACTGCAGTGGTGGTTGCAGGCAGATCATCTTCCTAGCTCTACTGGACTGGCTAGTACTTATGACAAATGCGAATCTTCATGGTTGGGGAGCTCATTGTCAGGAGCTGACAGCGTAAGGACCCTGGAATGCAGAAGAGTCTTCTTGGAACATCATTCAGATTGGAAGCCAGGGTGGTCCGGTTGACATGTTTACGGTTTGGCAACAGGCTGCAAGGTTGAATGGTTCAAATAATGTCGGGCAACGCAACAATTGTGGCAGAAGTGCATCTCCAGAGGATTTCAGCCTTACATATAGCAGGAAGAGACAATGTAAGGACAGACTGCTCAGCAAAGAGTCTGGATCCAGGAGAGTGGGCGTTGTCAGATGAGGTGTTTTAGCTGATTCTGGGGTCTTCTGTTCCTAGACCTCCTGGCGACTTCGCACAGTGCGAACATTCCGTGATTCTTCAACCACATGAGAAATCTTACGTCATTTGGGGATCGATGCCCTAGTGCAGGAATGGCTGGAAGACAAGTTACTGTATGCCTTTCCTCCATGGCCCATGTTGGGCAGATTAATTTGAAGGATCGAGCATATAGAGGGATGTTGTTCTTGATAGCTCTAGACTAGCCCAGGAGACCATGGTATGCAGATCTGCAAAGGCTCCTCCTGGTGGACTCTCCTCTTCGACTTCCGGCACATAGAGCCCTGTTGCAGCAGGGACCTGTCCTTCACGAAGATCTGACTCAAATTTATCTTACAGTATGGTCCTTGAAAGGGCTCGCTTGCTGAAGCAGGGATACTCTGCAGCAATGATTTCCACCTTACTGAGAGCTAGAAAGTTCTCCACTTCCTTGGCCTATGTGTGGAGAATGTTTTGAGGCCTGGTGTGAGGATTGAGGTACTCTTCCTTCCTTGGTCAAGATTCTGTTCATTTTGAAATTTTTGCCGGATGGCTTGAATAAAGGCTTGGTTCTCATTTCCTTGGTGCAAGTAGTAGCTATCACCTGTTTCAGGGGTCAGGTAACTGTTGGTTCCTTGTCGGCTCATCCTGATGTGACTATTTTCTGAAAGGAGTGAACCATCTTTGTCCTCCCTTGTGGTTTCTGGTGCTCCTTTGGAATCTTAATTGGTTTTCTTGGTAGGCCCTGTATTTATACCACTGCGTACCCTGTCCTTGAAAATGGTGTTCTTTGTGGCAATTTGCTCTGCATGCAAGGTTTCCGAATTCCAAGTCTTGTCTTGCTGTGAGCCATTTCTCCAGGTGACTCTAGGGGGGCGGTACAGCTGCATACTGTTCCTTCCTTTTTACTGAAGGTAGTCACTGAGCTTCACTTGAATCATTCCATCTCCCTGCTGTCTCTGGACAGAGAGATGCAGAAGAGTATAGTCTGTTGCAACCCTTGGATGTCAAGAGACATATTGTCAGGTATTTAGAGGTTACTGAGCCTTTCCGGAAGTCAGATCACCTGTTTGTTCTTCACGGCGGTACTAGACAGGGAGAACCGGGTTAAGGAAGTAGTCACAGCTGCATACAGGGATGCTGGGAAGCCGTTCCCTAGTCAGATTAAGGCTCATGCCGCTAGGGCTTGAGCAGTGTAATGGGCAGAAGTTAGATTGTTGTCCCCTGTTAACATTTGCCGAGTCGCAATGTGGCCCTCCTTACACACCTTTCCAGGATGTGCAGGCCCGGGAGGATGTGGCCTTTGCACATATGTGGTATTGACTGGACCGCGGACAGCCTCCTGCCCTATTCGGGAGTAGCTTAGGTACATCACACTTGTTCTGGATTCATTTGACTGGACGCTAAGAAATTAGAAATTACTACTTACCTGATAATTTCCTTTTTTCTTCAGGACAGTCAGATGAATCCGACTTACCTCCCATGACTGCCAAATGTTTGCAGTATGCTCCTCTTGTGTGACTATGTGTTATAGGGATTAGTGGTAAGTTTTTTAATACAGTCCCTAGACTAATGTTTATACGTTCTTGTCTGGTCTCATTGTTGGCTGAGTATTGAAATGGTTACATGTTTCTAATCCAAGATTTTTGCTAGTCTGTTGAGAATACTGGGAGGCTGAAGTCACTGCAGGGCTTTATGTACTGACACGTTAATTTGCTCTGTCTCCATCTGCTGGTAGAGGTGCATAACCCACTTGTTCTAGATTCATCTGACTGTCCTAAAGAAAAGGAAATTGTCAGGTAAGTAGTAATTTCTCAATCTATGAAATAGAAATAGAACATGAAAGCAGATAAGGACCATTCAGCCCATCTACATGTCCTATTCATTTTTATAGTCCCATCCTTTCTGTAAGAGATCCTCTGTGCTTGTCCAATGCTATTTTGAATTCTAATACTGTTCTTGTCCACCACCTTTTCTGTAAAAAAAAAAAATATATATTTCCTTAGATTACTCTTAAGCCTACCCCCTTTCTCATTTATCTCATGACCCCCTCATTCAAGAGCCTTCTTTATATTGAAACAGGCCAATCTCCTATGCATTTATTCTTTCATATGGCATTTGAGTGGAAGTCACAGGCTACAATTCAAGTTCCTGCTTGGGCAGAGATTGATGTTCAGTAAGGAAGACTTATGCAAATTTCCCTGCACTCATTTTAACTTTATTTTACATGCTTCCCAAAAAAAAAGACAAACCTGCCAAATACTTGAATAAAATAAGCTGCAGTTTTGTTTTGTTTTTTAAATCTTGTACCAGAACTGCATAATTACATTCCCTTTTATATTACAATTTTTTTTATTTTTCAAGATTTAAAGTTTCTGGAATGTTTATTTATAAGACAGACAATTACATAATAGTACAACATTCAAAACATTTTCAGTGTCATCAATAATTGTACATTGCAGATCTATAACTAAATGTTGATCCTTACCGGCACCCTAGGATGTCATCACACTGATACATGCAAATATAAAGATGGCAGAAACAGATCTAGGACTCAAACTGGTTTTTCTAAAATGGTGGGGTAGGGGGGGGGGGAGCACAGGGCCACATCTTATCGTCAAAGGTACAGAAAAGAAAGCACAGACAAATTAGTATGCTTATGATTCTAGTTAATAGTGTTGCTTTAATTTCCCTAGTATTGTATTAGTTTCTGTTCCCTAGTGAAATGATAATCTCATGGTGGTTAAATAAACTGTGACCTTTATGTTCGGCATGGCCTGGTTCTTTTGCAGATAATGGTCTGTTAAAAAAGATGGGGCATCTGTGTTGAACTATGACCACCCACTCCATTTTTTTTTTTAATTGTATGTTTTGACTATGTCCTCTTGACAAATTTTGCTAGATATTTTATAAAGTTATCTCTCTTTATTTTTCTACCCCCAGACCCTGGTAATATGTGCCAAACCTCTACTGCTGCCACAACACCTGCGACTCTGACATCTCCCTTCAGCATCACCTCCTCCATGGCTGTGTCTGGGACAATGACGAACCCGGTCACCGTGGCAGCCGCAATGAGCATGAGAAGTCCAGTCAACGTTTCGAGTGCAGTCAATATAACTTCTCCCATGAATCTTGGGCATCCTGTAACTATCACCTCTCCTATATCCATGGCCTCGCCGTTATCACTTGCATCATCTGTCAACTTGCCCACCCCAGTCACCACTCCAGTCAATATAGCGCATCCGGTTACTATAACAACTCCTATGAATCTGCCAACACCAATGACATTAGCTGGCCCTCTAAATATAGCAATGAGACCTGTAGAGAGCATGCCCTTTCTATCCCAGGCTTTGCCCTCCTCACCTCCTTGGTAAAGCAATCTTCTCTAAACAGTATTATATAAAAGTTGATCAGTAGTTAACTTACCAGCAGTTTTGGGTAAGAGGCGTAAAAAAGTTAAAAGCTAGAAAACATGAAGACTCATCTAATTAAAGGTGGTAGGCAAAAAAAAAAAAGTATCCACTCTTACATGCCTTCTCCTTTTTCATCTTTTAGGGTATTTGGCTTTTACCCTGCTTTCTCCCTCTAGGTACCTACTTCTTCCTCCTTTTCCCTGACTTTTGGGGATATTCAAGATGGTCTCAAGTTACTGACCCCATTTGCTCTCGGGGGTTCTTTCCTACTTGATTCTTGTGAGCTTTCCTACCTAACTAAAAGAAAAGAGCTCCAGTTGTAGCAGTATTGAGTAACTGTCTTATAGACTGTCCATGTGGTGGGACTAGAGAGAGCAGGATGCGATGAGGAGACAGGCAAGGCAGCAGGAGTGGTGAAGATGTACTAAGTGACAAAGCCAAAGCACGTTAGAAGCCGTGGCAACTCTGACAGGACAGAAATCTATTGTTTAAAAGTGAAAATATGTTCTCTTGTCGCTTTTAATTAACAGCATTGGTCATTTTAGTGACTTCCTCATTAATTGATGGTTACTGTTCACATTTTAGTGTTTGTGACTTTCGCTCTGAACCACTTCATTGTAAGCAAATCATGTTGAGTAGAGCACACAGAGCATAAAGCCCTTTGCAACCAGTCTAAAGATGCAGAATCCCTTGTGACGTCGTGTGTGAGCAGAGTAGCACATCTCATATATTAAAAAAGGAAAAATATTGGTCCTGATAGTACAGGATAGATTGGTACTTCTGGTAGCCTTACATGGCCGAATAGAAAATCATTGAACTTTTGTGAACCATTTCAGGAGAACATAAGAATATAACAAATGCCATGCTGGGTCAGACCAGTAGTGCATTGAAACCAGTATCGTATCGCCAACAGTGGCTAGTCCAGGGCTCCTAAAATTACTGGCAAACTAAAATCTGAATGTTCTATTTCATGTTCTCATCAAGAATTAAGAGGTGGAGAAACCAAAGTTTATCTAATAATTTATGGACCTCTTCTTTAGAAATGCATTCAAACCTTTTATAAACTTGGTTATACTACTGTCCCTAACCACATTTTCTGGCAGCAAGTTCCATAGCGTAATTGTGCTGTTGACTGAAAAAATACTTACTTAAATTCGTTTTAAGGCTTCTACCTGTTTCAGATTGAGGAAGTGTTCCTGAATCTAGTATTAACTGTTGCCTATTAACTGGTTCCCTACCACACAAATTTATACCTTCACTAAGCTAAAGAGCCCTAACATGTTTAGCCTTTCTTCATAAGAGACCTGGTCTATCCCCGTAATCATTTTTGTTACCCCTCTTTGTACTTTTTCTAGTTCTGCTTTTACCTCTTTTGAAGAGTGGCAAAAAAAAATTGCACACAATACTCAAGCATGTCTGCACCATTGATCAATACAAAGGCATTGTTATCTGTTAATCAGTTACTGAGCCACAATAGGAAATTGCCTCCTATCCCATGACTTTTCAATTTCCTGAAGAGTTTCTGAGGGACTTTATCAAATGCTTTCTGAAAATCCAGGTACACTGTACTGACTGATTTACTGTTATCCATATGCTTATTTACATCTTCAAAGAATTCTAATAGATTGGTAAGGCATGACTCCCCTTTGCTAAAACCATGTTGACTTTCCCCATTACATTTTGCCTATCTATATGCCCAGTAATTCTGTTCTTAACTACAGTTTCTACCATGTGGCCTAGCACTGTCATCAGGTTTTCCAATCTGTAGTTTCCTGAATTCTCTGGACCCCTTTTTAAAAACTGGCACTGCATTGGCCACCCTCCAGTTTTTGGGTACAGTAGCAGATTTTAATGATATGTTATAGATGAACAGAAGTAGATCTGAAATTTCATATTTGAGTTCTTTGAGAATTTTGGGGTGAATACAATCAGATCCTAGTGATTTGTTACTGTTTGATCTGTCAGTTTCCTCTCATATGTCCTCCAGTTTAACAGTGATTTTGCTTCAGTTCCTCTGACTCATCACCTTCAGAGGACAGTTCCAGTACCAGTATCTCCCCAACATCCTCTTCAGTAAAGACCAAAGCAAAAAATTATTTTTCCTGCTGTGGCTTTGTCTGTCAGTGCCCCTTTTTACTTTCTCATCTAGTGATTCAACATATACCCCCTTATAGGTTTCTTGCTTATGATGTACTTGTACAAGTTTTTTAGTTTTTGTATCAGTGGCAAGCTACTTATTATTCTTTCCTACCCTGCCTTATTAATGTTTTGCATCTTACCTTGCCAGTGCCTATGCTCTTTCCTATTCTCATTTGGACTTACTTTCTATTTTTTTTAAAAGATGCCATTTTGGCTTTAATAGCCTCTCACAGCACTATTTAACCATGCTGGCAGTCATTTGGTCTTCAGTCAACCACTTTTTTTTTTTTTTTTTAATGAATGGAATGCATTTGATCTGGGCTTCAAAGATTGTTTAACAATACCATCTCCATGCCTTATACAGCTTTTTTAGCTCTTGAAACTGCCCCTTTTAGTTTCTTCCTAGTCTTTTCATTTTATCAAGGCTTGCTTTTTGAAGTTGAATGCTACTGCTACTTCCTTAGTGTTCTTTCTTGGTGATTATATCAAATCTGATTGCATTATAATCACTATTGTTAAGTAGCCTTAACACAGTTACCACTTACACCAACCAGCTCCTATAAATCACTGAGAATGAAATCTAAAGTAGTTCCTCCTACTTTGTGCATTCCAGGACAGTCTGTTCCATGAAGCAATCATTTATGACATTTAAAAATGTTTACCTCCCTTGCATTTCCTATTGAGCTATTTGAAATTCCCCATTATTATGGTGTTTCCAAAATTAGCCTGGCGGAGAGAGAACATTTTGAAAACCTTCTAGAAAAAAATCTTAAGCCCATTTGGAACATAAATCGGGTCCTGGCAGCAAGGAGCCACTTTTTTTCTATTTTGATTTTGTCTGTCAAGCTTCGTTTTGCTCTTTTTGGGTAGCCTCATTTGGAACCAGCCTCTCTTGGGCTATGGTGCCATGAGTCTTCCTTCACAACTATCCAGGGTTTTACCCCTGTTTTATAGAGCAGTGTCTCACAGGCTTTTCATGTCCAAGGCACACCAATATTAACAAAAATACCACGTGGCACACCAGCCTACACGGAGCAGGCAGGCAACATGGACATGAAGAGGATTCATATAGTCAAAGAACTTCTACCAGTCATCTCCCCTGTCGTGCTACTCAGCATATGAAGCGTTGTACAAAGATGAATGAGACTGACTCTTCTCGGAAGAGCTTACAGTCTAATTGGGATAAACATGCAGGGCAAAAGAGATTGGTGGAGCTTTCCGTGCTTTCCTATCTCTTCCAAATTTTAAAATGGGGAGAAGGAGCAGCAAAGCACACAGACTCCTTCTCAGCTCCCTTTATATACAGTTGCAGGAGAAGGGAGTGTGTGTGTGTGGGCAGCCTGCTCAGTTAACTTGTTTGCCAGAGCTCCTCTGCTTCTGCTTCTAACACAGAATAAGTCACATCTAGCACTTTGTGCATGCTGTCCTTACCTCCCAGCCTGGAGATAGGACAAGGCTGGAAGGACTCAAGGGAGAGGCTCAGGAGGAGGGGCTGTGTGCAGTGTGTATGCAGCACACTGAGACCCAGCTATTCATGTCCTGCACACTGCCCATTCACCACACACCAGAGCTCATGCTGGGGTTAGGAAGAAGCCGTGCATGCTTACACATGTTCTCAGAAAGGAGCTCCTACACATTTAAGAGCCATCACTAGTGTCTCTTGATGCTGAGAGCAGAACGAGGTGCTGACCTTTGTCTGAATATCAATCAGTGGTGACTTTTCCATGGCACACCTGATCAGATCTGAAGGCACACTGATTGGGATACACTGTTAATAGACAAATCCTCAGACCTGGCAGTAACTGGATTTGGCCAGGGACCACAGGCTGTGGTTTCCACCAGATTCTAGTACACTTGTTCCCCCTCCCCCCCCAGTCCAACCTTTTGTGTCCCTGTTCTGCAGTTGCTGAGATGCACTTTCCATCAGCACCAGTGAATGCTGCCTCTGCAGCATGCCTAGGGAGCAAGAGCCAGGCCCAAGAATCATACCTGAATCATCCGCACAGCAGTGTGGTGGCAATGCTACTTATCTGCTAGGCCATGCTCAGGGGGCCTCTGTTTCTCATATTTTTGTACCTACTGCAACAGCAATTTGAGTAAATCTGCCAAGTCTCCCAGATGCAAACAGACCTAAAATGGGAAAACCAGCTTATTCTCCACTAGAGCAATACACGTGCCAAGCATTGCCTTGTAACCATTTCAGAAGGAAGTCTGTATCAGAGCAAGACAGGTCTTTTTGACAGTCTTTGTGGAAAAATGACTATCACAAGCCAGTGGCCATCATTGAAGTCTAACTTTGAATTCGTAAGACAAAATTATTCTGTTCTTAGAAGTTTTTTCAAAATATTTTCGGTTCTCCTGAAAATGACCACAAGGGTCAATGATTTTTCCATTAAGGATTGTGTAGTGACTTGAAACCTTAACTTGCTTTTGTAACAAGGACCCTTGTTTTGATAACATGCAGCAGTAGTCCAAAAAGCTAGCAAAATGATAGGAATTGAGAGTATTTGCAAACAAAGTAGCAGCATGCCATTATACTGGTCCATGGTGTATTCACATCTTAAATACTAATGGGAAGTTTCAGACCTGGGAAGTCTGGGTGCTCTTATGCAACAGTTAAACTTGGGTGTGCTGCTGAGGCCCAAGGAAGTTGGCAGCTGCTGCGTTGGTGGTATCTTCTGCTGGCCAACAAGTGATGCCAAGGATCATCTTGGTGGAAGCAGCCTTTGGGTTGGTGTGGCTCCCTTTGCTACCTGGAGTAAGAGAGTGGAGAGAGAATCTGGGGTGGGGAAGGGAAATGTGCAATAACAAAGACATTTAGTGCATCTAGAAAACTAGGACTCTTCAGCTTAAAGGAAACCGAAGAGAGTTACCATAGAGATATATAAAATCATGAATGATATGGAGAGAACAAATGGGGAACTATCTTTGCCAATACAAAAGCTGGGAATTTAATGAAACTGTCAAGTGGCAGGTTTAAAACAATTGTA
This sequence comes from Rhinatrema bivittatum, assembly GCF_901001135.1. Classification (NCBI taxonomy): domain Eukaryota; kingdom Metazoa; phylum Chordata; class Amphibia; order Gymnophiona; family Rhinatrematidae; genus Rhinatrema; species Rhinatrema bivittatum. The sequence goes on from NC_042622.1 coordinate 181,332,736, forward strand.
GGTTATCTGAATGAAGTTCAGTCTGTTGCCCTGGGTTGAGCGCATCCTTTAAACAAGATGGACAGTGCTAGGCATGCCCCGTTTTTAGGCTCTTCCTCTAAGCATTGCTGAGAGCAGAGCCTGAATCCAAAGGACCATTAGCTCAGCCCACTTGCCCGCTGCTTATAAGGTGTGATGCTTTGAACACGTGATTGAGTTGTGGAGGATTCTAGGCAAGAACTTGCTTCTTTTAAGATGCATTTCTGAAGGGCATCTTTTGTGTGATATTTAATTTTAGTCCTTGTGGATATTTTAAATGGTTGCCTGTCTTTTTTTATTTATTTATTTTTTTCAAATAAATAGAACAGTAGGCCAACTTATTAAAACAAAGTAAAAAATATATATTGTTGTTTATCCCTGTAATCAACTAGACATTATGTTGGGGGGAAAAAAAGTAAAAAATGAACTCCTCCCCCTGCTAGCAATCCTGTCATATCCTTAATATGGCGGCTATCTCCTTTGGCATGTCAGTTCTAAACCTGCCACCTCGGCAAGGGCATAACGTATCATCTCTGTGTTCACGTTTTATTACATGAGAGAAGACATCACACATTTAGGCAGGAATGAAATGCATCTCGGAGAATGTGCATTTTACCCCGGGAATACGTTAATGTCAGGCAGCATTCCCTATGGGAAAGGCAATACCAGCTCTGATATGCAAAGCATATAAATTTAGCATTCTGATGTCATTTACACACTAGGGGTTGTGACCAGATTTGAAGAAGGAAAAGAGTTATGTAAATATCACTTGACATATTACCTAAGGGAGTATTAACCTTGTAGTTGATTATTTTTTTAATAATAATGTTGTGTTTGGTAAAGACAAAAGACCAAACAAAAGGCTGACGAGGAGGAGTTGAGCTGCGAGGGATTCGAGGTTCCCCTTCGGTTGGTGCCCGCCAGGATTCCTTGGATGAAAAATTTAGTGCTTCATAAAAAAAAACAAAAACCTGTTACTTTAAATCCTCAGAATACAGAAGCACTGTAACCCTCTCTCCCAAATTTTAGCCTGTTATTGCAATAGGCAGCATCATAGTTGTTTACTAGAAAGTTTGTCTTATATTAAATTGTATGCATTTTTTTTTTTATTCTAACCACTAACTAGGTTGTGTGCCCCGTTTCAGGACAAACCAAGACCTTCATTTTTATTTCACTATTTTTATTTCATTTTCACCCCCTTAATTTTTAATCAAGTGGTGTGGCAATCTGCTTCAAATGGTTAAATATTTATAAACATTCATTTTTCCCCCTTCCCCTTTTTTAAAACATTTCTGTCCATTTCATGCGCTTGGATGACAGTCTGACACCCTCCCTGCTTTGTGCTGGTTTCAGATTACATACGTAGATTTTAGCAAAGTGGTGATATTACACACATTTTATTACCTCTTAGGACATTTCTCTGTAAAGTAGAAAACCAAAAGATAGAAAACCAATTTGCTTTTAGACCATCATGTGACACATTAACTTTTTTTATTTATAAAACATTGTGTTAAAGCAACCTAAACCAAGACACTACATTTAGGTCAGATGGTTTTTATCCTAACAGAAGTTAAGGTGGTTGGAAATTGTGTGTGTGTGCGAGCGAGTGTGTGTGTGTGTGTTTTCTCAATGAAGGCTTGTGAGGAATATTCCTGCTGCGGCTGTGTCAATGGGCGCAACCAGCCTTCATTGACAAGAGGGAGCTGTACTATTAAATACAAACAATTCTAGGGGCCTGGACTACATAGTTAAAATTTAAAAAGAAAAAAAAAGTAGAGCTAAGTGTAAAAATTAATTTTATAAATGATCTTTTGTACTCTAGGACATTAAACTGTACAACTTTTGTATATATAAAAGCTTAGGAGCTTTCTGTTTAGCAGAAAGCAAACACATTCCTACACTTTTAATGTATATGTTTGTTATAATGTCCATGTATAACCTCATGCCCCATGTTTGTGCCTTTTAATTAGTTTTGTCTCAATAAACAAAAATGTAGAAAATAAGTGTCCTAATGGGTTTGTTGTGGTTGCTCTTGATCCACAGTGTGGACATTGCTGTCTGTTTCTCTAGCAAGACATAACTCTTTGACTTGGAAAGTGACCATGAGGGAACTCAACAGTAGGAATCATTGGGTAGAGGAAGAGCGGGAATGACGTAGTATAGCTGTCAAAAGGCAATTGTATTTGCCTTATACCGTGCCGAAGATCAGCAGGATCTAAGGTGGTCATGTCACTTATTTTTTATGTTGATAAAAGAACACATATGAAACTACCTTCCATATTTTGGATTAATTACATGCCTTTCAAACTTGTGCTCAAGGCAAGATAGAATTCTGGTACAGTAGGTCTGTGCCTGGCCCAAAAAGGGCTGCAATCTTAAGTTGGCATCTGTTGATAATGGTTAGATGACATCAAATTCTACATGAACTGACAGTATGTGATAGTATTTGTGACTTTTTCTAACATGGCTTCTCCTAGGGTGCAACAAGTTTTTATGACCATTTCAAAATTATGTAGTGCCCTTCTCCACCCCCCCACTTCCTCTCGTGAAACCGTTCAGCATGTGAGCTTTGTATTGATATGATCAATTCTCACCATTGCAGCCTGCTTTTTAGTCTATAGACTTGGGATTTTAACTTCTGCAATCTTTGCATTTTTAAACTGAAAAAAAAAGTAACATTTATAGAGCAATTGTAAAATTAGCCCCTTTTTGCTTGCCATGCAAATTCCAAGGTGAAAAGATTTAACAGAGAGAAGTGATTTCTGTATGTCAGACGGGGATAAAGTAAGGGCATCCAGACCGGGAAGTAGTGGAAGAGCTGAATTGCATTTGCCCAGAAACCAAGAAACTGAGTTAAAGAGCAGCTCCACTAGCAGAGTCAGTAAGAGAGCCTGTTAATCTGCATACTTATTTCTCTTGTTATGTTTTGTCACAATACTACTATCGTTCCAATCCAGGAGCTGGTAGCACCGGATAAGCGCCATCATTTCCTCTCTGCACGCTACTTCTCCCTAAAATGCCCCATACCATGATCCTTTTCAAAATTTGTGGGCCATATGTGCTAGTCTCGCAGTACACTGGATGAACATAGCCTGCCGACAGTTCTGAAAATGCCCGTGGCGCCGGCATGTGAGAGGGCAGAAGCATGGTGGGCTGGCAGAGGCTGCGTTTCAGTGGGGTTTTACCACTGGAGGTGTTAGTATTTTTTTTGGCAGAGGACCACACTGGAGCCAGTAGATTTCATTAGGGAGGGGAACCGCCTTGGCACATTGCTAACGTGTATTAATCAGTGGGATATACTCTTCTGAGGAAAGGAGCACTGGGGCTGAGTGACCCAATTCTAAGAGCCTGCCTCCACTTCATGTGCTGTTTCTTGGGAAGAGGTTAAATGGAAAGGCGTCTGTTATGTGTAAGCATTGTCTTTAGTCCCTACGGCAAGGTGTTCCGCACCTGTCCTAGTGACCCCCACAGCCAGTCAGGTTTTGAGGACATCTACAATGATTATGAAAATCTACCTCATGCATATCCTGAAAACCCAATTAACTGTGGAGTCCCTGGGACAGGCTTGGGAAGCCGTGTTCTCTAGGCAGCCATAGTTTGCTATTGAAAAAGTTCAGCTCCTCCTTGAAAGAGCTTGGCTATCTATTCACTCTTCCAGAGGGTGGTACTTGTGTGTGTTATGTTAAGGCTTTCTTAACCAACCTGCTCACACAAAGTAAAAGTGTCATCTACTAAAATATATTTAGAGGACTGATATATGTCCTTGGACAAGACATAATGGATTATAGAGCACCGGATTGTTTGATAAGTTGACACCCTCCGACTTGGTTTCTGATCCTGGTGTTCTGTTTACTTACAAGTGTGAAACTTTGTAGACTCTTTATAATAATTTAGTAGCTGCTGGGCACATTACCACTTGCAGGATAACAGGAATAAAAGTCTAAAGACTAGCTTTAGAGAGAAGGGCCCATTTCGTCAGGTCAGTGCAAAATTCTCTTGAAAACTTATTAGAAATGGGTTAGTCCAATGAAAAAGTATCGCATATGACGTGTTGGATCTGTAAATTCTACAAATCCAGGTGTAATAACATGTCAGCTATCTTACTAGGTAGAATATTGTTATATATAGATTTTTAGCTGACACAGGTGCCTACCTTGCTATATAGCTTCTTGACCCAATTTCCATGCAATAAATACTTGTGAAAAATAGATTCCTTTGTCACTAACTTATAAAGCACCCAGAAATGGTTTATTTTTATGTATTTACATGAATGTGCATTATTTTTGTTTAATTTAGAACAGGAGGTAGTGTTTCCTCTTTTCCACTTTCTTGTCCCTACTCTGATTATTGTGCCTCTGTGTGCACTCAAAAAAAAAAAAGGCAAATAGACTATAAGGAATGGAGAATAAATTGGAAAATATCATATTGCCTCTATATATTGATCCCATATGGTCATTAATGGAGTACTAGAGTGTTTGATACTGGGACCTGTTCTGTTTAACATAAATGATTGGAAAAGGGACTGCTGAGTGTGGTGATGATATTTTTGTTAAAAAAAAAAAAATTGCTAGGATCTGCAGAAAGACTTTTGTGAGAATGGGAGACTGGGCATCTGAATGACAGATAAGATTTAATGTAGAACGATGCAAAGTGGTGCACATAGGAGAAAATAATTCCAACTACAGGTACACAATTCTGGGGTCTGTATTTGGAGTCACCAACTAGGAAAATGACCTTGGAGTTTTTGTAGACAAAACATTGAAATCCTCAGCTTGGTGTGCGTTGGCAGTCAAAAAAGCACAGACTATTAGGAATGATCCAAAAAGAAATGGAGAATAAAACAAAAAAAATGTAATATTTCCTAGCATGTAGACAGATGGACTCAGGTTTATGATCCCCTGCCAGCAGAGCAAGCTGAAGTCACAGTATATATAACCCTGCATTTACCCAGCCTGCCACTATTCTCCGTCTCCAGCAGATGGTGGTTGTGCTTCTCCCTATGGGCATTGCTTTGAGCTTTTTGAAAGGAGAAATTTGAAGTTCTAAATTCAGGAAAAGAAAGCCCTGCTCTTCTGCAGTGATACCTAAAGGTCCCTCCCCCAGTTGAGAATTCCTGAGGCGATTTCCATGGTCCCTCAGAGGTGTGCCTTGGTGTGGTAGCTGAGTTTCCCAGCATGGACTTAGCTGCTAGTTCAGCTGAAAAGCAGCAGGTGCAGGAGGCCGAGCGTGGCTGTGACACGTGTCTCTGTACTCAGCTGGTAAGCGCTGAACTCAGGTAAGGTTTAAAAAAAAAAAAAAAGTGTTTTACCTGAATCAGAGACAGAGGGGTTTCAGGACTTCTTCCGGTCTCCATTCTTGGAGTGCTGTGCTGATGTTCATTCCCGCTCCCATTGAGGAACTGGGCAGCCTGGAGGGTTGAGCGGCCCCTGATGGGCTAGGTCCCGTAGTTTAGGCTTTATTCTTGAACACCGCATGGTAGGCTGCAGTGGCTGTTTTCACGCGCTCTTGTGCGTGTTCTGCTGGCTGTCAGTGTGGCAGCTCTGCGCATGCGTTGTGCACTCGGTTTTTGGGTGCCCTTTTTACGCAAACTTTTACATGCTTAGCTTGGCACAGGTTGTGCATGCACCTTGCCACGCTTCTAGGCGCTTATTTTTGGGCGCATTTCATTTTTGAGCGTGAGCCATTCCGATGCACGTTTACCGCAGCAATGGCGCTGGTAAGCAAGAAGCCTAAGCGAGTTCCTATTTGTGTTGCTTGTGTTGTCAGGCTTCTCGGCCTGACCTGGCTTCTAACCTGTGTCAGTGCTGCTCAGATGCTCAGAGAGAGTTGCTTCCTCGGATTTTGCTAAGTCTGGCTCTTCCCATTCTGATGATTGGTTGGCCATGGCCTTGACTTGGGGGATGCCAGATCTTGGTTCTCCCTTGACTGGCTCCTCCGCTGGCAAGGGCAGTTCTATGGGACCAACTCCCGTTCCTTCTGGGCTTGGTCTGGACCCAGTTGCTTTTTCTTGGGTGGAATTTTTTCAAGGCTTATAAGCCTTTCTCCAGGCACAGTCCTCCGCTTCCCCCATTTCTGTCTGATTGGACCCTCAGCTGGTGGCTCCTCCCTCTTCCAGTCCTATGCTTAAGCACCAGGGCTTGCCTTGTCTCCCTGTGGGTATTCCCGACAGGAATCCAGATGGCACTGATGATGAGGTTGATCCTGATTCCCTGGAAGATGGGGAAATTCCTCCAGGGTTGGAACCGTATTGAACCATGTTGCGGTTCTTTCATAGAGATGAACTGCTGGCCCTGATTTTCCAGACATTGAAACAGCTGGGTGTTCTTGGTTCAGATGCTATGTCAGAGCCAAGGAAGAATCCGGTTTTGGTTTCCTTACGTAAAGCCTCATGTTTTTTCCAGGAGATAGATGCCATCCAGGAATTGATTGATCTGGCATGGGATGCCCCAGAGGCAAATTTTAAAAGGGGTCAGACAGCGGAAGGCCCGTACCCCCTGGATCCAGATGTGAGAGAGCGTTTGTGGGTTTCCCAAAGTGGATGCTCTGATATGTGCCATGTCTATGCAGACGACTATCCCCAGAGAGGGAGATGCTGCCTTGAAGGATGTACATGATAGGATTGAGGCTATTCTTAAGCAAGCCTTTGAGGCAGTGGCAATGAATTTACAGATTGCCTCCTGTTGTGCCCTAGTGACGAGATCTTGTCTGCTTCTCTCTCAGGGGGTTGATGAGTCTGGAAAGAATTCCAGAGCAGTTATGGAGCCTGCTGCTGCCTTTTTAGTGGATGCAGGCTGTGATTTCGTCCAATCTTGGTCAGAGGAATGGCTTTGGTGATGACGGCCAGGTGTCAACTCTGGTTGCAAAATTGGTCAGCTGACACAGCTTCCAAATCCAATCTTACCAAGATGCCCTTTAAAGGCTCGCTCTTGTTTGGGAGCAATTAGAAAAACTGGCCCGTAAGTGGGGTGAGTCTCTGATGCCTCGGTTGCTGGAGAATAAGAAACAGTTACAGTGCCCCTTTGGTATGAGGGATTGTTTCCGGGGTTCCAGGTGTTTTCGTCCCTACAGAGGGACTCGGCCTTTCGGAAGGTCTCAGACCTTTTGTCCCCGGCAGCCCAAGAAAGGAGCAGGCTTTGGGTAGTGGACCTTCCTGAGCTTCCCAATGAAAGTTTGCCGACCCACCTTTCGGAACAGGAAATAGGGGGACATCTCTCTCTCCTTTATCGGAGGTGGGTCAAGATCACATCGGACCAGTGGGTCCTGGAGATGATACGTGAAGGGGATGCACTGGAATTTTGCAGTATTCCTCAGGACGTGTTCATGATGTCCCCTTGCCCCACTCCCTGTAGAAGAAGCAGGCAGTGGAGTTCACACTTCAAAGGCTCCTCAGACTGAGGGCTGTGTTTCCAGTGCCCACATCTCAAAGTATGAGGTGATTTTCCATTTATTTTGTTGTGCCCAAGAAGGAGGGCTCCTTTTGTCCCATCTTGGATTTCAAGAGGGTCAACCGTCACTTGAAGGTGATTCATTTTCGAATGGAAACCTTCCGCTCAGTAATAATGGCGGTGCAGTCAGGGGAATTTCTGACCTCTTTGGATCTATCAAAGGCTTACCTTCATATTCCCATCCAATTGGAACACCAATGCTTTCTATGCTTTGCAGTGTTGGGATGCCATTATCAGTTTCGGTCACTGCCTTTTGGTCTAGCCACCACTCCCAGAACATTTTCCAAGATTATGGTGATGGTAGCAGCGGCCTTGCGAAAAGAAGGAATCCTGGCGCACCCATATTTGGAAGATTGGCTGATTCGAGCCCAGTCTCAGGAAGGAGAGCCACCTGGTGACACACAGTGATCTCCTTATTGCAGGAGTTCGGTTGGGTGGTGAACCTGACCAAGAGCAATTTTCACCCATTGCAGTCATCGGGGTATCTGGGAGTCCGTTTCGACACAGGTCAGGACAGAGTTTTCCTACTGGAAGTTCAGACCCAGAGATTGATGTCTCAAGTGCATCAGTTGATGAACACAATACGCCCGATGGTGTGGTCCTACCTACAGGTACTCGGCTTGATGGCAGCTACCTTGGAAGTGGTGCCGTGGGCAAGGGCACATGTGTGTCCTCTTCAGTGCTTTCTGCTATCTCGTTGGAATCCGCAGTGTCAGGATTAAGCAGTTCAGCTCCACTTGTCGATGGAAATCTGCTCCCACCTTCAGTGGTGGTTGCAGGGGGATCATCTGAGAAAGGGAGTTCCCGTGTCCTCTCTGGCCTGGTTGGTACTCATGACAGATGCAAGTCTCCACAGTTAGGGGGCTCACTGTCTGGAGTTAATGGCCCAGGAGCACTGGAATTCCAAAGAGTCCCGCTGGAACATCAATCACCTGGAGGCCCTTGTGGGATGACTGGCATGCTTGCAGATCAGCCACAGGCTGCGGGATCAAGCGGTTCGCGTGATGTCTGACAGCGTGATGACAGTGGCCTTTATCAATCACCAGGGAGGAACCAAGAGCCAGCAAGTGTTAGAAGAAATAGACCAGCTGATGGAATGGGTGGAAGGTTATCTGCAGTTGATCTCAGCCTCTCACATTGCCGGAAAAGACAACGTAACAGCGGACTTTCTCAGCAGGGAGAGCCTGGACCCAGGAGAGTGGGTGTTGTCAGCTGAGGCATTTCAGCTGATTGTGGATCACTGGGGCCATCCGTTCCTAGACCTGCTGGCGACTTCTCAGTGCGAATGTTCCTCACTTCTACGGTTGCAGGAGAGCTCCATGGTCCCTGGGATTAGTTGCTTTTATATAGATCTGGCTGGAAGACAGATTGCTTTATGCCTTTCCTCTGTGGCTCTTGCTGGGCAGGATAATTTGCAAGATCGAAGGCCACAGGGGGCTAGTACTCCTGGTGGTGCCAGCCTGGCCCAGGCATCCGTGGTATGCGGATTTGTGACGACTCCTGGTAGAGGCCTCCCTTTGTCTTCTGCTGCTCATGGATCTGCTTCATCAGGGACCGGTTCTTCACGAGGATCAGACTCAATTCTGTATTACGGTTTTGCCCTTGAGAGGGCTTGCCTGTTAAAGCATGGTTATTCCATTGCAGTGAATGCCACCTTACTTCGCACTCGCAAGTTCTCCACTTCCTTGGCTTATGTGTGGGTTTGGAGAGTTTTTGAGGTCTGGTGTGAGGAGCGAGGTGTTCGTTCTCGTTCAGTTAAGATCCCTCTGATTCTGGATTTTTTGCAGGATGAATTGAATAAAGGCTTGGCCCTTAATTCCTTGAAGGAGCAGGTTGTGGCTCTTGCTTGTTTCAGAGGCCTGGTGAATGGTGTTTCCTTGTTGTCTCATCCTGATGTGGCCCATTTTTTTTTTTTTTTTTAAGGGAGTGAAGCACCTTAGGCCTCCCTTGAGGTTACCAGTTCCTTTGTGGAGTCTTAATTTGGTGCTGGACGTTTTGGTGGGCCCTAAGTTCCGACTACTGTGTAGTCTTTCCTTACAGTTCGTGACTTTGAAGACTGTGTTCCTGGTGGCTATATGTTCTGTGTGTCAGATTTCTGCTGCAAGTCTTGTCTTTCCTGAAGCCATTCCTTGGGGTGACTCCAGGGGCGTTACAGCTGTGTACTGTTCCATCCATCTTGCCTAAGGTAGTCTCGGGCTTTCATTTGAATCAGTCCATCTCCTTGCCATCCCTGGATAATTTCAAGGAGGCGGAGGAGTTTCGCCTTTTGCACTCCTTGGATGTTAAGCATCTTGTTATACAGTATCTGGAGGTCCCTGAGTCTTTTCGAAAGATGTATGACCTGTTTGTTCTCCATGGCAGGAGTAAGCAGGGCACTCTGCCTTTGCAGGCTACCATAGCTCGTTGGATTAAGGAGGTGGTCATGGCTGCGTATGTGGATGCTGGAAAGTCGTTGCCTACTCAGGTTAGGGCTCATTCCACTTGGGCTCAAGCAGTGTCATGGGTGGAAGTTAGTCTGTTGTCTCCCGTCGATATCTGCTGAGCTGCGACGTGGTCCTCCTTACACACTTTTTCTAGGTTTGTTTGGATGTGCAGGCCCGTGAGGGTGCAGTGTTGACTGGACTATGGGCAGCCTCCCACCCTATTGGGGAGTAGCTTTGGTACATCCCACTGATCTTGAGTCCATCTGTCTACATGCTAGGAAATGGAGAAACTACTTACCTGATAATTTTGTTTTCCTTAGTGTAGACAAATGAACTCAGCTTCCCGCCCTAGGCTGCCGCATGAAGGTGTCAGTCCTCCTTTGGGGCTCTGGGTCCCAAAGGCTTACTGGTAAGTGTTCATCCAGTCCCTAGCTTAGGGTATCTAGAATCTTATGGGAGTTTAGTGATTATGGTTGGTTAAGTACAGTTCTGGTTATCTGTTTTTAATCAAGTTTTTGCTAGTCTGTCCACAGTTGCTTTTGAAGAGAATACTGGCAGGCTTGGGTCACTGCAGGGTTATATATACTGTGATGTCAGCTTGCTCCATCTCCATCTCCATCTGCTGGCAAGGAAGCATAAACCCAGTGGTCCTGAGTCCATCTCTATACACTAAGGAAAACAAAATTATCAGGTAAGTAATTTCTCCATTGTCTTTGTATCAAGCTATGGTGTGACTGCACCTGGAGTATTTCTCATTGCCTCACCTTGAAAAAGACAGAGTGGGAGATCACGTGATTTGATGCGCGAGTAGGATGTCAGCCTGACTCGCTTCTCGTACCCCCTCCAAAATCGCAAATTTTACCAGTTTTCCCGCAGCTTTGAGCTGTGAAAATAGTCTTCCATGGCTTCTCAGTGATTTATTGAGTTCCTGCAAAGGAGCGATGAAATGTCCAGCAAGCTGCAATGAGAAAAGAAACCATTGGGTAAGCTGGCAGTCTCCAAGATGGCCGACAGCCCCCCCCCCCCCCCCCCCCCCCGAGCCCCAGTCATCACACGGGCTCAAAAGCAGTGCTTTGGTGGAGGTGGGCTGAGCCATAGTAATTGCCTTGGACACTTGCTTCCAAGCTATTTCCCAGCAGATAACTGCGGGAAATTAAACTTTTAAATGAGATCAAGCAACAGGTCGAAGACAATGCAGACCAAAATAGCAGGAGTGGAAATAAAAACTCAGGCCTTTCAGCAGAAACAGGGAGCCTTGGAACAGCAGGTCCGCGTGTTAGAAGCTAAGGTACAGGATCTGGAGATCGGGTCATGGAGGAACAACCTCCGCTTTGTGGGTTTTCCGGAGTCCCTCTCAGATCGAAATATTCTATATTGGAGAGCTGGCTGCTGGAGGAGCTTGCTCTGCAGAATCTTCAGGGCCAGTGCTATGTGGAGCATGGCCATCGTATGGGTGCTCGCCTTCCGGGATCTACAAGGCCAAGGATAGTGGCTGCACGTTTTCTGAACTTTTCACGTAAAATATCTATCCTTCAAGCTTACAGGAAGAAGCCCGCGTTGCAGTATGAGAATTGCAAGATATTGATCTTTCAGGATTACTCGACAATGGTTGCACAGAAATGAAGAGAATATTCTGGGGTTTGTGCAGATATGTTCAAGAGACACATTAAGTTCACATTACAATATCCAGCGAAGCTTCGCGTGGTACATAAGGGATCCTAGCATAAATTTGTTTCAGCTAACAGTACTCAACAATTCTTAGAATCATTAACTGAACAGTAACATTCATCTTTCAGTTGGACTGCGCCAGGTTCTTGGTTTTGTCTTCACCACTAGTGAATTAACGCACTGAATTTTCTTACACCAGCAGTATTTCTTTCTTTTTGCATTTCTTCACTTTTTAGTCTCTTCTCTGCATATGGGCTGCTCCACAATTTACAATTTACATGTTGGAGTTATTAATGTTTAGATTTCAGTTGTGGGATAACTGCTGTGGTCTTGGAAAAATGGAGGGGGTGCCGGAACGGATTGTTAATGTAGTCTCCAAGCTTTTTTTTTTTTTTTTTAAAGAGGCTTTTTGTCTTTTGGGGTGGGGATAGCATCAGGAAGGGAAACAGGGAGGGTGGGATAGAAGGCAGGTGGGGGATTGGGGGGGGGGGGGGAGATGACTACAGGCATTTCAGGGACTCTGCTGGTGTAGATTATTAAAACCTAGTTCAATAGGGAGAGAGTGGTATTTCAGTTTGGGTGTTTGTTTCCCCCCCCCCCCCAACCTAGGGCTCAAACATGGATTTCCATATATGGTGGGTCTATTATGGGCAGCATCCACGAAATTGGATCAAATATGGCTGATAGTCTTAGAATTCTTTCATGGAATGTAGCAGGTATTGGCTCACTGGTAAAGCATGCAAAACATTTAGCTTCAATTTGCAGGCATAAGACACAAATTGCATGTCTCCAGGAGACCCATCTGAATGATTTGGAACATACTAAGTTGAAAAGAGACTGGGTTGGCATGGTTTTTTATTCATCAGCAGTGAATACAAAAGGAGTGACAATTCTCTTGGGGAAGCAAGTAGCCTTTGAACTTATTTCCACGTAACATATCTCCCCATGAAGTCTTTATATCATTGTGGGCAGATTGTTTGGTTGGCTTGTTACTCTCTGTAGTGTATATACGCTCCCAATGTCTTCTCACATTCATTCTTTGTGAATCTAATGAAAGATCTCTCATTGCATGCCCAGGGCTCTCTGATGGTAGCTAGGGATTTCAATTGTGTGGTGGACCCTACCCTTGATAGGTCTTCAGTGATAATACCAGCTCTGGGTAAGAATAAAGGCATCTAATTTCTCTGTAAACACTTACAGCTTCTTAATATTTGGAGGGACCTTTATCCTGAGGAAAAGGATTTCACCCATATCTTGCGTGTACATAATGACCATGTCCACAATAGACTATATCTTGATCTTGACTGCCAATTTCTCTGCTGTTACCAGGGCAGAAATAGGGAATCCAGAGTTGTCAGACCACTCTTTATTATGGGTTGATGTTAAATGGGGAGGGCCATGTGGAGGGCATAGCAGATGTAAATTTGCCATGCACATCGTGGGTGATGGTGATTTTCAGGCATATCTTAAAGAAAAGTGGACAGACTATGAAGTCCTTAATTTCCAGCTTAAGTCGAATCCTCTGTTATTTTAGGAAGCTGGGAAGGCAGTGATGCTTGGGGAGATAACGGCCTACAAGATTAGGAAATCTAAATTGCTCAACCAATGTATTCTGGAGCTGGAAAGAGAGCTCCATAGGCCAAAGACAAAATTGATTAGGCATCTGTCTGCTGCTGCTGCTAAAAAGCTTTATAGAGAATCCCTGTACTCCCTAAATCATTATCTACATCAGAAAACAGAGACAATTATTGTACACTTCTCACAAATTACAGCATTATGGGGACAAAACGGGTAAAAGTATGGCCAATTTAGTAAAAGCAAAGAGGGGTGAAACATATTGAAGGCCTCAAAGATTGGGGGGGGGGGGGGGGGGAAGCAGACTTCTGTGGTTGAAATCTGCAAAATATTTCGGGCCTTTTATGAAAAACTCTATAGTACTGTCAAGACTGATGAGGCTGATGCAGCCGAACAGCTCTTCTTTCAAGGGTTGTCCCTACCAACAATATCTGAGTAGCAACTGTCTTGGTTAAACAGACCTTTTTCCATACAGGAAATCTTAGAAGGTATTAAGTCCAGTCCCTCCCATAAAGTCCCTGGACCAGATGGGTTTAACGCGGACTTTTATAAAATCATGGGCAATGATGTGGGGGAAACCATCAGGGATTTTTTCTCAGAAGCTTTAACTCAAGGCTCTTTTCCTAAGGAAGTGTAAAAAAGCATATATCACCATTATCCCTAAAAGGGGGGGGGGGGGGGGGGGAAAGGATCCCTTAACAGTGGCATATCGACCAATCTCCCGCTTAAACTTCGCTCTAAAACTTTTTGTTAAAATACTAGCAAATAGATTGCATGTAATATTGCCCTCTTTGATTTCCCCAAATCAAGTAGGTTGTGTTAAAGGTAGAACCGCTAGTAAACATATCCTGCAACTAATGGCTGCATTAGTTGTGGAGTTTAATGTGGAAAAGATTTTCGACTGGGTGGTCTGGAAGTATCTTTTCTTTGTCTTAGAAAGATACAGCTTTGAGGGTGGCATTGTGCGCAACATTTCCTTATTATACCAGGAGCCATGTTCCAGTATTTTGGCTAATGGGCTTATGTCACAGGAATTCAAGCTCAAACGTGGCACTAGACAAGGTTGTCCACTCTCCCCTTTGCTATACATACTCTCTCTTGACCCTTTACTCCAGAAAATTGATGGTTATCAGGAGATATGAGGTTTTGAGGAGGGTGGCCAGGCCCTTTTCCACCTCGTTGGATTGATAGGGAAATGAAATATCTTGGTATCAAGATCCCGGTAGACATTTCCAATATGTTCAACTGTAACATACTTCCTTTGCTGGCAAAAACCAAAGAGAGATTGGCTGCTAGCAGACATTACCTCTTTCCCTGGGAGGTCGAATACAATTGTTCAAAATGATGGAGCTGCCTCGTTTGGCTCTATGTTCTACAAATTCTTCCTGTTTGGCTCAAATGGAGCCACCTATGGGAACTGGAAAAGGGGCTGCGTTTTTCCTTTGGGGAAAGAAATGAGCCTGCCTGGCGTTACATATGTTGCAGCTTCCCTGGGGAGAAGGGGGTATGGACTGTCCTAATATACAATTCTGGCTTGTCTCTTAAGATGTAAAAGACTGATTATATGGGTCGGATTTATTCTTCCCACTTAGCTTTCTGCAGGCTCACTGCTGTCCCTTCAAACTACATAATCTGCTACATGTTCAGGGGCACAAATTGCTGAGGGCTGTTCAGAACAACCCAATTATTAGGGAGATTGGGGGGGGGGGGTCTGGGGTACGTATTTGGTGTATCTTTATTTCAAAGTTGTAGTTCTAATTTTGTACGTTTATGAAAAATTTTAAAATCAAGACAAAAAAAAAGTGAACCTAGAAAAGGTGCAGAGGAAGGCAACAAACATAATAAAGGGGATGGAATGATTCCGACATGAGTGGGGCTCTTCAGCTTGGAAAAGAGATGGCTGAGAGGAGACATAAGTGAGGTTTGTAAACTCACGAGTGGGATGGAAGAGGTAAATAAGTGATGGTTATTTACTCTTACAAATAATACTAAGATAATGAAAATATCAACAGATTTAAAGCAAATTGTAGAAAGTATTAAGAACATGCCATACTGGGTCAGACCAAGGGTCCATCAAGCCCAGCATCCTGTTTCCAACAGTGGCCAATCCAGGCCATAAGAACCTGGCAAGTACCCAAAAACTAAGTCTATTCTATGTTACTGTTGCTAGTAATAGCAGTG